>NW_022987577.1:1313570-1506070 GCF_902827165.1 Trematomus bernacchii | reverse complement strand
TCTGATTCGTCTGTACATTGCTGTTTTAGTCTGTGTTCTTCTAATTAGTGTGTCTACAGTCACAGTGTGTGCCTATTGAGCTGTTTAGAGCCATGTGGGACAAAACCTGATCATGCCCCTCCCTCTCACTGTGAAGTGAACGGTGACTGTAAAAACTACACTGCGCATGCTCAGAGTATTTTCCTATTTAATGTGTGTGGCAAAAAAATAATGACCATAGGGGCACTGAGCTGTCATCCCCAGCATACGTCATCTCACATCATTCAGAGCTGATTGGCTGTAAGTAGTGTGCCGCGAAAAGTGTGGTGTGTGAAGAGGAGACGAGAGAGCTGCAGTGACGCGTCCTAAAACCAGGAAGTAAGCTGCGCATGGCTTCCCTCGACAAAAAAGCAATGAGATTTTTCCATAGGATTTTAGAAAATAGCTCGAAATAAGATCTGTGGGAAACGTACCTGTTAGATAAATACACATTTTGTTCAGCCGGATAACATCCACATGTCTACCCTACTTTTATAATTTTTTAATCATAAATCTATCGATTAGATTTATGATAGACTTTTGAAACTACAAGAAGATAAGGAGGACTTTTACACAAAAGTTATAGAAATTTTTGTCCAGAAGGATAGGCAAATGGACTTCATCTTCAAGTCAAGGTAAGACCGCAATTTTATTGAAAATGGGATCTTACTAAGAGAGAACAATTCAATATTTAAATGATAAAATTACATTTTTTGGGTATCCTTTTGTTGAACTGTCTGTTTAAAATTAATCGAAGCATCAGACTAAAAAAGCTTTTGAAAATAATATTATATTTTGGTTTATGTCAAAATATAATATTTGTAAACCTGAAGAGTCAGTGCCAGTGCCTCACCAGCCATGAACCTCACTGCACGTCACTGCAGAAGCTTATATATAGACATCTACGTTTTTTGTGCCCCACCACTTTTGTACATATAAAAACGCCACTGCATATTATATATTAGATTGGCCATTGTTCTTTGAGTTTACAGATGTTTACGCAAGGTGAGATGCATTCTGATGTTGCTATTACTTTAACTTTCAGGTGGAACCGGGCAAGTCACTACTGGACGGCGATGGATGATCACCCTTGAGGGCCGTGTCATATCTGAGGGCATCACATCAACCTTTTTGACGGGACTTGTTGCTGTCTTTGCGATCTACTATATATTCAACCTGCAATATCAGGAAGAGGCAGCCTGTACTCTGGAATTCATTCAGAGGTAAGTCTCCTTTCATTTCCTTGTAATCATTATGTTTTTTTATTTACAATTAAAATCTTTGAAACCTGAATAACCACAAATCATTACTTTGCTCACTTAAAGGGATAGTTTGGATTTTTTTAACATAAGATGCTGGTATTAGTTACTTACCGGTATTGACACAGACATTAACTCAGGCAGGCAGTCAGAAATGTCCCTGCCAGCTGGTCAATTGTTAGACAAAAATGCAGAACATGGGGTCAGGTAACAAAAACATTTCAAGCCTCAACAAAAAAACAACATGAACCATTCACACAAGAATGCAACATAAGTAGTAGTAATGATGCTGTTTCAATCACATTAGTATGCATAAAAAGTGACAGGTCACATCCCCCACTAATTATGCTAATGAGCCCATTTGATATGCTAATGAGCCCCTTTGTTCGAGGTGTTATCGCATGTAGGTGTGATATCACAGATAGGTGTGATATCCTTTGATGTGAGGGGTGAGGTGTTGTAACATGTAGGTGTGATATTCCCCATTGTAGTAGATCCTTTGTTGTCTAATCTAATTAGCCTTTGATGTCTGCCCCTTTGTTGTCTAATCTAATTACCCTTTGATGTCTATCCTTTGATGTGAGGGGTGAGGTGTTGTGACATGTAGGTGTGATATTCCGCCTTGTAGTAGATCCTTTGTTGTCTAATCTAATTAGTCTTTGATGTCTGCCCTTTGTTGTCTAATCTAATTACCCTTTGATGTCTGTCCTTTGATGTAAGGGGGGTGAGGTGTTGTAACATGTAGGTGTGATATCACACCGACGTGTTATAAGCCTTTGATGTCAGTCCTTTGATGTAAGGGGGGTGAGGTGTTATAACATGCCGGTGTGATATCGCACCGGCGTGTTATAAGCCTTTGATGTCAATCTAATTAGCCCTTGAAGTCAATCTAATTAGCCCTTTGATGTATGTCCTTTGATCAGTGTTTGTAACTAGTATTAAGACAGTCTCTTTGAAGTTGTGTGAGACTGTCTCGCACCCCGTCCTCCTCCCACCCCATCCCCCTCTCACCTCTTCTGTCACCCCCCTTCCTTTTGCTGTGATGTCAGAAGATAGTGAGGGGTGGAGTTAGGTAAAAAAGAAATCCGTGCAAACTAGATAAAAAGCCAGTCATTTCCACTCACCAAGTCACTTAAACTTTCAAAAACGAAAATGGCAAAGAGACGCATCGATATGGGTTTAATCAGCGAGACGCCTGTGACAACTTACCGCCATCCGCCAGGAGCTCCAGTCAAGAAACGGATGCATTATCTGTACCGGGTTCAGACCCTCCGTCTGAGGTTCTTCATGAAAAATGGTGTCTGGATGTGTGAGACTGCCTCCCCTCCCTCCCCTCCCCTCCCCCAGCCGGTCACCTCCTGATTTGGCTATCAGCCATTAATTTTCACTCACCAAGTCACCTAAAACTTTTATTGTCCTCTCTAAATTAGATTAGTTTTAATATGATTTGTGTTAACTATGGATGTTCTCTTAAGTTGTAGGGCTTGTGAACTAATGTTTAATTATTTTACTAACTACAACAAAGTCTCTTTGAGAGGAAAATAATAATTTAAAGATCTTAATGACCCCTTGATCTTGTCTTTTTATTGTTTAATTACTTTATTAACTATAAGGAAGATTTACTGGTATGCTTCCCTAGATGATGTAAATAGTCTAAGTGTCATGTTAGGGGGACATTACGGAACTCAGGAGTCCGCCCTTGGAGGCTTGGAGAGCGGATAAAGAGAGGTGTATTTACTGGTGTTGAGCCCTGGATGATGTAAATAGTCCAAGTGCTGTGGTAGGGAGACATTACGGAACTCAGGAGTCCGCCCTTTGAGGCGTTGTTAACATTAATGCTTTTTGCTTTTGTTTTTGTTACTAAGATACTTTTTAGATACACTTTTGAAGTGAGCAACACTTTACAACTGGTAGAAAGTTAAGTACTTTGTATGGAATTGGGTTTTCTTTTAGAGCTGTTTTCAGTGAGACAATGCAGTTTCTGATCATTTTAAGTTTTCAAGTTTCAAGGCTTTATGGCATATGCCCATTAGCTACAGTGTAGATATGTCAATGAAAAACATAGGTCATGTGACTCTTAAAGGCATTTTCTAGTAAGACAATCCAGTTTTCTGGAAATAACTTAAATGATTTTTCTCCTACAAAGATACTTATAGTTACACTTTAATGGATGCAAAACTTTATAACTTGGTAAAATATTCATTAATCTGTAATGAAATGAGTTTCTTAAAGAATCAAACTCTAAATGGAGAGTTTGTGATTTTAACACTGTTTCGATGAAACAATGCGGTTTTGATAACTTGACTTGACTAACATAACTTTTTTTTAAATATATGTTTTTAGATGCTTTACTTTGATTTCTTTCATGTTATTTTAACACAACATTACTTTTTTCATATTTTTTCAACATGTTTTTTCTCTCCTTTTTCCATTATATTTTTTGAAAAACTACACAGTGATTTTTATCAAAATACAACATGCAACTAATACATTATACAATATTACAACTTTTTGCGATATTTTCAACACAATATACTTGTACCTTTTTTTGTAGGGCTTCAGGATATTTGGCATGTCATGCATAAAACCGGTGTCATCTTTCCTGAAACTGACGTGCTGTCCGTTTTACAAACAAGTTATCTTTCTGCTTCTTCACCCTCTGAATTTTCCTCCCCCGTCCCTCTTCCTTCAGCCATCACAACAACAATCAAGTCAGATCTGTGAAATTAAACACCTCTTCCCAAAGCGTGACTTCCCTATTGAGGGAGTGGGGCAGTAGGGCCTAACCCGATTGGCCAAATATACTAACATGCAGAACGTATGGTATGTTTCAAAAAAGACTAACCATCTATCCAGTTCAAGCTGTCTTTAAGATGTGACATTGCGCTCTGACTTTTTCCCCCGTAAAATCATGACAAACTATTACTTATTCTTAAATTTGACCTCTTGCTGCTTGGTTGAAAATGATAGATGAAAAATAACTTTTTAAAAAGAGTCAAACAGCGAGGGACATTATACGGGTGAAAGAAACTCTCATTTCTACAGATGACTCCCCCCACTCAACGCAATAAGTCCCACCCCAATCAGCAAATCATCCAAAACTAAGGACCCCACTAAGACGACCGTTGAAAACTAGCCATGGATCTGAGAAAAAACAAGTCTGATGTAGCCTACCCTTATTATCACCAGGATAACGGATATGGGCTTAATGACTGGATGTTACAAAGTAAGGGAGAGGATGTTCCCGAAGAAGAGCTTTCCTCTATATCATATCCATGTAAGGTCTTTAGGACAAAAGAGGACTATGATAAAATGACATATGAAGAATATCTTTCTTTAAAAGATGGTATTATAGATAACCTTTATAGAAACAATATATCTCATACAACTCGCCAAGATCGCAAACGACAATTAGCAGAAAAGAAAAGCAAAAGTAAAGAAAACCGAAGAAAAAGAAAAAGCAAAATGAAAAGGAGAAAAAAAGCAAACGCAGAATGCGAATGAAAAGAAAAGGGACAATAGGACGGAAAAAGACAAAAAGAAGGAAGGTGAAAAGAAAAAGGAACAAAGTGAAGACATTTCAACTAACTATAGAGGATGCTGATAGTGTTGTAGAGCCATTACCGGATCATAATAATCTTATAGATCATCTACCGCTAACCGACTGCTGCGAATGTGTTGAACAAATACCAAAAGCAATGGCAGAGCTTTGCTTCAATATAATGAGAGAAAAAGCACGATACTATGGAATTGCCCAAATTGGCGACAGTGCCAGAACATGTATTAAAAGACTGTTGGAGGATCTCTATTCTAGTATCGGTTGTCATTACAGCGAAGGATATGCCAAAACGTGTGATGACATAGACAAAGCTTTTGAAGACAATTATATGGTACCCGTCCTTACAGCTAAACAAATCCTATGCCAGGTATTCAACAGACCACAAGAAGCACAAGAAGCCCCAGAAAGGATTACATTCAGAGCTAATAATGGTGAAACCGAAGAAGAAGCAAAGCAGATTATAATCGTTGCGGGTGAAAGGATAGAGAATTTGCAAGTGATGTTAATGCACTTATCTGATATAAAAAATGCATTCATTTACTTCCAAGAGACCCCTAAACATCTACTTGGGCAATGTGAATTGAACGATAAAGCGATCACTGTAAATGAAACGCGGAGAGAAGCAGCAGTGCAAATCGTTAAGTCTATTACCTTGTATGCACTACGACATTAACTTGGTCAAATGTAATATGTCTTTCTGAAAATGTGGCGAATGGTGTGTTTTTCAATTAAGCAACCATAACAAATGAAAATGTGTTTTATTTTTGCTTTCATATATAGTAATAGTATTAACTCCTTTGACTAGACTGTACTAAAATAAGACGTTTCACTGTTAAATAAAAATGGAAGTAGAAAATCGAGATAATGATGAGGTTCGTTATGTATCCAGTAACTATGAACAGCAGTTGAAAATGTTATTTAACCCTTTAACTCTAATAGACAAATCTAAAATAGCCTCTAGCTTATCTATAAGTTTGTGATTTTAACACTTATCCACTGACACAAGGCAGATTTTGGCTTTTTTCTCTTGCCAAGATACTTTTAGACACACTTTGAGGTATGCAAAACCTTAAAACTAGAAAATGAAGTACATTGTCTGATTAGATTTTTTCTTAAAGACTGTTTCTCTAAAAGGCAAGTTTGTGATTTTTAACACTTATTTACTGACACAAGGCAGATTTTGACTTTTTTTCTCTTTTCTTGTGTTACCAAGATACTTTTAGATACACTTTGATGTATGCAACACTTAACAAAAGGGTATAATATGAAGTACTTTGTAAGGAATGGGGGTTTCTTTAATACCCCGTTTTTTATTTTTAAAAACACTTGTACAGTTAAATAATGTAGGTTTTCTCTGATATTTTAGTTATTTTCAGCTACCAAGATACTTTTTTGATACACTTTTATGTAGGAACATTTGGCAACTGGTAGAATGTCAATTATTTTGTAACAAAATGTATTTTCTTAAAGACTGTGACTCTAAAAGGGAAGTTGGTGATTTTAACACTTTTTATTTTTTCCCCCATTGTCTTTCACTTACTTTTTGGATACAGTTTTATGTATGACAACTTTACAACTGGTAGAAAGTTAAGTACTTTTTCTGAACAGATTTTCTTTAAGACTGTGACTCTTAAAGGTAAGACAATCGAGTTTTATGGAAGTAACTTAAATTATTTTTAGTTTTTTCTCCTACAAAGATACTTATAGTTACACTTTAATGGATGCAAAACTTTATAACTTGGTAAAATATTAATTATTTTGTAATGAATTGAGTTTTCTTTTTTGTTTTTCAACATACTATTGTACACAATGACTTTTCCATATATATTTTTTTTTTCAGACAAACTATACTTTGACTTTTTCCGTAAAATCGTGACAAACTATTACTTATTCTTAAATTTGACCTCTTGCTGCTTAGTTGAAAATGATAGATGAAAAAGCTACAAGGCTTAAAGAACTTTCTAAAAACTCTCAATTCTACAGATGACTCCCCCCACTCAACGCAATAAGTCCACCCCCCACTCAGCAAATCATCTAAAACGAAGGACCCCACTAAGACGACCGTTGAAACTTAGCCAGGGATCTGAGAAAAACCAAGTCTCCCCCCGAGAGTTGCAGCCAGGAACAAACTCCTGGACTACTATCGTCACCACCATTGTGGACACCCAAATCTTGCAGTACTACTGCTGCTGATGTTACTCCTTGGGCCAAGACGTCTCTGTTTTTGAACATAGTGAAATCGGAGTTGGTTAATATTCTGGAGAGGCTGCTGCATTGGTACAGAGAAGAAATCTGCAATGGATGCCGAGTCAGTCACCCCGGCCAGAGGCAACACGATTGTCTGAATGACATTCCAGAATATTTCTTCAGAAACAATTACAACGCGTTAATGAAAAAGACTTTGGCTCGCCGACTTCATTACTGCGATTGACCAGAGTCTTAATGATAAAAACATTTACACGGCTGAATGGAGGATCCAAGGCGCTTCGGAGGCTTTTCTGCACAATCTCAAAACTGCAGACGCCTCAAGGAGAGACTTGAAAAGATCCATGTCGAGCTGGATGGATAGGAAGAAGACTAATAACCAGCGGTTGATTGAAGCCAGGGATTTTTTTCGATACTTTGACTTTTCTTTAAAGTAAAATAAAAATGGGTAACTACTATGGAAAACAATCTGTATATATTTATCAGAATGCAGTCAATACCTGTTTAATAAGTGTGTTGTTGATGACGATTGAAAACAGAATGAATAGTGATCCCCGTGTAAACAGAACGGCTGAAGTTTGTAAACTAGAAGACATTTTGGATATCGTTCATTCTGGCAGTCATTGGGAAACGATTGTAAACGAAACATTTAAAGTGGTACTGGAATCTTCATTTTCCGAAACATTCTGTAACATTACAGAAGAAATGAAACAAACACCAAAAGTGTATCATGTGCTCGCATTGTATGCTCTGTTTGTAGATGTAATGCATCTTTGTGTCAAAAACAGAATACACATGAATACTTTGGCCGAAGTGCAAAAACTCCATTATAATATTTCCCTTCATCTGGGGGATGTTGCAATCAGTATAAATGTATTACTGATTCCTATGGGGTGAAAACAATAAATTGTAAATATGAAATTCTGCAAATAACAAAAAGTGTTTTTACATTTTAAAAATCTGTTGTCTTCAAATCATAGTATAGTATTTCCTACATATCATTTTAAAAAAGAGTCACAGTATAGAATGTCTGAACATTTATTTTAAAAGTACTAGTATAGTATGTTAAAAGTATCGTGAAAAAAGTCCAAGTATAGTATGTAGTTAAGAATTATATTATATAGTTTGTCTGCAATGTCAGTATAGGATCTCTAAAAAAAAAAATGAGAGAAAGTCATAGTATAGTTTGACAAAAAGATCTTGAAAAAGTCATGACATTATGTGTTGAAATGGTTTTGAATAAACACATCAGTATTTTTAAAAAGTAAAATTGTATCAAGTGCATCAGACAACTCAAATTACTCCATTTGAACCATATTATAAATAAGTAAAGAATGGTCATAGTATATAGCAGGGCTGTTTAATAGTTTTCTGTGTTTTGTGTGTCAGTGTGTCAGTATTTCAGTGTTTCAGTGTTTCAGTGTTTCTGTGTTTCAGTGTTTCAGTGTTTTCAGTGTTTCAGTGTTCCACAGAAGTGGCTATAGCATTTGATGCAATTCTAAAAGATAGTCAGATTCCTAAAAAGTTGCAAACGGATGCTGGAAAATAATTATTTAACAAGATTTTTGAAGCCTTGCTGAAGAAACAAATTAATGGCTGATAGCCAAATCAGGAGGTGACCGGCTGGGGGAGGGGAGGGGAGGGAGGGGAGGCAGTCTCACACATCCAGACTCCATTTTTCATGAAGAACCTCAGACGGAGGGTCTGAACCCGGCACAGATAATGCATCCGTTTCTTGACTGGAGGACGGGGTGCGAGACAGTCTCACACAACTTCAAAGAGACTGTCTTAATACTAGTTACAAACACTGATCAAAGGACATACATCAAAGGGCTAATTAGATTGACTTCAAGGGCTAATTAGATTGACATCAAAGGCTTATAACACGCCGGTGCGATATCACACCGGCATGTTATAACACCTCACCCCCCTTACATCAAAGGACTGACATCAAAGGCTTATAACACGTCGGTGTGATATCACACCTACATGTTACAACACCTCACCCCCCCTTACATCAAAGGACAGACATCAAAGGGTAATTAGATTAGACAACAAAGGGCAGACATCAAAGACTAATTAGATTAGACAACAAAGGATCTACTACAAGGGGGAATATCACACCTACATGTCACAACACCTCACCCCTCACATCAAAGGATAGACATCAAAGGGTAATTAGATTAGACAACAAAGGGGCAGACATCAAAGGCTAATTAGATTAGACAACAAAGGATCTACTACAATGGGGGATATCACACCTACATGTTACAACACCTCACCCCTCACATCAAAGGATATCACACCTATCTGTGATATCACACCTACACGCGATAACACCTCGAACAAAGGGGCTCATTAGCATATCAAAGGGGCTCATTAGCATAATTAGTGGGGGATGTGACCTGTCACTTTTTATACATACTAATGTGATTGAAACAGCATCATTACTACTACTAACATATATTGAGTATTTCTGCTGCTTGAACTCTCTATACCTTGAAATTATTTTCTTTGTTAATTATGTGTATTACTATTCAGTGGAGCCGATTCCCATATCAAGCCGCCGATAATCTTGAATAGAGGCGTAATAGGTGAACTGGCTCCAGTGCGTAGTAATACACTGGCAATTTTCAACAAATGAAATAGTTCCAAGATATAGAAGGGTCTGATAGGAAAAATCAAGCAGCGGAATTACACTAAATACCCCATTATGTCAGTACCGGTTAGTAACTCATATTATTGATGTTTTTACTCCTCTGTTTTGGTATGGATTAAACAAACTGGATTCAGAGCTGCTGATAGGTGGATTTTGTTACCTTTGGACAGGCTGGCTTTGTCTTCCCTTCTTCCAGTCTTTCTGCTAAGCTAAGCTAACCAGTTGATGGAAAAACACAAAAAAACATTCTTTGTTCCTTTTTTTTTAATCCATTGAGGCTTCATTCAAACTATACAAGCAGTGTGCAGAGAGATGAACAAAATAAAATTAACATAACACAACAGACAGCTGAGATGTAACATTTTCATTTCCCTCGTTTGTTAAACCACTGCAGCCTAATGTTTTATGATCAGATATTGTTGATTCTCCAAGTAACTGCCAATACATTTTGTACCAATATACTGTAATTAAAGCATGAATCCTGAATCTACCCTTTTAAAACATATCAGAAACACCCATAATTTTCCCCTCAATTTCAACATTATATATATAAAAAAAAAAAAAGTATATATACAGTATTTTACTAATGAAAAAGGAGTGCATTACTTCCACTAGTAATGTGTGCTAGTATGAAACACTTTTTGAACACACAATTCTGAGACAATAAATACTTTTCTTGTCCCCCTGACATATAAAGAAGTGGTAAAAGTTTATTTCTGAGTAAATAGTTTTCTGATCACTTGAAGTTATGACGGCAGGTAGTGCAATCTGTATACTCAGTATTTTATGTATTTGTATGCGTCTCAAGGTGAATCATATGTGATCAGATTCTGAAAAATTTAAAATGTGTACAATGTACACCACCCATTTAGTGATAGTTAGTGAATATTTCTGTAGAAAATCAAATGTTTGTTCTACTCAGTGTGATTGACAGGAGAGATGATCAGAGGGACAGAGTTTTCACCACCATCATTAATATAGGGACTAAAGAATGGGTAGAGTTTCTCTTTGAAGCAGCAGCCAGTGAAGCAGTAGATCAGTGCTGCAGAACCAACATCATAAAAGGAAACCAGACCCTCCTCATAATCCACAAACACCCCCACCTTCTCAGGCTGAGACTTCAGAGAGAGACGGACTCCAGGACCAGCAAGAGCTTTGTACTCATTTCCATTCCTCAACCATATCGTCCAGTAACCTTTCTGAGGAGACAGTCTGATCTTTCCCTTCCTGTTGATCGACTCTCTGGTCACTCCTAGATCCCAAGCAGTCTTCCCTTTAACCTGAACCTCGTAATAAAATCTTCCTGAAGAGAAACTCTGCTTTGCTAATACATTGACACGCGGATCAAATCTCTCTGGGTTGTCTGGGAGATTCTTCTTCACATCACCAAGTTTAACTTGTTTTCCATCATCAGAAAGGATGAGTTTGGGTTGTGCTGTATCAGGATCAAGAGTCACATCCACCTCATACTTCTGGACCCTCTTCAGCTCCACCTCAAGCAGCTTCTTCATCTGTTTACTGAGCGTCTCCTCCAGCTGAGTCACAGCTCTCCACACAGTCCCCTCATATGAAGGTGGACGGACCCTGACTTCTGTCCAGTTCTTGGTGGGTGGAGCAGCTTTCAGGGACGTGAAGCTTTGGAGGAGGTGGAGCTGGTCTTCAGAGCGTGAGAGCTGCTCCACCTCAGAGCTTCTCTTCTTCAGCTCAGAGATTTCCTGTTCCAGCTCTCTGATGAAGCCTTCACCCTGTTCCTCTGTCTCTCTCTGCTTCTCTTTGATCGTGTCGATGAGCTCGGCCTGGCTTCTCTCAGCAGACTCCTTCAGAGCGGTGAAGACCTGAACACCATCTGCTATCTCTCTGTCTGCTCCTTCCCTACTGAGCTCCACTGAGCGATTCATCTCCTGAATCTTCAGTCGTCTCTTCTGGATCATCTGCTGAATGTCAGCGTCTGTCTTCCCCAGCTCAGCCTTCTTTCCTTCATATCCTTCTTTCAGAGGAACAACATCATGTGTCTTGTGGTCTAAAACAGTGCAGAGCATGCAGACACACACCTGGTCGGTCTTACAAAACAGCTCCAGCAGTTTATCGTGCTTCACACACATCCTGCTTTCCAGGTTCTCCACAGGGTCGATCAGCTGATGTTTCTTCAGGCCTGCCCTTGTCAGGTGAGGCTCCAGGTGAGTCTCACAGTAGGACTCCAGACACACCAGGCAGGACTTCAGGGCCTTCAGTCTGGTTCCAGTGCAGGCGTCACAGGGAACTTCTCCTGGTTTGACAACTTGTTGCTCTGAGCTGCTGCTGCTGGCTTTCTGTTGAGCTGACTGTCTGAGCTGAGCAGCCATCTCAGAGATGAAAGTGTTGACCTGCAGCTCAGGCTTTATGTTGTAAACCTTTTTACAGTTGGGACACTGACACTGGACATCAACATCCCAGTGTTCAGAGATGCAGGCTTTACAGAAGTTGTGTCCACATGGTGTGCTGACTGGATCAGTGAACACATCCAGACAGATGGAGCACAGAAACTGATCTTCAGTCAGCAGACAGTTGGCAGCAGACATGTCTCTCTGGGGACAAAAGTTAGAAAAAAACACAACTGCAATTACATATTCTCTATTTGCCAGTTCATAGAGTCCTACTATGAACCCGAAAATGTAAACTACACCAACGTTTTATGTTAGAAATGACATACATAGACCAATGACAACCAAAAACATTTAGGTTTTTTGTCTGTAAGAATTCAAGTTCAAATGAAATCTGGAAAATCATAGCAGTATTCAGTTTAAACTCTAAAAAACCACTGTGTAAGCTTTAATCATTTTAGGGGATTTTGCCATTGTTGAACAGAGGAGTGAAACCTGAGCATCACTGAAGTTAATACTAGTTGTTAAAAAACAGTAACCGTTATCAGCTTCATAAGGCAGACAGCAGTTACTACAGAAACAGGTTCAAAGCTCAAGGCTGCTAACCACAGTGTGTACAAATTATATAAGATGAAATATGTAATTGTCATACCTTTTTATAAGCAAGACTTGTAACATAACACCAGATACCTTTTTTACAACCAAAATTGAAAATATAAGATTAACGGTGAGTGCCTCCATTTGGGGAAAGGGATCTATGGCAACCATTCATCCTCTTAAAATACACGTAATCCCCAAGACACAATTTGATCACATCAGCTATAATGCCCTAGAAGACATAGTGTTGCATTTAAAGGGGACCTATCATGCAAAATGCACTTTTGTACGTCTTTTATACATGAATATGTGTCCCCGGTGTTCCAGGGAACTCACCAAGTGTCAGAAAACACAACCCTCTCTATTTTCCTCCATACCCAAATCTCTAAAAAAAGGGGCTGCAACGGATCTGATAAAAACTCATCCAGATTTGAACACTGTCCTGACGTCAGGACGGTGGCGCTACGGCTATTGGGCCAACTCCACCAATCAGGAGGAGACAGCCATGGCCATTGCCGTTCGAAAGCGCTGGAGACGCTGTAGTACACATGCCAGGCCTGTAGATGGTGCTGTTCTCACTGAATCTGCCCTTGCTAAAACAGATCTAAAAAATGTCATATTGAGCAAAATGAGGCATGGCTAAAATGCATGATCTGTTTGGTATTTTGAAAAAAAAAAAGTATAAATATGCCTTATATAGGTATGGTCCTACACTATATTATTCAAATATAGCATGATAGGTCCACTTTAAGTTCTTCCTCCTGCTGCTTAGATAGTATTCCCACAAGCTTCCTGAAAAATGTTTTTAACTGCATGGCATCAGAGCTACTAGAGATAGTCAACACCTCCCTCAGCTCAGGACAGTTCCCAAAAGCACTAAAAACAGCAGTAATCAAGCCTCTTTAAAAAAAAATCTACCTAGACAACTCAATCATGCAGAATTATAGGCCAATTTCCAACCTACCCTTCTTGGGTAAAATTATAGAAAAAGCTGTTTTCCATCAGCTCAACTCTTTTTTGGCACAAAATAACTGCTTTGATGCTCTCCAGTCTGGGTTCAGAGCCCATCACAGCACTGAGATCGCACTTATGAGCAGAGATGGGGTCGTTACTAAAAAAAAGTAATATATTACATATTACATATTACTTTAAAAAAAAGTAATATATTACACTACTTCGTTACTCTCTACATAAAGTAACTCGTTACTTTACTCGTTACTTTACTCGTTACTTTACTCGCAGGGCCGGCCCGCCCCTCCCTGCAGGCAGATCACGCAGACTGCTAAAGTTTCAAATGTTCTCTTTAGTTCAGTTTCCATTGTCGCATAAGACTGATCCAGATAGCTCTGACCATGGCTGTCCTCTGTCTCCTGCTATCTGTATTTTGCGCAGTATATCTCTGAACGATGCGATGGTGATTCCACTGTGCAAATGGGCAACATTACCTCTACTATGAAGGATGCTACAAGCCTGTCCATCTCTGCTTTGGTTACCGGTCCTCCAAATTCTTGCGGCGGTGCACTCACAACATCCTCACTCTGGGTTCGGGGGTCCTTAGCGGTTAGCTTCACCTTAGCATGTGTTCTTTGCAGGTGTTTGTTGAGGTTTGACGTGGTGTTTACAGCAGTGGATAACAGCTTCTGGCCTGGACACAGTTTGCACCTCACCGTCACATTCCTGTCTATTCTTCGAACGAACTCAAAATAATGGGCATACCTCCACCCCTCGAAAGTTATCGCTGACTCAGCCATGTTTATGCAGCACTGCACGCGAGATGTGGACGTGCAAGTCGCGCAGATTACGTACATATAAACCTGCGGCGGAAACCCCTCTTGTCTGTCAGTGTGATTATGACTGATTTACTTTGTAACGCGTTACACCCAACTCTGCTTATGAGGGTCTTAAAGGACATATATTTAAACACAGACAAGGGCCAAATCACTATTTTGGTACTGCTGGACCTCAGTGCAGCCTTTGATACAGTGGAGCACAAAATATTACTGGACAGACTAGAAAACTGTGTTGGTTTATCTGGCAAAGCACTTAATTGGTTCAAATCATATCTGCAGGACAGGGACTTCTTTGTGTCTGTTGGTTCTTTTAAATCGCAACAAACAGCAATGACTTGTGGAGTTCCCCAAGGGTCGATTCTTGGTCCAATTCTATTCAACATATACATGCTTCCACTAGCCCAGATCCTAAAAGTAAACAAAATGTCGCACCACAATTATGCGGATGACACTCAGTTATAGATTACAATAAAGCCTGGCGATTACGGACCGCTACAATCCCTCACCAACTGCATGGAACAAATCAGTAGCTGGATGAGCAACAATTTCCTACAATTACACAAAAACAAAACAGAGACATTTATCTTTGGTGCCAAAAGGGAAGAACGGGCTGAAGTAAGCGCTAAACTAGGAGCCCTACTGCTAAATACATCAGAAAAGGTGAGAAATCTAGGCGTAGTTCTGGACCCCGACCTCAATTTCAAATCACACATCAACACAATTACTAAATCAGCATACTATCACCTGAAAAACATAGCCAGACTTTGCATCTACGGATTGGAGTGTGTTTGAGGACAATAACATCAACACACACACGGACACTGTCATCTGCTACATTGGGAAATGCATCGATGACGTGGTACCGAAGGTTACTGTACGAACATTCCCAAATCAAAAGCCCTGGATAAATGGCGATGTGCGCGGCAAACTGAAAGTGCGCACTATCGCGCACAGAGCTGGAGATTTGGAGGAGTACAGGAAGTCTAGGTATGATCTCCGGAGAGCAATCAGCAGTGCAAAGAGACAGTACAAAGAGAAGGTAGAATCTGACTTCAAAGGCTGTAACACCAGGAACATGTGGGCGGGACTAATGGCGCGTTTCCACTACACGGCCTCGCTCGGCCCCGCTCGGTATGGCTGGGCCTCGTTAGGACTGGCTCACTTTATGGCGCATTTCCATTACAGTTTAGGAACTGGGGCAGTATCTATAGTAACGCAGTGTAGGCGGAGCCGTGACGTGATCTTCAGAGGACCCCAGAAAAACAACACAGCCGTTAGCTGTTAGCACTCAGAGCTCACAGCTCCTCATATATGTTCAGAAACTAGACAAAAGTTAAACAAGTACAAACCACAGACTGCCTGTGTCATGGTGAATACAGTCGCTGCTTTATTTATGTCTGTATAGGCCGTTGTTGTGAGTGTGGACGGTCGGAGCATATACTGCGTTAGCTTAGCCAATCTCCATTTAGAACACACGCATTTTAAAAGGTTTTTCGCCTGCCGTCTGTCTGCAGACTTGACAAAGCATTAATTCATGGTTTTTACTAACCGGTATCAGTATGTTGTTACTTCGGCATCATTTTGAAACGTGTATTACAATTAAATCACGGTCAAATATGTCCATCTTGTTGTAGTTGTAGCCCCCTTGCCAGCGATGCTCTCTCTAGTTTAGCATACTCAGCCCGACTCAGCCTCGTTGTCTCTGGCCCTAGACCCACGATTTTATGAGGCCAGAAAAACTGTGAATTAGGACCCGCCGGCCGGTACTAGGCCAAGTGGAAACGCAACCAAAGACGGGCCGCTGACGTCACAGCCCTCTTAAACCGTGCTCCGCGCTGTAGTGGAAACGCGCCATTAGAACAATGACAGATTACAAAGGAGCAGCGGGGGGTGCTGCGGGAGTGTCTGCGTGCGCATCTCTCCCAGATGAGCTGAACAGCTTTTTTGCACGCTTTGAGAGCAGCCAGGCTGTGGAGGTACAGAGGGACCAGGAGCCCTGCCCTTTTGTTTTAAACAGGGCAGATGTGTGTAAATCCTTTAAAAGGGTTAACCCACACAAGGCTCCTGGACCTGATGGCATCCCTGGCCGTGTTCTCAGGGTGTGTGCAGTTCAGCTGGCAGAGGTGTTCACAGACATCTTCAACAGGTCCCTGCTGCAGTCTGTAGTCCCCACATGTCTTAAACACTCCACTATCGTTCCTGTCCCCAAAAAGACAATCATCACCTGCCCCAACGACTACCGCCCAGTAGCACTCACCTCCATCATCATGAAGTGCTTTGAGCGGTTAGTCAAATCATTCATCACCTCCTCCCTCCCTGAATCTCTGGACCCCCTGCAGTTTGCCTACAGAGCAAACAGGTCCACAGACGACGCCATAGCCCTCACCCTCCACACTGCCCTCTCACACCTGGACCCGAAGAACAGGAACACATATGTGAGAATGCTGTTCATTGACTACAGTTCAGCATTCAACACCATTGTGCCCTCCAAGCTGGCCATCAAGCTCAGAGACCTCGGGCTCAACAGCGCCCTCTGTGACTGGATCCTGAACTTCCTGACGGGCAGACCCCAGGCAGTGCGGGTGGGAAACATCACATCCTCCACCCTGATCCTCAACACCGGTGCCCCTCAAGGCTGCGTGCTCAGCCCTCTCCTCTACTCCCTGTTCACTCACGACTGCGTGGCCACACACAGCTCCAACACCATCGTGAAGTTTGCTGATGACACGACCGTCATCGGCCAGATCACAGACGATGACGAGACGGCATACAGAGAGGAGGTCGAAAACCTGACATCTTGGTGCCAGGAGAACAACCTCCATCTCAACATCAGCAAAACAAAGGAGCTGATTGTGGATTACAGGAAGCAGCAGGGAGAGGGACACGCCCCCATCGCCATCAATGGGACTACGGTGGAGAGAGTCAGCAGCTTCAGGTTCCTTGGGGTCCACATCACTGAGGACCTGACATGGTCTCTTCACACCACCACCATCACCAAGAAAGCTCGACAGCGGCTCTTCTTCCTCCGCAGGTTGAGGAGGTTCAAAATGGATTCCAGGATACTCTGCAACTTCTACAGGTGCACGATAGAGAGCATCCTGACCTTCTACAGGTGCACGATAGAGAGAATCCTGACCTTCTACAGGTGCACCATAGAGAGGATCCTGACCTTCTACAGGTGCACCATAGAGAGCATCCTGACCTTCTACAGGTGCACCATAGAGAGCATCCTGACCTTCTACAGGTGCACGATAGAGAGCATCCTGACCTTCTACAGGTGCACGATAGAGAGTATCCTGACTGGCAGCATGACGGCCTGGTACGGCAGCTGCACCGACCTCGACCGTAAGGCTTTACAGGGTGGTGAAAACTGCACAGCACATCACCAGGACGGAGCTGCCATCCATGGAGGACCTTTACTCCCAGCGGCTCAGGAAGAAAACACTACGGATTATCAAAGACCCCCATCACCCCAGCCACAAACTGTTCTTTCTGTTGTTACCGCAGGCGTTACCGCAGCATCCTGGCAAAAACAAAAAGATTCTGAGACAGTTGCTTCCCGCGGGCAGTGAGACTGTTAAACAATTGAACTGCTGAAACAATTTCAAAACATTCATCTGCTACTTAGTAATATATATCTACTATCTAATATATCATTCCAATAACTTGTATATAGACTCGTACTGCACTATTCCACTTTATTTTAGAACTATTTTTCTTTTTGTATTACTTTTACTATCTGTATTATTATGTTGCATTGTTGGAGAAGCCTGTGACCTAAGATTTTCAACTACATAATTACTCTGTAGCTATGTTAGTTTGACAATAAAGAACCTTGAACCTTGAACATTCATGTCTCAACAAGACCTTGAAAAACTAGTCCACGCATTTTTAGCAGGCTTGATTACTGTAACAGTGTATTTACAGGTCTCTGTAAAACATCGGTTAAAAAACTTCAACTAATCCAGAACGCCGCTGCCAGAGTCCTGACCAAAAGAAAAAGAGTAGAACACATCACCCCAGTACTCAGATATCGGCACTGGCTACCAGTAGCTTACAGAATCAATTTTAAAATTATATTGTTAACTTATAAAGCATTAAATGGTTTGGGACCCCAATATATGTCCGAGATGCTGCTCTGTTACGAGCCCCCCAGAGCTCTGAGATCATCGGGGGCGTACTCATTGTTCCCCGGCTGAGGACCAAACACGCCGAAGCTGCTTTTAGTTTTTATGCTCCCCACAAATGGAACAAACTTGCAGAAACCCTGAGGTCTTCACCAACGCTGAGTTATTTTAAGTCGAGGCTAAACACACTACTTTTTACAGCTGCTTACCCAGAAGTCTTTTAACTTGTTTTAGCACCTACCGTATTTACAATGTCGTTTTTAAACTATTTTGTATCTCATTTATACATGTTTTTTATGAATCTGTTATTCCATTATGTTTATTTATTGTGTTCCTTTCTGTTGTCTTATGTGTTAATGATCATGTAAAGCACTTTGAATTGCCTCTGCATCTGAAATGTGCTATATAAATAAACGTACTTTACCTTACCTTACCTTGCTTTGGACAGTCCAGAACAAATCTAATACTTAGATACTACTTTGTTTAATAAAGTCATTTATAAAGATGTTTTCAAATACAGGAAATATGAAAATAAGTACAAGCTAATGCTAGCTTTGGCTGTATTCTGTCTAACCTTCCTTACCCAGAGTTTACATTGTATTTGTGGCTGTTGCTAATATCTTAACTGACACATTTCTATAGTATAATATTCTTATATGAATCCAACTGTGACTAGATATTTAGTGAGTGATGTGTCTGTAGTGCACTCACCAGTGTTTGCAGAGGTTCTGCTGTGTTGAAAAAAGCTGCTGGATTCAGTTGTTTCTTCAGAGAAACAGACACTGCTGCTCTGCTGTCGCTCCGACAAAATTCAGCTTTCATTTCCAGGAAATGGAAACTCTCCTCTTACAGTGTGGTCCCACGTCTCAGTGGCTGTTTGCCAAGAGGGATTGGAGGAAGAACTGTTGAGGCTTGTTATTTAAATTTGTGACGATGCATTTTACAACTGATCCAAGAGGCTTTCAAATAGTGTATTGAGCACAAGTAGGAATATTTTCTCAATGCATAAAGGACATCTCTTTACACATCTGGAGATGTATAGCTATATTTCAGAATGGTGTGTTATAGTCCCTGTTTAAGAGCAGCTTGTGAAACATTTCCTCCTCCCTGAACAAACTGTCTGAAAATGGGTCTTTACTTAAGTGCCATTTTTCACTACTTTGTACTTTTACTCCACTACATGTATGTAATACCTTTAGTTACTTAAGTACAAGATCTGAGTACTTCTACTTTAAGATCTGAGTACTTCTACTTTAGTACAAGATCTGAGTTCTTCTACTACAAGATCTGAGTACTTCTACTTTTACTCAAGTACAAGATCTGAGTACTTCTACTTTTACTCAAGTACAAGATCTGAGTACTTCTACTTTTACTCAAGTACAATATCTGAGCACTTCTACTTTTACATTACATGACATGTCATTTGTTAGACGCTTTTATCCAAAGCGACTTGCATACATTCAGTACTGTGGACAATCCCCACAGGAGCAATTTGGGGTGAAGTGTCTCAGGGACACAACGACATGCTGACTGCAGTGGGACTCGAACTTGCTACCCCCTGATTCGAAGTCCAGCACACTACCCACTGAGCCACAGCCTCCTTACTCAAGTACAAGATCTGAGTACTTCTACTTTTACTCAAGTACAAGATCTGAGTACTTCTACTTTTACTCAAGTACAAGATCTGAGTACTTCTACTTTTACTACAAGATCTGAGTACTTCTACTTTTACTCAAGTACAAGATCTGAGTACTTCTACTTTTACTCAAGTACAAGATCTGAGTACTTCTACTTTTACTCAAGTACAAGATCTGAGTACTTCTACTTTTACTCAAGTACAAGATCTGAGTACTTCTACTTTTACTACAAGATCTGAGTACTTCTACTTTTACTCAAGTACAAGATCTGAGTACTTCTACTTTTACTCAAGTACAAGATCTGAGTACTTCTACTTTTACTCAAGTACAAGATCTGAGTACTTCTACTTTTACTCAAGTACAAGATCTGAGTACTTCTACTTTTACTACAAGATCTGAGTACTTCTACTTTTACTCAAGTACAAGATCTGAGTACTTCTACTTTTACTCAAGTACAAGATCTGAGTACTTCTACTTTTACTCAAGTATAAGATCTAAGTATTTTTTATGTAATATGTATTATTTTGCAGACCATTCACATGCACACAAACCTCTAGAACACACTACAGGAAAGGGGAAACCCTAAAAGCATTTTAGTGCCTCTTTAATACTTCTTCCACTACTTGCACACACTTTTTAAAGGCATTAATAAAATAGACTTTACAAGCATATTTCATGCAATTTTGATACTTATAAAACCCTTTATTTATCTCCCAGTCAGACGGGACGTTTGCAGTCAGTTAGTCTCACCTGTACAGGCAGTGCTGGAGTGTGTTCAAGGTGAAGAATGAGATAATAATCATAAAGGCCCTGACACACCAGGCCGAAATCGGCCGTTTTTGTTAGTCGGACCACGAAGCGTGCCCTGTCGCCCAAACTCAATTTGTATTTCATGGCCGTGCGTCGGCCATGAAATACACATTTAAGTGTACTTAAAGGTGGGGTAGGTAATTTTGGAGAAACCAGCTCGAGTGCGCTAGAATTTGAAAATACACACGAACGCGCACATGACCAATGAGGGCACGAGATAAGTTTGTGCACAGATGGAAGGCTGACAGGCAGGTAGGCCATCCAGTTATTTTAGCCGGGCCGCAGTGGCGGCCGGTCCATAGGGGCGCTAGGGGCGCCGCCCCTCCTCTTCCCATATTAAAAAATAAAAATAAAAATAAAAATAAAAAATATATTTTAAAAAATATATATATTTTTATTTTTATTTTTAATGAACAAGGTAAATATTATATAATTGGTATCAGTAAAATGTATAATCTACAATAAAATCTCGTTTAAAATTGTGTTACGATGTCTAAAGTTACTGATAAGTCACATGTTACCTGCCTGGCCTTGCCCGTGTACCTTCTCTCGTCTGGGCGCTAAGAGAGGAGCCCTCAACCAGTGCAGCAGCAGCCACTAGCAGCTGACTGTTGCTATCTGTAACGTGTAAACTATGCCGCGAAAACATAATTTCAGCCAATCAGCGTCGTCAAATATGATGGTCACAGGGCTCCTACGTGAGCGCCCGGTGCAGTCTGTGAGTTGTTTGGACTCGTATCCAAGGAGACAAAACAGGAAGCTGTCATACACTCTGGAAGCTACCATTAGCAGCTAATGAAAACTCCGTTTTTGACATAAAAATGGAATTATGGATCATCAATCATTTTTCAAAGTGACAGACACATTGGATTAACCTATGGATTAACCTTCAGCTGCGTTTTTCTCGTTTTTGATCAGAATTGTTATTCTGCAAAAGGTGAGCATATCTCCATGTTTTGCTACCTAAAGCTACGTCGTGTGATGTCTGTATTTGCTTCCCCTGTCGCGAGTTCTGATCGCTCAGTGTGATACTGATACTGATACTTTGTGTGGGCCTACTGTACTGTTGCACAGTTTATGCTGTAGAAACTATGTCCAGGACAAGGTGTTTGGAAGTTTTGGAAGATTCATAGCTAACCACACTGAAGTTATGGAGGTATTGATCAGTCTTCTCATATTTTTAAGCCTCAAATTGTCCTTCTCCCCCCCTCTAACATCACCAGAAGTCATGATTTAAGGGGTCTTTTCTCAAAAAAAATTACCGGGGGAGCATCCCCCCGGACCCCTCTAGTATTGTTTGATCACCATTTCCACAGCCCCACCTAGGGGCGTCGCCTGGACCTGAAAACATTCGGGGCTTAGCCCACAGTGGCATTTTTTACTGCAACACTCCCCACACGCACACACACACGCACACACACGCACACACACGCACACACACACAGTACACCCGCAACTGTTACAATGAAGGCTCGATAATCAGCTCACGGCATATAGGCAGGGGTAAAGTGGTATTTTTTATGAGTGGGGGGCAGACCTCACCTCCTCTGGGGGGTCCGGGGGGATGCTCCCCCGGGAAGATTTTTTTTTAAATATTGAAGTTAAATGCATCAATCTGGTGCACTTTGAGAGCAAAATGAAGAGATCTGTGGATACCTCTCTCAACACTGTTGGAGTAGAATACTTCTGCTACGCGCCGTTCGTTGGATGAGGCTGGATCTCTATTAAATTAAGAAAGGAATTGAAAACACCGGAATCAAAGTTATAACAAATTATCTGAGTTTACTTCTAGTAGGAAACCAAACACATATACAAGTTATACAGAGTACTCGAGTACTCCGGACTTTTAGATTTGTGATGCGATGCGGACAAATGCGTCAGGACCCGCCAACTCATCAAACCAAAAAGAAATTGGACTTCAGGTTTGTGATGCGATACGGACACAGTTCTCAGGACCTGCCACTCACCAAACCCAAAAGCAATTTTACACACACAAACGTCAGTATTTCTATCTGTCTTTGGGGCGGAGATTTGTCGATTCTTCCTTCCCACTTTTCTCCCAAGCGAATCAGAGAACCCCTGGGGAGGAGCTGTTTAAACTGCTAACCTCCCCCAAGTGTCCTGATTGGCTGGATTCGCTTCTGGCCGGGTTCAATCAGAGGTCTGCCCAGCATGTGAGATCCCAAGCCACCCCAGGTCAAAAGTCAATGTTTATCTTTACCTTATCTTACTCTACATTCCTTTCCCAGGGGATCTTTTCCTATTTTACGATGTCTTTAACGACTTAGAAACAGCATCTGGCTCTTAGAGATGATAACAGCCAATGTTGGTGTGTGAAACACAGAATCTCTGGATCAGTGAGTTTAAAAGTGAGAATAACATTCTTTTTCTAAGTGATTATCAAAACCCGTTCAAACAATACATGTTTACTTCAATACAGTGTAGAATCATATCTTTTTCCTTCAACACCCATATGAAGCAGAACTGTAAACAGATGTACTTTTTCTTTATGGATATTTTACTAATCACTCCCCTTTTAAACTCTATTCTTGTTTTACTGCCATATAGTATTTCATAACTGTTTTTCCTTTTTTCTCTTATTGTTTGTATATCTATAATGATCATATGAAGGTGTGCCGCGGAAATAATCTTTTGAATAATTTGTGACCAAACCGTTTGAGACCCACTGAGATAACTTAGACTAAAGTTAAGTATCTAAACACTCTCATGCCCCTTTCACACCAACGCAACTCCGGTTCAAGCTCCGTGCTAGAGCTTTTGAGGTTCAGAACCGGTTCTTCGGTTTAGCTCCGGCTCTTTTCACACCGCTCAGAGTCCGACTGGTGCTGCGTCATTGCGTCATCGTTTGCGTCATGACGTAACCGTTTGCGTGCCTGCTTCATAAAGCCAAACCGCGCGGAAACCCCTCACATCGACAACAACAATGGCAGATTGTATTGAAGCGCTACTCGTTGTGGTTTTGCTCTGTCGAAACGAAATGGAACAAATGGTACAAATGGGACGACTTTACTACCAACTTCACAGTCGTTTCATGCTACATTCAAGACTTCTTTACAATCATCATCATCAACTTCAACGACGATCCGTTAGGAGAAAGAAGGTAAATATACGTCCTATTCGATGGCGTTAGAGCTAGCTGTTGTTAGCCTCTGCATGCGCCAAGCTCAACATACCCAGCTTTGCAGCATTAATTACTATGGTATAACATTAAAACTGATTCTCAATGTTATTTCCACAGATCATGTTGAAGCTGGCGGAAAGGCGGATGCAGAGCTCATTTGCCGGTGAGTTATGCATTACCGATTTGTTTTATTTGTGACTTTTTGTTTTACAACCATCTAGCTATCGACAGACCTGGCAATAAAGCTAAAGTTGAGCTACTACAGCTACCGGATGTGCATCCAAACCAATAATAGCGCTAGCATGCTAATGCTAACAAAATAAACAAAGGTATCCCCATGGCAAAGACAGCTAACGCCTCCAATGTATCTTCTTTCTTCTCACTAACGATTTATGATTTGTTGAAGAGCTACTTTTGTTCATTGTGTTTATATTGTGTTTACAGAAATATCTGGTTTGGAGCGTACTGTGTCGGAACCACCACTACCGTCGGCGTGTAGCTCCCCAGTGCGGATGGAAGGGTCTCCTCTTACGGCAAGCAGCTCTTCCCAGGAATGTCTGGTGAACCTAATCCAGCCAGTGGGCCGAAACAAACAGGGTAAGGTTTACAGTGATCATTATAGTTATACTGTTCCCTGTTGCCATGTGCATTTATCATGGCATAGTCATTGTAGTAGTTGTTCAAGTTATGCAACTGCAGCCATAATAACAATACAACATTTCATTACACAGTATATAATATACATCTCATAAAATGTCATGAATACTGTGTTGACTTTAATATTTTTCCCTTTGTAGTTAAAAGGAAGCGGGATTCGTCATCTGGCCTTCTGAGTTATATGGAGAAAAGTGACGTGAGGGATGAAAGGCTACTGGAGCAGGGCCAGGTGATGCTTCAGGAGGTGCATACTGCCAATACTGCCAATGCTGACTTCCTAAAGGTGTTCAGCAAAATTGAGGAGAACAGCCACTCAATGCTTGGCTTGGTAGACAGGATTGTGAAGGTGATGGAGACCAACAAGCGCTGACTTTATTTTTTGTATGTAAATTGTTCATACTTTTTTTGTTCATACCTTTTTTCAACACACATTCTTTTTTTTTAACACATTATTATAGTATATAAAGTATATTCTCCACACGTTTTTTGAATAAATCTTGTTTATATACGAATATTGTCCATACTTGTCTTTGATTTGTATATAAAATACACAAAAGTCCTATGTTTGATATTATAGTTTCATATGATCTTACTTACAATAATCCCCCCCATGCACTACACCAGGGCTTCTCAAACTCCGGACCAAGGTCCGGATCCGGACCGAACTGCAAATCAATCCGGACCGAACCCTGTGTCCCATTATAAAAAAAAAAAAAAATTCTGATTCTGATAAATTAATGTACATTATTGTGTACGCGCGTCTTGTGTCTGACGCGTTGTGAGAATGAACGTGCATATATATTTACTTGTGTGTGCGAGCATGACACGCATAGCAGACCGCAAGTTAACCGCAAGTTTACCTTGACTTTCTAATGCTTCTAATGCCTTTTTTGCAGAGGTTCAAAGCATTGACTACAGACAAACAGTGCCATCTCTCCCACTAGTTCAAGCCACCATACTGTATGTATGTATTGAATGTGTGTGTGTATACACGGGCGCCGTTTACCGACAGGCAAGGCAGGCAAGTGCTTGGACCAGAAGGGGTCCCCCAAAGAAGGTAGATTAAGAAGGTCCACAGCAACGACAACATGAAACACCTATGCATAGAGCGCCAAGAAACTGCTTCTTAATTTCAGTTTCGTTTCTCCGCTCGGGGGGGGGGGGGGGGGGGGGGACGGACGGACGGACTTTACTGGCATTGATCCGGACCAGTGACCTTGTATAAAGTTCACAACTGGACCTTTAATAAAAAAGTTTGAGTACCCCTGCACTACACAATATTCTTGAATTTTCATATATTACATATATGCTACATTCTCTTATTTCTTATTTCACTGATATAAAAGGCAAACATATCTCGATGCAAAGTGTAAGCTGCTCTGCTTTTCTTTACATTTAAATTAGTATTATAGATTGAAATTGGACAATTCAAACATGACTTAGCTCATAGCAAACATAAATGTAGCTCATATACTGGATTTTATGTAAACTCTTAATTCCTCTGATAGCAAGAATAGCCATTTCAATGTTTGTTTTTCACAATGTATATACATTACCAGAACTAAAGCAAGCTCAATTTTTACATTTTGATCTTCCAGATGTTTCTGTATTGCACACACATAAATACACATAAAAATACTGAACTCATTTTTGGGAGAGGTTACAGTAGTAGATTTTTAAACATCTCTAATTTATATTTAAAATGCATACCAAAACATCTTAAAAAACAAAAGAAAAGAATGTCAATATGCTCTTTTTCTTAATGTTCAAATACGGTGTGCAGCCACCCGGTGGTGGTTTTCGAATGATGTCCATTAAGAAAATGCCTTAACAGAAAAATGTATTAATACTTGTATCCTGCATGTCATGTCCTCATAGAAGGGTCAAAGGTCAGAGAGCAGTCATGGGTTGGCTAGTTCACTGCTTATTTATTTTTTGGAATAAATCTTGTTTATATACGAATATTGTCCATACTTGTCTTTGATTTGTATATAAAATAAACAAAAGTCATGTCTGATCCATTGATGTTATTGGGAAAAAGGATAGGCATGATACACTTAGATCAACTCATTTTACCAGTGTTATCCATCATTACAACCATTTAAGCTTTATTAGTTCCATGTTTAATATGGGCAATGAGTTTTGCAATAAACATTGAACCAGTCCGGCCCTCGACTAGTACCGATTTTTAAATTTTGGCCCACTGTGTATTTGAGTTAAGAATATAGTCTAAACCGTTTGGGTATGCACTTTTTCTATAAGAATATTGTTCATACCTGTTTGTATCTAGATTCTGTGATTTGTATACAAAATAAACACAATTCAAGTGTGATCCAGTGATTTTATTGTAATAAAAAAAAAGAGACATGATACAAAATAGATCAGGTTTAACTGCAGTAATATTAGTGGTCCTCCATGTTGAAATAGTCCATCAATGCGGATCTAACGTCAGCTCCTTCTTGTCTACCATTATCTGGAAAGGGGTGTAAAGGGGGTTGGTTGTACACAAGACGTTCATGGCAATCTTCAGTGAAGTTGTCACTATGTTCCTCACATATGTTGTGTAGTACACAGCTACGAGAGAGAAAGCGAGTTAACCGTCGATCCATAACCACTCGTCGGTCTGTCTCCGAGGACCGAGTCTAGCAAGTCAAAATGTGGACTTGCTTTAGGACGACCGCTGCCACTCCGTCCGAGGTCTCGCTTTTGGTCCCGATAATCCTTCTTAACCTTCTTCAATTTGTTGGCAATCTGCTCAACTGTACGGTCAAACCCAGCGGTTGCCATGTCTTGCTGCAATTCTTGTAGAATTGCTTTGGACCGCGTGGTCCCCTCCAGCTTCCTTTGAACCTCTTCGGAAGACCAGATTCCCAGTAGGTAGCTCGTCTCCTCGGTGGACCACTGCTGCTTGTTAAGTCTTAGGTTTTCCATCATTGTGTACAATCTGGATAACACGCAGGCTTTTTGTTGTTGTTAGAGGTTGATCCCGCCCCTGCCCCTGCCCCCGCCTCCAACGTAAGCGTGACGTATGCGGTGCTGGCTTTCTAGACGGACAACTTTTTGGTGCTTGAAATGAACCGGATTCCGGAGCTATGACGCTGCTCCGCTGCGGTGTGAACAGGAAAACCCGGTGCTTTTCAAGCTCCAGCTCCGAACCGGCCCTGAAACACCGTTGGTGTGAATGGGGTAAGAGAGTCCTTTAGCTCACCTGAGTCTCTCAGTCTGAGAGGAGAGGACTCTCCTCCAGCTTGTTGTGGAACAAACAGCTCCTTATGTCCGTTAGTGCAGCTAGCTAACCAGATGCTAACAACACGGTCCCTGCTGGCACCGGTCCCTCCCTCCCCCTCTCTCCCTCTCTCTGGGTGTTTCTCAATCGCGAGTACGCTTGCTTGGTAGCACATGTCTGCCGAGCATCTTGCTTCAGAAGCGAGTCAAGAATACTTCCTGGCATTCGGAAAACGAAGTGTGGAACACGCTAGCAAGTGTGCAGGTGTGCGTCATATGAGAGGCCCCGCCTTACATCTTCCGCCACAGATTTGGGGAAATTGGTCCGTGCGCAAAGCATTGTGGGGATTTTAAGACCGCAAAGTCTACTCATGTGCAGCCTCGATATTTCTCCAAACGGAGTACGCCGGGCTCGGTAGATTTCCAAGTATACTGGAGATTGGAACAGTACTTCGGCGGCACTCGATGACGTAGTATGCTTGAAATAGTGGCTCTGAAGCAGCTTTACTCGCGATTGAGAAACACCCACAGAGCCGAGCTTGAATGACACAAGCACACGTTTATTTCCATGCAACTCTCTGATTGGTCTGGTGTCATGCCTCTGTTGCATTCACTGAACACGGGAAATTACAGTGCTGCCGTCCTCTCTTGTGTCAGGATGAGGTTCACGTAAAGCACGGTTAATGTATTATATTATTGAGGGAGAATTGGTGTACAACTTTAAGTATCACCTTTCTTTTTTGTCAAAGTGCGGGTGTAGACTCCCTGTTTTTGTAATAATGTAATAACATAATAGCTGAAATGAAGATTGAATATTTACACAAATCTCTTGGTTAAGATGGATGTTTTCTTCTTCTTTTCTATCATTGAACACAAATGCAGATGAGAATGACAAGGAGCCTGGCAGGAGAGGGGACACGCATGAGCCACCTGGTAAATGTACACAAAATACTCTGCTACTACCAATGAGTCACTTTCTCAAGCATGGAGGTTAAACCCTGGTTCAGGTTATCGTGAAGCGTTAAACGTTAAAGCCATGAACTGAATTTTTCTGTTAAACTGGAAGATTTGAGTTTATCATGACCAAAAATGATCAGAATATGGTTTCCTGAAACTATATTGTTACATGCGTCTTTTTCCTGTTAAGAAGTCATTTAAAAACATTGTGAGGACGAAATACAAGTCTCAGAAAACTTGATCCTGTTAGTACTATTATTATGTCAAATACTAACTTTAAGCTGCTTAAGTAAAAAAAGAAAACGTAACCCTACATACAGAAGAATCATTCCTGCAAGCTCTGCACAGTTAGACTTACAGATGTTTAAATATGGCAAAGAGCAAGCATTAGCATTTGATCCTTACATGCTATTGTTCAGAACCAGCACAATATCAGAAATTGGAAGAATGAAAGCCGGAAAGACAGTTTGATTCCTTCATCCCAAACCCATTTGTAGTTATAGTTTTAGTAAGTAACATAATACATCTTAAATAAAATACGTGTTAACGTGGTTACCATTGACTGATCTCTTTTTCTGTTTGTAGAGTCTCTTGAAAATGCTGTGGAGAGGAATCCCAGGAGGATGCAAAAACAGAAGTGGTCTCCAAAAGAGGTGGCAGCAGTTTTGAGACACTTTAATGCACACATTGCCAAGGGGAAATTGGCCACGATGATAGAATGCAGACAGTGCAAAGCAGCAGAGCATCCTATTCTGGCTGGTCGCTCTTTGCAAAATATTAGAGACTTCGTCAGGAACCAAGGCACGGCTCAGAAGAAAAAAGCACTGCTTCAAAAAAGATGATGAGATTTAATCGAACATGCAGTGAGGACAGTTCACAGTTAAACTTTTCATTATTATGTTACATGTAGGAGCAATGTTTTATTATAAGGATAATTACGAGATTAAAGCTGTTATGTTAGGAGAATAAAGATGAAATCATTCCGGGGGCTGAGGGGTCGTTGCAGCAGATAGTTATATTGAAGGATTGGAACTTCACGGATCAAACACTCATAAACAAAACGTTGCTAAAACAGAAACTAACTACCGTAATAAGGTAAACAACTATCCACAATCCAATTTCATCAAAACAACTTCACACCCGCCGCCCTCTGAGCTGGACACATCACACAGGTGTCTGTCTGCAGCCAGGGGAGAGAGGAGGGGTCAGGGACCGTCTACAAAGTGCAACGCTGAATAAAGATACTATACTCAATAACTGCTCTGTTATAAAGCTACAAACATCACATTTTAAATCACACAATAATATACTGTTGCTTAAACTACACATGCAACTTTGCGAAAATAGGTGGTTTTAGTAGTTTATTTGCAGTATTTTCTTCAGCGTTGCACTTTGTAGACGGTCCATGACCCCTCCTCACTCCTCCGGCTGCAGACAGACACCTGTGTTATGTGTCCAGCTTGGAGGGCGGCCGGTGTGAGGTTGTTTTGATGAAAATTGGATTGTGGATAGTTGTTTACCTTATTACGGTAGTTAGTTTGTGTTTTAGCAACGTTTTGTTTATGAGTTATTGATCCGTTCCAGTTCCAATCTGTCAATATAACTTCCTTGAAGATCTGCTGCAATGACCCCTCAGCCCCCGGGATAATTTCATCTTTATTCTCCTAACATAGCTACTTTAATCTCGTAATTATGACTTTATTCTACTATCTTTTCTTTTTTGTGTGGCCCTAATCCTCTGTCGTACCAAGGTAATGCTGGAAGGAGAGTTATATGTTTAAAATAATAAAGATTTAGTCTTAGCTCAATTTTCATGTGAGAAAATGTTATGTGAAAATAACCATTAAACTTGGCTCATTGTTCACTGTGCAAGGTGCAATATGTCCTTTTGTATCAGCTTTTAAAAGGTAAAGCTCCAAGTAGATGAGCAGTCTTGTAGGGCAAATAGCATTTTGTATTAGTGATAAACCAGTTCGGTCACTTTGCTATAAAATGGTTATCGGTTCTTTTCATATCGATGATGTAATTGCAATTAGCAGTGCTGCAAATATAAGCATTTACTTGCAAATGGATTTAATTTGTCTCGGAAGACCTGCTTGTAGTATACCCCTCTGGAGAGTATTAGAATGTGGTTCTACATTTGCATGAAAACAACAGATTGCAAACAGGAGGCAAGCAATAACCAAAACACATTAACATACTTTTAAGCTATATATCTATGGTGCACTATATTGTCTATTAAAATATTACATCACAAATCAGGTATTCCTATGCTGTTGTGCAAAACATTTTGTCCGTTTATAAAAGGTTTGTTCTTGTAATGCACAATCCAACACGTTTGTGTAAAGTTATGTTCCATTTAATCATGTTTGTCCCTTTAATACACTTCAGTGACATGTTTGTGTGTTGTATAGCTACTGTCCTCACAAATAACCATTGTGTCATGGGCGGGGCTTATGCAGCTCATTATCTGCTGTCCTCTTAATGAAGCATGGTGTCAGGTTGTTGTATTTTGAGTTGTGCTATGTGTATGGGACATTTGAAGTGGGATTTGTGTTGTATGGCTCAAAATAGATTTTTTGATATTCAAAACATCTTTGTAAAGCTAGTGGAAAGGGGTGTCCACCTAATGATGGAAAAAAACGTGTTTGGGTCAAAGTGTCCTTTTAGTTCACAAAAACCCGCATGTGTGTGTGTGTGTGTGTGTGTGTGTGTGTGTGTGTGTGTGTGTGTGTGTGTGTGTGTGTGTGTGTGTGTGTGTGTGTGAACGGGTATATACAACTAAATTAGGGATGCCCAATCATTTGATGATACTTTTGAGATCGCCAGAATTCAAGAAAATGCATTTAGGTGAAGATAAAGGTAGAAATTGACCAAAAATAAGCTGTCAATCAGTTGAAATTTGCAAAATGTGTGTGTGTGTGTGTGTGTGTGTGTGTGTGTGTGTGTGTGTGTGTGTGTGTGTGTGTGGTATATTCCAGTGGATTTATGGTCACCCAGCGCTAGCATTACTACAGAGACTGGAGGAATATGGCTTTACTTGGCACAGTCTGCATGCTGATGAAAACATTTGTTTTTGTCTTCAAATACATACTAACATGATTGTGACGAGCATCATATTTGCTCCCCGCCCAACTCTCTAAGTCTAAGTGCTTGAACTCCGTGACAGGAGGATGAAGTATGTATAAATGGATGGAACTATCAACAAAACAGCGTTTTATTCCCCAATGTCATATTTAATAGAATAATAATAATAATAATAATGTAAACCAAAGAGGGAGATGGAAAACAGTTCCATGTAGAGCACAAACAGCTCTCTTAACCCTCGCTGTTAACAAAGGGCTGCACTCAACTATAAGGTTCACCGCTGTCCCTTTCCACTTATAGAGGGTTGGGGTTCGATTCCCTGCCTGTCCACCTATAAAGCCAAGGTAGCGCAGCTTTTTTTCTGTTCTTTAGTGGCTCACATGGACATTTAGAGGTCATGCAAAGAAAGGGTTATGTATGTTGTGTGTGTGACAGAGAGTGCAGAGAGAACATTGGCAAAGGGGTTTTGTTTGTCCTAGCATGGCTGTACAATTACAAATACAAAGGTTTACCCATTTAGACTCCATGGCATGGAGAAAAAAACTCATTTTAAATGACTCTAAGGATATAACAAGTTTTAGAAAATTGAAAGATTGATGGATTTTTTGCCCACATGCGGTAAACATCTTAATTGAATTGTCTATGTGCAACATGAGGACAATAACCACAAGTGTACTCACAGTACCTTTTTTCTCTGGCACTGAAGTTGCAAGGTTTCAGCATGTTGTCCCTCTCTAAACCTTTCTGTTCCCCATTCTTCTTTCTCCAATAAGTGGTGCATCATTATTTTTCTATTAAATATGACATTGGGGAATAAAACGCTGTTGTTTTGTTGATAGTTCCATCCATTTATACATACTTCATCCTCCTGTCACGGAGTTCAAGCACTTAGAGAGTTGGGCGGGGAGCAAATATGATGCTCGTCACAATCATGTAAGTATGTATTTGAAGACAAAAACAAATGTTTGCTTCAGCATGCAGACTGTGCCAAGTAAAGCCATATTCCTCCAGTCTCTGTATTAATGCTAGCGCTGGGTGACCACACACACACACACACACACACACACACACACACACACACACACACACACACACACACACACACACACACACACACACACACACACACACACACACACACACACACACACACACCAAATTTTCAACTGATTGACAGCTTATTTTTGGTCAATTTCTACCTTTATCTTCACCTAAATGCATTTTCTTGAATTCTGGCGATCTCAAAAGTATCATCAAATGATTGGGCATCCCTAATTTAGTTGGATATGACACCTTAAATGTTTTTCTACAATGTTTGGTTCCAAAATTAAGCGTGTTTGAACATTTGACCCGAGAGACTGGCGGCCATCTTGGATTTGACCTCTCACGGTCCTCACAGGTCAAATCTGACTTCCCTCCACATCTGAAAAATAAACCTTATGGTATGCTCTAACTATGTTAGAAATGTCAAGCTTTTCTCATAAAATGCACAATTGTTGTGCTTATCCGCTGTACTATGAAGGCTGGCGGGAATTCAACGGTTATTGACCACTTCACTTCTACTGTATGTAAGAAGACAGGATAATGGCCTTCCTCTACAAATAAGGGTGAGTGAAATACACACCCCCTTTCTCTGTGTGACACTACTGTTTACTGAACTGTCCGTTAGCTATGTTTGTAGTCAGTGGCGTTTCTATGTGTACAAAACTGGGGGGGCAGAGAGAGGTGGGGGAGAGAGAGAGAGAGAGAGGTGGGGGGAGAGAGAGAGAGGGGGAGAGAGAGAGAGAGAGAGGGGGAGAGAAATGGGGGGAGAGAGAGATGGGGAGAGAGAGAGAGAGAGAGAGAGGGGGGGAGAGAGAGAGATGGGGGGGAGAGAGAGAGAGAGGGGGGGGAGAGAGAGAGAGGGGGAGTGTCAAATGACATACTGAAGACCACACGGAGCAACACTGTCAGCGCATACATTTACGTACACTGTGTACGTAAATGTACGGTACCACAGCGTGGGGATGTCATATTGTAATGCACCCTTAATACATAAGTAAAGGGCACCATCACAAAGCAATTCTTAACAACAACAACAACAACCACCATAATGCTTTAGCATTAAAACACCATAGACTGTAAATATAAGGAAAACACAGACACTCATCACCGAGGGTCACAATATCAATCGATCCAGCAGGAGGCAAAACACAGAAGATCAACAAAATATATGACATAAATGAACTTACCAAAGCTGAAGGCTCACTTGAAAAGAAAAGCGGCACGGCGGTCCTTCCTCTGACAGAATGTTTCTATCACTTTGGGGATGAAGTCCTGTAGTTGCTGGATCAACTGGCTTTCAATTGAAAGCATGGCCAATGCGTTAAGTCGCAGCTGTCCCATGGTGTTGCGAGTGAAAGTCTTTATCCTTTTGAGGGTGGAAAAGTTCCTCTCTGACTCGGATGTCGTCATCGGAGTTGTTACTATTATTTTGATCAAAATAACAGTCTCAGCAAACGTATCCTCCAAGTTGTTCTCGTGAATGGATTTCAACAGAGACAGGGCAGTGTTTCCAGTGTGAAGTTCACTGTGGCGGTAGAGCGTGGTCAGCTCAGACTTCAACTTCTCCTTGTTTCCCAAAGCAGGCCACAATTTCACTGCGCAGTCAAGCTCAGGTGTAGGAAATGACAGGACATGCTGTGGGAAGAGTGAGCTGTCAACGAGCTTTGCAGCGATCAAATGGTCACTCTGTGAGAACCTCTGTTCCACCTGTGAGATGACTGTGTCACATGCCTCCTTCATTACCGGCGCTGTGCTGCTGACTCGTCGGCCTGGCTCGTCTGTTCCATCATGAGTGGTGGCGGCCAATGCATCAGTTTGCTGCCTCATTTTCTGGACATTTTCCTTGAAGCGGCAGAGCGCGCTGTTGATCCCAGGTGCATCGATGGTTCGTTTTTGCAGAGTGTTGTATAAAACATCCACTTCTGGCATAAGCAACGAAAAAAACTCCAGGAGCTGCATAAATGCTCGGTCCCGCAGTTTCTTTGACAGGCCGTATGCCTCACTTATGGTGACCGCATCCCATCCTGGTTGTGTGCGTATATGGTCCATACACTGAAGAAGTGCTTCTCGGGTCTCCCAAACCGCGTTCACAGTTCTGCTTTTAAAGTTCCATCTCACAGCCGGTGGCCGTGGTATGCGTCTCTGTGTTGCCTCTGCAAGAGCTGCAACACGTTTTGGAGCACCGGAGAAAAAAGTGGAAAAAGCAGTTAGATCTGCAAAAAAACACCTTCAGGATGCTCATCCTTGCTGAACACAGTTGCTGCAGGGTCAGGTTCAGTTGGTGGGCGTAGCAGTGAACAAACTGAGCGTTTGGGTACGTCTCCTTCATGACCGTCTGTACCCCGCGCACGTTTACCGCTCATGACGGCCGCCCCGTCATAGGTCTGAGCGATTAGCTTTTCTTTCAGCTTCAGGGGTTCAAGAACAGCCTTGATGCTGTTAGAGAGACCTACACCAGTTTTGTCCTTTACTTCCACAAACTCCAAAAAACGCTCTGTAACTGTGAGGTCAGGCATAATGTATCGCAGCACAATCACCATTTGCGATTTACATGAGACATCGGTTGTCTCGTCGGCCTGAACGGCAACAAATGATGTGTTGTCCACTTGCTTGGATATTTCCTCCCTGTACACATCATACATGCAGTCCAAGAGTTCATTCTGTATGGTGCTTGATGTCCCTTTGAAAACGGGCTGAGCTTCGTAGTGCCGTCGAAGCCTGGAATCGCCCTCACACATTGTCTCGAAAATTGACCTGAATATCCCTGGATTCAGAGAGTCCGCCGACTCGTCGTGGCCCCGCAGTGCTGTCTCACATTTCCCACACAGTTTAATACAGGTGATGATCCGACCCAACACGTACCTGTTTTCTTCCACCTTTCTATTATGATCATCAATGCCGCGTCTGTAGGCGCTGTCAATCTGAGCTGCAACATTCACCCTTCCCAGTAATCCCAATTTTACGGCATTTTCCAAGTGACTGTTGCTGCTCTCATGCTTCATTGTCCTCTCCGAAAGATGCTTTAAGTCCTTGTAACCTGTCCTCGACCAAGTACCTTGATCTTCACCAAAAAGCAGGCAAGGAAAGCAAAAGAGGGAATTCTTCTGGATGCTCGCCGTTAGCCATTTCTTTTTAGCAAACCACTCAGCATTAAACCCGCGGTTCACTTTGCCCGCAGTCTGGACCATTTGGAAATCCGGTGGATGGTGGGCACCGAGGCGCTTTACCTCCAGTTTCTCTCCGAGACTAAGTGTCTCAAATGTGTGCTCCAGTAAATGGTCAACTTCATTCATTTTCTTTCCGTTTTTTTACTTCTTTTAATCGCTGGTGATGTTAGCTATATGCTGCTCTCTCGTCTTCTCTTCACACTACACGTGACGTTTCGCAGCACTGCACACGTGACATATTTACAGCCAATCAGTTCTGAATAATGTGAGCTGACGTATGGTGGGGATGGCAGCTCTGTGCCCCTATGGTCTTTTTTTTTTCGCCACACACATTACATTGAAAAATACTCTGAGCATGCGCAGTGTAGTTTTTACAGTCACCGTTCACTTTGACAGTGAGAGGGAGGGGCAGAATCAGGTTTTGTCCCACATGGCTCAAAACGGCACTGTAGACACTAATTAGAAGAACACAGCAATGCACAGACGAATCAGATGATTAAACATGACCTTAAAATATATTTTATATATTTTTTTATTTCTTTTTTTGCATCTTTTTGCATTTTTTGTTTTCATTATGTGTAATACTTTCTGCTGACACTAGGTGGGGCTGTGCCCCACCTGCCCCTAATGACCAGTCGCCACTGTTTGTAGTGAGGTTCTGTATGGCGGTGAAGTTAGTTTTAGGTTGGATATTTGGTGAAGCTAGGTTTTAGGTTGGATATTCAGCGTCAGTTTATCCTGGCTGTATTTCGATGGTGAGCTCTTCTCCGCCATACAAGAAGTATCAAAATCAGAATCAAGTTTATTGCCAGATACGTTAGCAAAAACAGGGAATTGTAATTTGCAATAGTAGTTAAAAAATAAATATATGGGGATAATAAAAACCAAGCATTTTTAAGAAACAATTTAGCATAACAAAATAATACTAAAGACAAGTATTTACACCAAATGTAAATGTAAATATACAAAGAACCGTAAAAGCTAAAAAAAACACATAGGACAATGAGTAAATGGCAAACTACAGTGACTTGTATTTTAAAGTGGAGGGCTGTGCAGACGTGTGCAAAACATTTGCAAAAGGCCGGTCGGTGTTCACTTGGGGACCATCAACAAATTACTCTTTCAATGACAAAAGAACAATGTTCATTTGCAATAAATTGACAGCTTCCCAGTCATGTGAATGTGAACAAAATCCACTCTAGAGCAAACATTTGGGGTGGCATTGGGATATATATATTTTAAATCCTCTGGAGCAGAGAGAGGAGCTGTGGATTATTGTTATTGATTAATGCATCAGTGTTTCTTAGGGTCAAAAACACTGAACTCACAACTTAAAATGAAAGCGTTTAGTTTATTTAATAAAAGAGCACATGTTCAATGTGAAAAGTGACAGTAGATATAGATTAGTTGCAATTTGGTGCTATATATATATATATATATATATATACATTTTTCTTTTAAACACCTTGAATTTCAGGGGGGGCGCGGGGCTCCGTTGGCGGGGCGCAGCGCCCCTCCAAGACAATGGTAGGGGAAACACTGCAGTGTAATAAGTATATTTAACACAACTATAGGTATCGATTATATGACATTTCTGGTGCTACAGAAATGTCTTCCAATTCTGGAATTACCCTCAAACTAAACCCTTTAGAGGGGTTAATGTGAGTTCAATATGTTATCTGTGTTCAGTCCGGTGTGAAGCTGCAGTGATGTTGAAATGTATTAGATCAGCTGCAGAGATAAACAACGGATATCCAGTAAGGGGGGGTGGGTTGGCTTTCTGGAGCGATAAGGCAGCGAACGTTACTAATAGTTAAGTCGACATTGCAGATTCTCACATCTTATTTATGAGAGCTGAAGGGTCTCTGTCTTTGATGAAACTATCCATTTACATTTGACTTGCTTTAATGTAAAAAGAAAAATGGTTGGTCTGATTCAAAGCTAATGCAGGATGCTTGCTCGTCATGGAAGTTGTTTGCACTTCTTGTCTGAATGAGATGTGATGTAAAGGACATTCAGAGTTATAAACACTGTCCACTAAACACTGGAAATACACGGAGGAATCACAGAACACAGGGTAAGACTAAGATAAACATGTATTTATTTGCAGATGATATGGTCATCACATGTTATAAAGAAAGGACTGTTACTGACTTCATTAAGGGTGAAGACCCCTCAAACACATCCCAACACAGCAGACACAGCACACAGAGATATTAAACTGAGCTCAAGCTGCTGTATCTTCAAAAACAATCAGTAGATATTAAAAGTAGCTCTGAAATCTTCAGGCAATATAAGAAAGTAAAACATTAAAGTAAAATGCTAAAAGGTTCAAATCCAGCTGCTAAATAAACCTAACTTCATACAAAACAATGATCTTAAAGTCTTCCTGATGTGAAACACGGTGATGGATGTAGACGTTGTTGATCAGTGGAGTCTGATGGAGGCAGAAGTGTTGCTCAAACTCCATCAGGAGGTCTGATGTTTTCTCAGTTCACTGTACCATCATCTACATCATAACGCACCTGAGGAAAACAACAACAACACTGGGTTGGTTTTAGATCCAAACATTACATTTGGAAAATCCTGTAGGATGTGATGTAATTTAGGTAAACCATCCTTTGTCTGTTTCTCTCTCTTCTGTCTTTATACAGATTATAATGAAGAGTGTAAAGAAACAACTGGAAAAACAGTTCAGTATTTTGTTGTAAATCTGTGAATGTTCTCACCTTTAATTCTTGTCCATATGTTGACCGCCACAACGATCATAATGAGAGCTGCTAAACCCACAGACACCACGATGAGCCTCAAGAGACCTGGAGAGAGAATACAAACATTTATGTTGTAGGTTTCTGATGTATTCTTTAAAAATAAGCCAAAAACGCAAAACGTGTTCAGTTAAAAATGATCCTATTATAAAATATAAAAGTCTTCAGTATCAAACTGTCTTTAGTGTACCATCTGTTGTGATATAGTTATAGCACTTTAAAGCCATAAAATACAAATGTTTTATTTAATTAATCGGTGAGTTTAAAGTGACTTTGAGCATCTCAGCATGTTTTCTCACCTGAGGACGGAGTGCTGAAGGGAAACAGAAATACTTCCCCTGTGTGATCATCAGTTAGTTGACAAGTAAATAAATGAAGCCCTGATCTGTATCCAACATGAGAAGTCAGAAATGTCACAGAGGCCTCGTAGTGAGATTCTGATGTGTTCATATCTTTGAGATCTTTATCCACATCCTGACCCTGGAACAGCCACTTCACTGTGTGTCTGCACCATGCATTATTCAACACAGAGCAGCGTAACGTCACCTCATCATTGTCCTGATGTTCAGTCACTGAAGGTGGAGATATTGAGAGAGAAAGACAACAAGAGTTCAATTAGCTTCATCACTGTAATCATAACTGCTGGTATGTTTCAGTATATTTATAGATGCAGTTTACAACACTGTGATGTTAATACTCACAGCTAACAACAGTCAGGTAAACATGAGCGTCTTCTCCTTGTTGTCGTCCTGATCTGATCTCTGTGCAGATGTAACGACCAGCATCCTCCTCTCTGACCTCCTGTAGAGAACAATTCTCTGGGACACTCAGTCTGTCTGATTTAGCTTTTGCTTCTTCAACAATCTGCCCACGTTTAACCTGATCTACTTCTCTGGGTCCTAAATGATTGAAGGTCCAGTCAGTACCGTTACATCCGTCCTGATCATCTCTCACACCGCTACAAGGCAAAGTGACTTCCTCTCCAACTCTGACAGTGAAGAAGAGGGAAGGCTGTCTTTTAACTGCCGCTGTAAACACCAGAGAAATATAAAGAAGTCGGTGTTACGGACCGTCTACACAGCAGCGTTAAAAAAATCTTGGAGGTGGGCGTATCTGAAGCTTGGGGATTTTTTGCGAACAACCAATCACATGAATCTCCCGCCCGCGACATACGAAGCAAAAGAGTTTGAAGTAAACTGGATATAAACTCCCCAAACAGGCGAAAACATACCACTGTCTCTGCCACCTCCCTCCATGCCTGGCTCCTCCGGTTTGTATCCCGGTAGGTAAATAGGGACTGGTCATAAAGCACCAGGGTGATTCCCTACCGCTCATTTCTCCTCCATTTTTTGGAATATGAGGAAATGACCTGCGGTATGTCTCTCCCAGCATACACGCCGTTTGATTGGCTAGAGCTTGAACTGTCAGATTTGCGTACACAGGATTTGATTGGCTGACGCTTCCACCTCAGCTTCAAAAGTTGAACATTGTTCAACTTTGAATCCTGAAAATCCTGAAAATCTCCGCTCGCCTGCCCACAATGCAGTTCGGCGAAAAGTGAGGGAAAGTGACGTCACCCCATTCAAAGTGAATGGGCAGAAGCGTTTCAAGATTTTTTTAACGCTGCTGTGTGGACGGTCCGTTAGGAAAATCCTACATTTACCAAAGTTTCAATATGCCTCATTATTGGATTCCAAGAGTTAAACTCACTATTTACCTCCCAGAAAAAAAACTACTTGACTGTAGTGTTTAAATCACAGGTGTTAAACCCAAGACCTCATTGTATGTGGCCCGCGAGAGCTTGCAAAGAAGATAAAACGTCTATTATACGCTTATATGACGCTTTATAGATCCACGGTGCCCATAAACTACATCTCCCACAATGCATCTCCTTCTGTGACATGCCACTGAAGCGACTTTATATCAGCCGTTTTAATCAGCGGCACTCTGAGGCGGTCAGTGAAAGAGCTGGAGGAAGTGAGAGTCAGTCGGTGTCAATATGTTTTAAAAAAAACGTGCGTTTCAGATGCTTTGGTCGATTCAAAAACATGAGGTCTTGGCTTGCAGAGTATGAACGTCATATATTCAGACAGTGTAAAGTTTGTGAATGCAGGAGGAAAACTTCTGCGTTCACCGTCTCCTCTGTGATCCTCCCGTGAGTGACAGGGTCTGGGACAGGGGGTTTCAAACTCTTGGCTTTCAGACTATTCAAAGATTGTATTAAGGAGGCGTGTGGCGCAGTGGACTAATGTTGGTGTTCAGATCAGGGGAGCACAGGTTCAAACCCCACTGCAGTCAGCATGTCGTTGTGTCCCTGAGACACTTCACCCCAAATTGCTCCTGTGGGGATTGTCCACAGTATTGAGTATGTAAGTCGCTTTGGATAAAAGCGTCTAACAAGTGACATGTCATGTAATGTAATGTAATTGTTGCTGAATTAAAATTATTTATAGCCTACTTAAATAGTGCTTGACCTAATTATCAATATCTAATTGATGAGATATGATCAGGCTAACTAAGTCTCCTACATTCACGGGATTTATGTAACAGTAACACAGAATAATGTTAGTGAGCAAACACATGCAGTCATTTTGTGTCTATGTGCATTCACAATATGTCGATGCACAACCATGTTTTTGTTACCAAACCCATTTTTTTAAGCAATTGTTGAATATTTGCACTAGACTTCTGCTTCCAGACGTAGTTATATATGAAGTTATTACCAGAACCAATAATAATCCAATGCAGAGGCAATAATGTAATATAATACGTTATTTTATATATATATTATATATGATATATAATGCTAATGAAGCCGGCAATGAAATTGAGTTTGACACCCCAGGTTTAAATGAAGGTTGGCTGATAAAATCAATTGAACAACATCTATAAATTGGCTTTTTAAATGTTCCTGCTATACATAGACACATCATCTTTACTCTTACCTGTAGACTGAAGCAGCAGAACGAGAAATAAAGAAATTTTAATCAGTTTGAACTCATCCATCTTGATTCTCCGTCTCTGTTTCCTCTATCTCTTGTTCTGATGTGATGTCTCTAAAAAAGTGGTTTATCTGAGAGGCTGCACCCACTTCCTGTGATAAGTAGGACCCACCTTCTAGAAGTGACTTTACATTTTTGTATATTTGAATTTGTCGAAGACGTCAAGACAGCCAAACAATGTTTGAAACTCGGTCACGGTCGGTTGTTTCCGTGAACGACCGAATGTTCAGTCACGGTTCAGGCCGCAAGGTATTGTGGGACAGAATTTTTTTTAAAAAGTACACACTGAAACCACTTGTTTTACAACTGTATTTAAAAGTACATTTAACACAACTAGTGCATGTTTGAGCATTTTAGGCATGGATTACATGACATTTCATAGGCAGGACAGAACATGTCCCTAAAATAAGACACTTTATAGAGTGCTGCACGAGGTTTAATCTGATCTGTGGTCAGTCCGGTTTGAGGCTGCTGTGAACATTGCAGTTTTTTTTATTTGAAGCCGTCCATTTTCATTTAACTTGCTCTAATGTAAAAATAAAGCACCTTAAAATGGTTGTTCTGATTCAAAGCTAATGCAGGATGCTTGCTCGTCATGGAAGTTGTTTGCACTTCTTGTCTGAATGAGATGTGATGTAAAGGACATTCAGAGTTATAAACACTGTCCACTAAACACTGGAAATACACGGAGGAATCACAGAACACAGGGTAAGACTAAGATAAACATGTATTTATTTGCAGATGATATGGTCATCACATGTTATAAAGAAAGGACTGTTACTGACTTCATTAAGGGTGAAGACCCCTCAAACACATCCCAACACAGCAGAGCTAAATGAAAGGAGGTTAAAATGATTCTCGTGCACACAGAGATAAAATAATGACCTCAAGCTGCTGTATCTTCAAAAACAATCAGTACATATTTAAATGAGCTCTGAACTCGTCAGGCCATATGAGGAAGTAAAAAAAAAAAAAAGGAGAAATGCTCTTTCCTGCTAAAGGAAGTTAAAACCAAGCTAAATAAATGTAACTTAGAACAGAACAATGAGTAACTCAAAATGATCTTAAAGTCTTCCTGATGTGAAACACGGTGATGGATGTAGACGTTGTTGATCAGTGGAGTCTGATGGAGGCAGAAGTGTTGCTCAAACTCCATCAGGAGGTCTGATGTTTTCTCAGTTCACTGTACCATCATCTACATCATAACGCACCTGAGGAAAACAACAACAACAACAACAACAACAACACTGAGTTGGTTTTAGATCCAAACATTACATTTGGAAAATCCTGTAGGATGTGATGTAATTTAGGTAAAGCAGCCTTTGTCTGTTTCTCTCTCTTCTGTCTTTATACAGATTATAATGAAGAGTGTAAAGAAACAACTGGAAAAACAGTTCAGTATTTTGTTGTAAAAACTCACAGTGATTTCCTCCATCTGTGTTTTCTTCTCTGAAAGAGAAAGTCGACTTGAGTTTCTACAAATAAAATATAAAATATATTTACGTTTCATCTGTGAATGTTCTCACCTTTAATTCTTGTCCATATGTTGACCACCACAACGATCATTATGAGAGCTGCTAAACCCACAGACACCACGATGAGCCTCAAGAGACCTGGAGAGAGAATACAAACATAGAAGATATTCATGTTGTAGGTTTTAGAGTTCTAATATAGGACAAAGAGAGATGTATCAGAGATTTAAATGAACTTGATCTAAATGGAGTAACTTTATCTGGAACTAAATGAGTTCATAAAGTAATTATTGTTCAGATGTATTCCTTAAAAGAACACAACATGTGTGAAGTTAAAAATGAAGTCTTCAGTAACAAACTGTCTTTAGTGAACCATCTGTTGTGATTTAATACGAATACTTTAAATCCATAAAATACAAATATTGTTTGTAATGAATGGGTCAGTTTGATTTGACTTTAAACATCTCAACATGTGTTCTCACCTGAGGACGGAGTGCTGAAGGGAAACAGAAGTACTTCTCCCATGTACTCAGTTACTTCACATGTAAATAAATGAAACCCTGATCTGTAGTCAACACGAGAAGTCAGAAATGTGACAGAGGCCTCGTAGTGAGACTTTGATGTCTTCATATCTTCTTGATATTCATCCACATCCCGACTTCGAAACAGCCACTTCACTGAGTGTCTGCACCGTACAGATGCCTTCACAGAGCAGCGTAACGTCACCTCATCGTTGTTCTGATGTTCAGTCACTGATGATATTGTGAGAGAAAGAAAATAGGAGTCAAATTAACGTCATCAGTGTGATCATAATTATTGTAATGTTTCAGTTTATTGTTCTAAAGAGACAGTTTAAAACACTACGATGTAAATATACTCACTGGTGACAACAGACAGATGAACCAGAGCGTCTTCATCTTGTCCTGATCTGAACTGTCTCCAGAAGTAACGACCAACATCCTCCTCTGTGACATTCTTTATAACCAGAGAACAGTTCTCTGTCACTCTCAGTCTGTCTGATTCAGCTCGAGCTTCTTCAACAATCTGTCCAAGTTCAACCAGCTCTACTGTTGTGCATCCTGAATTAGTGACGAGCCAGTCAGTACGGTTACATCCGTCCTGATCATCTCTCACACCGCTACAAGGCAAAGTGACTTCCTCTCCAACTCTGACAGTGAAGAAGAGGGAAGGCTGTCCATTTGCTGCTGCTGTAAAGACCAGAGAAACATAAAGAAGTGACTCACTATTTACCTCCTGGAAAACAAACTAACTACTTTACTGTCATGTTCAAATGAACGTTAGCTATTAATACTCAATTAACTAAATGAATGAATTAGCCATTTTAACATTCCTGTTGTTCATACACATCATCTTTACTCTTACCTGTAGACTGAAGCAGCAGAATGAGAAATACAGACATTTTAATCCGTTTGAACTCATCCATCTTGATTGTCCATCTCTCTGCTTCCTCTATCTCTAGTTCTGATGAGATGTCTCTAAACAAGTGGTTTTTATCTGAGAGAGGCTGCACCCACTTCCTGTGATAAGTAGGACCCCACCTTCTAGAAGTGACTTTACATTTTTGTATATTTTAATTTGTCGTAGACGTCAAAACATTTTGAGAAGTGTTTTTCTGAAGTTGAACGTTCCTGCATGCATTGATCCAATCTAATGCAACAAACATGAAACTTGAAACTCGGTCGCGGTCGGTTGTTTCCGTGAAAGACCGAATGTTCAGTCACGGTTGCGTCCGCAAGGTATTGTGGGACAGAATGTTCTCCTTTCCTTTCCTAAAGGATGGTCCAGTGTTCCCTAAGCTTAAGGAGATTCTAAAGGAAGTATCAAAGCTCCTTTCCTATCATCCGTTAGGAACCTTCCTAAGCAGAACTGACAAGTCTAACAGTACTGCATGTTGTCGGACACACGTTCAGTGTGAAAGTGATGTTCATTTAAATGTGATAATCATTTAACAAACTGCTTCGACCATTACAGGAGGCATATACTGTATCATCACAATAATAGCAAAACAAGTCAATAAAAAGAATATTTTTAAATGTTGGATTTGACATGCAAGCTGATCTCCAAGAAGAAGGAACAAGAGAAAAATGCCATTTTATGGGGGGGGGGGGGGGAGGCTTGAGAGATATTTTAAATAATATTTTGAAACCCCTTGTTTAACAACTGTATTTAAAAGTACATTTAACACAACTAGTGCATGTTTTAGCATGTTAGGCATGGATTACATGACATTTCATAGGCGGGAAAGAACATGTCCGTAAAATAAGACACTTTATAGAGTGCTGCACGAGGTTTAATCTGATCTGTGGTCAGTCCCGTATGAAGCTGCAGTGATGATGAAATATATCAGGGGGTGTTGCCTTGTCAAAGACACGATAAGGCAGTGAACGTTACAAATGCTCATAAATCAACATTCAGATTCTCACATCATATTTTATGAAATGAAAAAGAAGCTGCTGGGAGTCCCAGCAGCTTCTACTGAAGCCAGTCCCCAACTCCGGGGACTTCCGGCCGGGGACTTCGGGTGGCAGTATACGCCGTGAAGTGGTTTGCGGCCTGCCAGTAAACCCAAAGCAGAAGAAGAAGAAGTGACGTCAGCGGCTCATTTGCGTAATCCTCCCTCAGGGAAAAGTACTCCGTTGTGAACGCGATTGGTACTTGGTAATAAGTGCCGGCACTAAGTACGGCAAAGTACTTGGTGTGAAAGCGGCTAAAGACTATAACACTCCTGTTGTGCAATACTACTTATGTGCAATATTTATACATTCCGTTAAGCTGTGCAATTTACTCTACCACCTTTTGTACTTTCACCTGGCTGCTCTATCGCTAAACTGTTATTGGTACAGGAACAATTGTAATTTTCCTCTGTGGGACGAACAAATGCATTCTGATTCTGATACATAATTGGGAAAAGACACCATACACAAGTCAAAGTGCTCTACAGATGCCTTTTCACAGAAGTCATGCTGAGTTGTTACAGGGGGAAAACACAGGTGTGAATATAACAGAAACATCCTTAGTGTATTAGATAGTGTTGTAATACCTGTGTTTTCAAACTGTCAAGTGAAAATGTGTGCTGTGATAAAGGCCTCAAGTCAACAGCTTTAACATCTGATATAATCAAATACTGACCCCTGGTGTTCATAGCAAATAATGCATTTCCCCTGAATGCAACACAGGCCAACACAGAGATGGTTACTCAAGAAATATTGACTCTAAAACACCATGCTTCTAAATCAAGCATTGTTTTTATAATAATTTGTTCTCTGCTATCAGTGTGCGAAAAAGCACACGTCCGATCGTCCGGGACGTGTTATTTACAATATCGGACAAGTACATCTTTCCATTGACTTGTCCGACGGACAAGTGACGTTTTTCGCCCACATTTATTGACAAATTATTGATAAATTCAGCTTACTAAAGGCAGAACTCATTCGCAAATTGTCCGTGTTCCCGCGGACCGCAGCTCTCTCTCTATGCTCCGGATCAGCTGATTGCAGCTCAGCGTCTATCTCTCTCTCTCTCTCTGTCTCTCTCTGTCTCTCTCTGTCTCTCTCTCTCTCTCTCTCGTTCTCTCTCTCTTCTCTCTCTCTCGTTCTCTCTCTCGTTCTCTCTCTCTCTCCTCTCTCCTCTCTCTCTCTCTCTCTCTTTCTCTCTCTCTCTCTCTCTCTCTCTCTCTCTCTCTCTCTCTCTCTCTCTCTCTCTCTCTCTCTCTCTCTCTCTCTTTCTACACACAGCGGCTCCGCTGCCCGTTTAACAGCCTCATCTTTGTCAAACTTTCTTATGTTCTTTCTCTAACACGTAATGAAGGTTATTAAGCGTTTTAGCTCCTATGTTGTTAATATTGACCGCCATTTCCTTTATGAAGTAAAGCAGCCTCCCTGTCTGTGTCCTCGCGCTGTCCTCACATCCCCGGACCCCCTGACTCGGAGGAGCACAGGGATGTCACATGTCAGTATTGTATATGAAGCAGGGTATAGAAAGTACATTATTGAAATGAAAATACTATTTATTTCCTTTTACAAACAGTGAGTAGCTGGGCAGCTGCAGCATGTGTATTGCAGGACACGTGTTGGACACAGACTGTGGTTGGACTCTGTCTCACAGGCAGGTTGCAGTGTAACATCAGAGGAGACTGGGCCAACTGTACATTCTCAAACTGCACCACTTAGAACTAACTAAACAATGCAGAGATTATTTTTATATAATTGCATTCAACCGTAACAAAATTAAACAGTATGAAGTGATTTGTAAATAGGAATACAGATTTGACTTAATGTTTTCATAAATATATTTTTCTCCCAGTGAAATTGGCATGGGACTTATTTTTACTCTCTCAAAGAACCGGAATCGAGAAGCATAACCGAAATCGTTAAACTCCAAGCGATACCCAGCCACCATGGATGTATAATAAGAACCCAACCCTATGTGTGATGCAGTAAGATCTTACCGCTCACTTACGTTAGCGGTGTCGAAAATGTAAAATACGATGGCGAAGAAGAAGATTCCAGTGGTCCAGTATTCGGACAAGTAAATTGCCAAACTCACTTGTCCATGGACAAGTAGCCTACTCTCTAAAAACGTTTTCTTACACTGGCTATAGTGTTACACATTTGTCCTAAGACCTAATTCAAACAAATTGTTCTATAGGGCCATTCAACCTGTCAAGTCAGAGTCATAGTCCTACGTTCAATGTTGTTGAACAAAACAGTTCTTGTTTGTATTACCTCTTTGTGTATAGGTTTGTATCTATACTAATAGATGTTGGCCTTTTCCTGAGAAGTGAAACCGTCACATTATTTCTGTGAAAGTAAAACCTAAAAGGATGTGTCAGGTAGATACAGGAATAACCTGTATCTACAGGCATGTCATCTAAATGTCATCATAGCACACACCTGCAGATACAGACGCCATGGGGGAGTGACAGTAAGGGCATTTAAGTGGTTAAGTTACTGTAATAGAACTGACAACATCTCATGAAGTGAAATAAAACGTTTTGTTTTTTACTTTCCATGTCTCGAACATATTGTGTAACATCCTTTATTTTCAATTGGTGTTTTCTTTTGAAAACACAAATTAAAAGTTCTGACTTTTAAACAATTTGCTGTCTGTCACTGTATCACATATTTGTTCAACTGTCAGCCTATCAGAATAAATCAGGAGACAATAACAACTTCATTCAAGGCCTCTATTATTTCAGTCTTATATTTGGACTTCAACAACAGGCACATCTACATATTTTGTACAGGTTTGTCTTTTATGAGTTGTGTTTTGTTTCTCTGAGTTACAATACCTTCATTAATGGATGTCAGTTTGATCCTGTGAAATGGATCTGTCAAATTATATTGAATTGAAAGGGAAACTTAAGAGAGGCCTGACGTAGACGAGATACTAAGGAATGAAGACAAACAAAGCAAATGACTTATAGCTAACCTTCATTACTGACACAGTTGAAGTGAATACGGGGCGAGGTCACAGGAGGGAATATACATTTATTTTGAGTGAAGCACATTTCATTTACCTTCATTCATCATCGCTGCAGCAGCTCCCCTTTCAGGTCAGTTTATAAATGTTTACATACTGTAATAACAATGTTACCTTAAAGGTCACCTATTATGCAAAATCCACTTCTTCATGTCTCTTCTACATCAACATGTGTCCCCTCTTCCTCATGTCTCTTCTACATCAACATGTGTCCCCTCTTCTTCATGTCTCTTCTACATCAACATGTGTCCCCTCTTCTTCATGTCTCTTCTACATCAACATGTGTCCCCTCTTCTTCATGTCTCTTCTACATCAACATGTGTCCCCTCTTCTTCATGTCTCTTAATACATCAACATGTGTCCCCTCTTCTTCATGGCTCTTCTACATCAACATGTGTCCCCTCTCTTCATGTCTCTTCTACATCAACATGTGTCCCCTCTTCTTCATGTCTCTTCTACATCAACATGTGTCCCCTCTTCTCCATGTCTCTTCTACATCAACATGTGTCCCCTCTTCTTCATGTCTCTTCTACATCAACATGTGTCCCCTCTTCTTCATGTCTCTTCTACAATCAACATGTGTCCCCTCTTCTTCATGTCTCTTCTACATCAACATGTGTCCCCTCTTCTTCATGTCTCTTCTACATCAACATGTGTCCCCTCTTCTTCATGTCTCTTCTACATCAACATGTGTCCCCTCTTCTTCATGTCTCCTCTACATCAACATGTGTCCCCTCTTCTTCATGTCTCTCTACATCAACATGTGTCCCCTCTTCCTCATGTCTCTTCTACATCAACATGTGTCCCCTCTTCCTCATGTCTCTTCTACATCAACATGTGTCCCCTCTTCTTCATGTCTCTTCTACATCAACATGTGTCCCCTCTTCTCTATGTCTCTTCTACATCAACATGTGTCCCCTCTTCTTCATGTCTCTTCTACATCAACATGTGTCCCCTCTTCTTCATGTCTCTTCTACATCAACATGTGTCCCCTCTTCTTCATGTCTCTTCTACAATCAACATGTGTCCCCTCTTCTCCATGTCTCTTCTACATCAACATGTGTCCCCTCTTCTCCATGTCTCTTCTACATCAACATGTGTCCCCTCTTCTTCATGTCTCTTCTACATCAACATGTGTCCCCTCTTCTTCATGTCTCTTCTACATCAACATGTGTCCCCTCTTCTTCATGTCTCTTCTACATCAACATGTGTCCCCTCTTCTCATGTCTCTTCTACATCAACATGTGTCCCCTCTTCTCCATGTCTCTTCTACATCAACATGTGTCCCCTCTTCTTCATGTCTCTTCTACATCAACATGTGTCCCCTCTTCTTCATGTCTCTTCTACATCAACATGTGTCCCCTCTTCTTCATGTCTCTTCTACATCAACATGTGTCCCCTCTTCTTCATGTCTCTTCTACATCAACATGTGTCCCCTCTTCTTCATGTCTCTTCTACATCAACATGTGTCCCCTCTTCTTCATGTCTCCTCTACATCAACATGTGTCCCCTCTTCTTCATGTCTCTTCTACATCAACATGTGTCCCCTCTTCTTCATGTCTCTTCTGCATCAACATGTGTCCCCTCTTCTTCATGTCTCTTCTACATCAACATGTGTCCCCTCTTCTTCATGTCTCCTCTACATCAACATGTGTCCCCTCTTCTTCATGTCTCTTCTACATCAACATGTGTCCCCTCTTCTTCATGTCTCCTCTACATCAACATGTGTCCCCTCTTCTTCATGTCTCTTCTACATCAACATGTGTCCCCTCTTCTTCATGTCTCTTCATCAACATGTGTCCCCTCTTCTTCATGTCTCTTCTACATGAACATGTGTCCCCTCTTCTTCATGTCTCTTCTACATCAACATGTGTCCCCTCTTCTTCATGTCTCTTCATCAACATGTGTCCCCTCTTCTTCATGTCTCTTCTACATCAACATGTGTCCCCTCTTCTTCATGTCTCTTCTACATCAACATGTGTCCCCTCTTCTTCATGTCTCCTCTACATCAACATGTGTCCCCTCTTCTTCATGTCTCTTCTACATCAACATGTGTCCCCTCTTCTTCATGTCTCCTCTACATCAACATGTGTCCCCTCTTCTTCATGTCTCTTCTACATCAACATGTGTCCCCTCTTCTTCATGTCTCTTTCTACATCAACATGTGTCCCCTCTTCTTCATGTCTCTTCTACATCAACATGTGTCCCCTCTTCTTCATGTCTCTTCTACATCAACATGTGTCCCCTCTTCTTCATGTCTCCTCTACATCAACATGTGTCCCCTCTGTGTAAAGAGATTCTGAAATCACCAACCAAGGTAATGTGACAGCAGCGATTGGAAGCAGCAGTTTTGTCCAGAAGCAGAGCGGGGGGGCTGTTCTTCCTCTTCACTCTGCTGTGTCTGGGTTTGCATCGCGACTTCACTGATGGATGACAACACACGGGTAAATAACTATTTCACATTTTATTTTAGTTGTTCCTGTCATGCTTGTACAATCTGTTTCCGTATGTAACTGCATGTTGATGCTTATTCTAATTATGGATTTCAAGGAAAAGTGCAAGAGAGATGTACAGGAACTGGAACAAAAACTGGAGAAAAGGAAGGCGAGTCAGTTTCTATGTTGCTCACATACATTCTTAATACTCTGACAGGAGGAGAGAAAGTGATTTAATGCACTACAGTGGAAACAACATAGCTAATAGAGTCAGTGCCATATCATGAAATGTGTGTTTTCTTTCCCATATTAGGCAAGATGGGATGCCATTTTAGAGCCTAAGAATACACATATGCCCAGCTTCTCGCTCCTGAAAGGATTGGTGAGGGTATTTCTGCCGATCGTTGATGTCTTGATGACAAAAAAGTATGTCAAACTAAATCCAACTTGGGCATTAGATCCAGAAAGTCTGTGGGAATGTCTGCCAATCATTGATGACTTCGAGACACATTCAAATGTGGGCATTAGATCCAGAAATTCAGAACATTTAACAGGATCTGAGAGAAATTAAGAAATTAGTCAAAGCCCTGGAGGTGTACGAAGCTGCTTGGCAAAATTGGGAGATGCATGAAGACTTTTAGAATTTTGAACATAATCTGATAGAAGAGGAGAATATAATCAAAGCCCTGGAGGAATACCAAACTGAGCTGTAACGTAATGTCAATCAGTGCCTCCATCTGATACTTCATCTATTGTGTTGGCTAAGTTTCTCGTTGAGATTATGCAGCTTTATCTTATGTTGCTATTCACTGGCCTTGAAATCATGAATTTATTTCAACTGTTAGATTTTAAACGGAAAAGGAATTTGCGTTCACATACATGCAACTGTAAATGAATACATTAACTGTTAAAATGTGCTATATTTAATGTTGTTGCACATAATAATACTTTTTTGTTGTTGTATTAACGGTATAATATTTGTAACTAGAGAATGCAATTCCTGAAGAAATTGCTAGTGGGAATGCTTTATGCTGAAAATCTGACGCTAAACTGCTATGCTGAAATGTAATGTGTAAGAAGAAAGTGAAGAATTTAGATTGAAATGATACATGAGCACTGGGGGCTTGAATGTGTGATGAGAAAAGAAAAGAAAGTTCCATTGCACAGGTGTTTATAGTTCAGCTAACGAGGTGCCTAGACTTCAAAGGTTTCATTGTTCTGAATGAGAGATGAACCTCTTACATGTGAACGTTTTGTGGAAGAACGATAACAGATATCTGAAATTTCAAAACGTGAAGCATGTCAAGGAAGTTGAGTATCTGAAGTGTAATTTTTGTGTACTTTCGGGTTAATAATGTGGCCTTTTTGGCAGATTAACTAAAGGTGTGCGGCTGCTGCTGTTAGGAAATATCTGCCTGAAATTACAATGGGCTTTAATGGAGACATGTTAAACGTTTTTGTCACTTCATGCCCTCAAGAGGCATTTTGTTTAATTATTTTTTGCTTAATTATTTGTAATTTTTCAAGCTACGAGATGTTTTCCTACGTTTGTCATGAAAAATGATGTCTCAAGAATGTAGGGTTTGGGAATTATGGCAGTTTTAAAAAAATATATGAAGGCAAATTTCAAGATTTCCTACCCTCTAGCTGTGACATCACGCACTCTAGTTAATGTTAAAATCTGAAGAAAACCTCTTTAACAAGGTCTGAACAATGTTTAATATCTCTAAAAGTAAGAATCAGATTCAAAAGTTGTATTACAAGAATAATGTCAGAAAGATGTGTAACATTTTAAAGTTGAAATGAGGTTTCTGAGTGAAAGTATGAATGAACAGTTAGCAGTTGAAGTCGCATGAAGATTTGTTGAAGTCTGAAGAATGTCTCCATTGACTTCAATGTTAAAAATGTGATGAATTATGGGATGTATCTCTGGAATTATGAAAGTTATGAATGATAAAAGTAATAGCCATCGATTCCCGACCGAGCTGAACGTTTTGATGTTTGAACGGAGTTTCTGCGATGTTGAATGTGGGAGGAGAAGACGGACAAAATAATTGGATGGAATAATAATAAGAAGAATTTTGTCCGTAGCATAACATATAGTTGGAATGCTGTATCAGCATTCCCACTAAATTACTGACCCCTGATGTTCACAGTAATGACATGAGAAAACCAAAAGGATGTGTCAGTTATGTATAAAATGGCATGCAATCACATTCAAATTAAATTATAAAAAAACAGAAGTATTCACAGCTTTGCTCTCAATTTCAATGCAGCTGTCTGAGGAGCTTTTGTTGGGATTGGCAGGGCGTTTAAAACTAAATTAGGAAGGTGTTTGTGAGGGAGACACGCAAGATGACACATCATTAACTTCCTTACATTTCATGGTGGATAACCCAACTATGTTTTCTCTAGTCTGTATTTCTGGCCCATTATTATTATTTTTCCAGGTTAAAATGGTGTCATGGAAACATTTGATTTTAAAATATATAGGAAGTTAACAACTGGAATCATTTCAACATATGAAAAGGTGTGCAATATGATGCTTAGCAAACTCTTAAAATATCAGGTCCAGACTGATGATACAGATGTTTTCTGTAGCATTGGTTATTTGTTTAACCTTAACCAATGCTGATTTAATTCTAAGACTTTCAGCACGCATCTCTCTCAAATAGATTTAGAACAAATACTGAAACGCCTTTTAAACAACAATGTATTGAAGGGAAAATTAAGTGGAAGAAAAATGAAGATATAATAATAAAAATAATAATACATTTTATTTATAAAGGTGCCTTTCAAGGCTCTCAAGGTCTCCGTCCAAGGTACACAAAAAAAACAAAAGTCCAAAAAAACCGACAATATAATCAATCAATAAAAACAGAAAAGCAGAGGACATGTGATGTGTGATGTGATATGCTCAAAAATGCTATCAAAGTTTAAATTGTAATTGACATGACTTTAACGTCCACGTTTGCTTCTTGAGTGATAAATGGATTGCATTTATTATTTTCTTAGTGAACATTCAAAGCGCTTTACAACACAAGAAGCCATTCACTGTTTCACACACATTCACACACCTGTGGCAGAGGCAACCTGCTCATCAGGATAAATTAACTTTACACACCGATCGGGGGATTTGCCTGAGAAAACATGTTTTATTCCTGTGAAAGTAAAACAGAGTGTCATATGGAAACAGAGGACGTTCTACCCTGCATGTAATCACATTCTCATAGACAAGTGTAAAGCTGGTGTATTCCTGTAAAGAGAAATAACCAAATACTATTTATATGAAAGGGAAACTTAAGGCACAGCGTGACGTATAGAAATACCAAGGAGTGCATGCAAATACCAACAAGTAACCAATAGCCAATCTGCATCAAGGCACACGGGGCGAGGTCACAGGAAGTATAAAACATTTTGAGGTGAGGCATCAAATCATTCCCTTCATCCATCACCGGTACAGACGCTCTCCTTTCACTCACATCACAGGTGAGATCAGAAACCTTTACTCACTATTAGATCAAATATATAGACCTCTAAATATTTGAACATTTCTTGAAGTCCCCATTGACTCTAATCATTTGAATCACAGCAGCGATGGCAGCAGCAGTTTCATCCAGAAGCAGAGGAGCAGCGGGGGGGCTGTTCTTCCTCTTCACTCTTCTGGGTCTGGTTTGCACCGCAGCTTCACTTGATGAGAACCAATCGGTAAATAAATAGTGACTTAACTTCACATTGTTATTGGAAACAAATCCACATTTTCTTCAGTTGCTCTTAAAACATGTTGTGATTCTGCCGGCTCATGCGCCAAAATGCAGCTACTTAAGAGCTGCTTTTATGTTCCCAAATGTAACTGGTCCTTTTCATGATGGATTTTTTCTTTAGAAAAGTTCCAAGGAAAAACTTCAGGAAATAGAACAAAACCTGGACAAATTGAAGGTGAGTCCATGGGTAACATCAATTATTTGGAGTAACTGACAGACTGAGAGAAGTTGGCCTTGTTCAGAAGGGACTTTATGCACTACAGTGGCCACAACACAGCAAATAGATTCACTGCCATCTCATGAAGTCTGTTTTTTCCCACATTAGGCACAAAGGGTGGCCGCTGCAGAGCTCATTAATGCAATTTTGAGCGGCCCTGACCCAATGATGGCGTTTATGAGGAAAGCGGCGGAAGGTTCACCTGAACAATCTGCATTCATGGAGGATTATGCAAAGATCACTGAGGACTACAAGGAGAAAGTTAAGTCTCTCATAGATAGGGATAATGTGAAGTTAGATGCAAAGATGTTGAAAGCGGAACAGGATCTGAGCGTACTGAAGAAAATAATCCAAGCCCTGGAGGAGCTGGAGCACCATGCTGAATTGTAACCTCCATGTCAACCAGTGCCTCCATGATACTGCATCTATTGTATCTGAGAGGTTTCTATTTCTTACTGAACTGCTCCATCTTTACATTACAATACACTGGCTTAAATCATGAATTTTTGTAATTGAAAATAGGTTATCGATAATAGGTGTGTTGACCTGCAACTGTAAATGAATAAATGTACTGTTCAAATCTACTATATTCAATGTTGTTGCTCAAAATAATAAAAACAATGATTGCATAACATGTCTTTGTACAGTGTTTCTTTCCTGACTAGGAGTTATTAGTGGAATGCTGTGCCACAGCATATTCCACTATAGTACTTCAAATCTGTATTCTTCCCCTTATTATTATTTCACCAATACTTTGGCTCTCCATAACTTCAGCTTATTTTCAGCTACAGAAACCATTCAAATATTAAACTATTCAGCCTTTTCAGGAATCGATGGGAAACCTTCATCTTTTTAAAAATATTTTATACTTTTTGAAATATTCAGCTTTTTAAACTCTTTTTTTAACAAAATGCCTCTTGAGGGCATGAAGAGACAAAAAGTCCAGCTAGCTCCCAATTGATTCCCATGTTAAATTTTCCGGAACTTTCTTCAGAACAGAGAGAAGCACACTTTAGACAAACTGCTCCCATCTCCACATTTTACACACAAAACCAAAAAAAACAACATATATCAGTTCATTGGGGTTCCCTGATGCTCACGGTCTGGTCATCTTTGTATAGGAGCCATAGTTTTTGAACAGGTGGCAAAATTGTCAGATATAATCCTCAATGCATTCTTAATGGGACTCAGTGCTGCAGTTGGTAAATCGTCATAAGTCGTCACCATGGTAACCTTTGATCTCTGGGTTTACACCAAGCGGCAAACTCTGGGGAAGAGCCGGGACGCCAATACGGAAGTGCCACAAACTGCAGTTCATATATTGGCCGATAGGCGATGACTGCAGAAAGGAGCAATTTCCATAGACCCCCATGTTAAAATGCCCAATATCACAGCAGAAAAATCCTCCAAGTTAACTTAAAACCATAGACTGTATATATAAAGGTTAAAATGAAATAGACAAGTGTTAAGCGTTAAGTGGGATAATACTGTAGAACAAACGGCTTCTGTTTGAGGTTGATAAAATAAGGTCATCCTTGTAACTTAGAGAGATATTTTATTATGTAGGTAGGAACTTTATGCATCGCTAAGGTTAATTTAAATTGGCTATGCTCAAGTATGTAGACAAGCTAACGTCGAAGTAGTGTATGTGAAATCAACCTCACAATAAGATGTGTGTATATTACAATTATTAATGTCATATTTCAAGATGATTACTTAGATATTACAATATGGTTGGTTGAGCTGGAGTTCATTATTGAGCTTACACGTTAACGTCACAGTCATCTGAAGAACGAACCCAAACCTTGTTGTTTTTATTAATTGCATTACCAAATTGGTATCAGATAAACAGTAAGCATTGGTAACACAACTTCCAAAGTTACAGTAAAATAAAAAGGACCCTGACTCGGGCAATACACAATCCAACATGTTCAACAGAAGAGAATAAGTTATATTGTTTGTACACATGGTTCTTTACATATATATCTGTTTGTTTAAAGTGTCCAGGTGATGCAGACAGGATGGACCAGAGAGTGAGAGACAGAACTGGACTCCTCACAGCAGTGAACTTCAGCACAGGTACAAATACTCTTTTTTCATACTGTACAAAGAATCAAGAAAGATATTGGTTTAAATAAATGAAGTATTGACTTTAATACACTGCTATACATTCCATTAAACAATACTAAATACTAGATCACCTACACATCAGTGAAGTTGTGGGTTTTTTCCATGCAAAGGGTTACATGTTAACAAGCAATATTACTTTGTCAGCTTTCTAATTTAAGGTATTGAAGGCAAAGCTATTAGTGAGAACTGCTATTTATCTCTCAATATTGTCTGTAAAAAACGTGGTAAAAGTGATTCTTTCAGTGAGAGAACAGAGCAAGCTTCTACAGTTGCACTAAGTTTTGATAACAGTTCAATATTATTTTGATAATAAAATATATTTCAATGTTGATGAATGTCATACTGTTCATTCATAATCTGATTGTCTTTGTAGCTCACTGTTGAAATAAAATAAAACATTACAATTACAAAATAATTATATCTACAGCCCCTAAACACAAACACACCTCTTTCATAAATAACACACTTGTTCTGCAATAATATGTTTTATGTTTCCTGTAATTTTTGTTAGGAAAGGACATGCCTGAAAGACACGACTCAACATTTTCTCCTTCTCTGAGGGTCAAGAAGAACATCCAAGAGGAAAATTAAAAGCTGATGTTATGAGATGTTAAGACCAGTACAGGACATTCACTAAGAAACTACTTTTATTGTGAAGTCAGCTGATCGAATGCACCTATTTCCACATCTACACTCCATCAGCTGATTAATTCTATTTGCCTCACTTCATGAGCTTCACAACATGTACCTTGTACCGCAGAGTTTGCAACGTCACAAATAAATGGGGCCAATCTTCAGTCGGATGTGAATGTGTAATCTAACATTTTCAGTAAGAATAATGGACAAAAGGAGTGCAAATACAAATTCAATTTATTGAAATCTGAACCAAAAGTTAATCAAACATGTTTTAAATAAAAAAGCACATATGGACAGAAGGTGTAAACCTATTAAATGTATAAGTAAACACATTTAGTCAAATAAAGTGACAGACAAGGCCTGTGCAGTTGGTATCAGCTATGCCCAGCATGGGCTCCTCCATCAGGCCTGGTCCTCCTCGCTGAGGAAAGACCCTCAGTCCTCTCCAAACCAACAGACAGGACGTCCATCACACGGAGGTTTCTCCCTGAAGTCTCTGCAGCTCTCTGGACACCACGCTGTCTCAATCCATCCACACTGAATATGAGAGGGGAAAAATGAAAATAATAAATGCTTTAGACAATAAGAAATATAAAGTTGACTGTTGAGTTGCTCCGTTTTTTTAGATTGTCAATACTATTACTGTATAACTAATATCTCAGGTTAAGAGGCACCTTCAAATAAAGATTGGTCTTTAAATACATTTTGTCTTTTGAATTGTTTGTCTAAAGTCAAGGATCTAGAACTGGTACTTATAGTTTTAATGATACAGTCTGGTTATAATGCTGTTTGGAGGAGGCCTCACAGGTAAGAGCACAAACTAGCTACCATCACATGTACCTTAGCTTAACTTAAATGTATTAAACGTATAATTAAGTGATGGCAAAATATAAATAACTAATGTCATGCAAACATATTAATATTTTTGCTTGATTCCAGTGTTGCATTTAGCACATTGCATACAAACGTTAAGGGATTTTAAGATTCTGTAGTATTATGCTAAAAACTCAACTTAGATTATTATTTATAGTTTTGCTGAATAGTCTCATGTCCGCTTACCTTAGAAACGTAAAATGCGACGGCAGTGTGCAGATGGTGAGCATGTTAGCTTGGTCGCTTCAGCTAGCTCTGGAACTTCCAGCTCGGAGGCAGCAGTTCCCGCCTCGGCTCCGCCTCTTTGCCCTTATTTGGAGCAGGCTGGAGCAGGCGGGAGTGGAACTCTGACGCCACTGTCAAGCCGTTAGTGGCCGACTCCGCCTACTAAGGGCTTCTCGGCAACTCTGCAGAATCCTATGGGTGACGTCACGGACCCTACGTCCATTTATATATACAGTCTATGGTTTACACACACAGGTGTTTGTAAACATTCATTCACTAGTACTTACATTTAATATCTTTATTTAACTCCTTGAGCCTAATTTCAGCTGCAGGAACCATTTAAATATCAAACTATTCAGCCTTTTCAGCACATGATGGGAAACTTTCAACTTTTTTAAAATATGTTATACTTTTAAAAATATTCAGCTTTTTAAAGTCTTTTTTTAACATGGAAGTCATTGCAATGCATTTGAGCTGTAACAATTTGATTCAAATCATTTCACTTTTCTGCATTTCTCTGCTAAGTTCAGCAACACACTTACTTGGGTTGCGTTCGAATACTCCAAAACAACAGCTCCTAAGTTCTAACCCTATCGTCTATTCCTTGACCTCGGAGTGAAACGTCATGGGGTTAAGGGATAGTGGATAGGAGAATTCAAAAGGATTTAGGAGAAGAGACTGCGGCACTTTAGAGAATCCGACTGCACTTTCACTATCCGACGTGTTTATGATGCGCCAGCAGAGGTCATAAATGTGCGCCTGCTGCGGTGGGGAAACTATGGAAACTACAGTTTTCTATACAGCGGACTACAACATGGATGTTTAATAAGAACGAGGGACTACTGTAAACTCATCTAGAGACTCTGCACCGTGCTCTGATGCTGTTGTTTTATGCTTTATGAACGGGGACAACAGAGAAACATATTCTTCATGACCAAAGTTGGAATTGAAATAAAAAAGGAAAGTGCAACTTATGCTCTTCACCCTCTCCCTCCGGTCCACATTAATACAAATGATCCCAATAGCCTACTGTACGTATGATTGTATGAAAAGATCTTAAAATAAATACAAATGTATTTATTATAAACGTTAGTCCTTAACATCTATCACTGTGTATATCACCATTCAAACATCTTTTAAAAGTTGAACAAACCCCACACAGCTCAGTAAAGACTGTGAAATGTTGACTTTATTTGATCATTTCAGTAAAAACTAACGTTCATATTTCTCTTTTTGATTATAATACTGATGAACGTTCAAAACAAAGCACTTTGGCAACTTACCACATACGTTTTAAAATGCTTAATAAGCACCGTAACTTTCATGATATCATTTCTCGTTCATAATCGGTTGTTTCCGTGAACGGCTGACTGTTGTGTGACGGTAAATGCTGCGGCTGCAAGGCATTGTGGGGCAGCATTTTCTCCTCTCCTTTCGGTTAGGGAGGTCCAGTGGTTCCTAGGCTAAAGGAGGTTATAAAGGAAGTTTGAAACCTCCTTTCCTTTTAATTTAGAGAATTCGAACGGCACTTATCATGGCTGCCACTGAGGGACTTCCGGGTCATTTCACTCCGTTAGGAAGGTTCCTAAGCTAAATGGACTATTCGAATGCAACCTTGGTCTCTGTAGCTAAAAGCAGCTACCATTCAGCTAATAAAATATTGAGCTTTTTCTGCATTTTCAGCGAAATTCAGCCACAAATGTTCACAGTTTACAGCATTCACACACATTTTATGCTGGAAATGCATTTTCTAGTTTCTTGTATTTTCCAGTGAAGTAAAAATGTGTGCTGTGAGAGAGGTCACCGCCAACAGGTTTAACACTTATTTGATCAAATACTGCCCCCTGTTGGTCACAGTAGTATGCAAACCTAAAAAGGGTTTGTCGGGTGGAAAAAGGAATAACCTGTCCTGCATTAAATATCAGGTCGAGATTTATGATTCAGGTGTTTTCTGTAGCATTGTTTAAATATATATCATTTGAGCTTCTAAACCCCCAAAGTATATTGAAAAAGTGAAAATGATGTGAAAGAAAAAAATCTGAATAATCACTACGTAAGTCATCGTGATTGTACATTTTGTTTAGTAGGCTATTGTAGTAAGATCATTGCACACTTAAATTGCACATCCAGTTTGTTTCTATATAACTCGTAATATATTATTTAAATTCAATGGGTCAAACTGTGATGTAAAAGGAATACTTTGTGAATAGGCTGGTCCTCGGTCACCTTCAGCCCCTTGTGAGACCATCGATGGACCCGCTACGCCTACCATGCATGGATGTATAATAAGCTACCATGCTACCAGCCTGACATCGGGGTGGATGCTCCATGGGTGGATGACGCCGTCATCTACCTGCTGCAGAGGTCCCTCTCCCACCTGGAGAAGGCTGGGGGCATCGTGAGGATCATGTTCTTTGATTTCTCCAGTGCCTTCAACACCATCCAGCCCCCCATCTGCAGCACTCTGGGGGGGATCACCACCTCACCTCCTCCAGGGGCGTTTTCTCCTGCAGGCCAAGGGAAGCCAGGCTTAGCTGTTTTTTCGGACTGTAGTTATCATTTAAATAAATTAAAAAAACACTTTGTTTTGTTTCGGTAATTATTCTGTGCTGAGTGTGTGTTGCTGCCATCTCTCCCCCATTCTCATTGAGTATTTTACAAAGAGGGAAACAGCGTCCCTCTAGATGTTATGGTGAAACAGTATATTGCAAGAGGCCAGCCGAAATTGGCATCCCTTGGTGACCTGTGATTAGTCAGGGCCATGCCAAGGGAAGCCTTGGCAAGTTTTACTTAAATGTCAGTGATTAAATAGAAAAAAGTGATGTGCCTAATCATTGGTTTTCAAGAGTTCATGAACTCTCTATTCACCTTCCGGAAAAAAAAACACGACTTGACTGTCGTGTTTAAATGAAGGTTAACTAATAAAACCCAATTAACAACATTAATAAATTAGCTTTTTTTAATTTCCCTGTTGTTCATATACACTTTGGGCCGCATCCAGGATTTCCTAAATACCGAGGTCCAAACATGAGATTTTTGGGATTTTCATGATCTAGTTAGGTGCTTTTTAAGTCCTGTGGGGGGTCACAAATTGGATAATATATTGATTTTAAACCATGTCAGTGGGCTGCAGCATAAACATTTTTGAAAGTGTATAAGAATCAGTTGATTGTTACTATTAATGATCTGGACATGCAGAAGCAACACACTCTCACTCCATAAACGTCCAGGAGCGACGCTTGGTCAGGGTCCCGAGGCGTGCAGTTGGGACGCTCCTAGGCTCCTTCAGCTTCATAAACAGAGGCAAATAGCTGTCAACTGATTGCAATGTATTCCCATCTGTGGCGGGATTTGACGCTCAGGGAAGCACGGCATTCGTTTGTGTCGGAGGCTGTTAACCTGTTAAGCCCCGAGCCTGTTTTTCAGGTTTCAGGCTCGAAAATGACATGCCCAAAACAAATGACTACAACTTCACTTCTAAAAGGGTTATATGAATAATTTATTTTATCAAAGCAAGGTTACATCTGTGAGTTGGATGTAGAAGTGTCAGAATCAATATAGATTTTTCTCAGTCAGAGTAAATTCAGATGGAACATAGTAAAAAAAGGTAAATTCTTACCTCCGCCTACAAAAAACCCATTACTTATAGTGAAAACCACCCTTGGATGATGGGATGGTAGACTAAAAGCTTTAGGAATCCAAACTATAACATATAATAAGTACCCTGTATCAAGATTGAGGCAAAACAAGTTAAATTTGACCTTTTTAGAGAGATTTAGCAAAAAAAGGTTCCAGGCGGAATAGGCTTTCGGCACATTTGGGTATATCTGGTTCCATCAGTGCCATTTGACCTTTTTCAGGTACCAGACTATAAAAATGATGTATTACATTGAATTATCACCATAGGTATTCATTCCATTCAAAGAAAAAAAAAATAAAATTAAAAAAATGAATTAAACATTTTAAAAAAAGGGATAGAAAGTAAATAATAATAAAATGATAAAATGCAATAACGTGCTTTAACCAGTAGGTGTCCCTTTCTATCAGCTGTGCACCGTTATGGCGTAAATACAGCCTATCTACCAATTGGATCAAATATAAAAGTCAGCCGAATTAGTGTTGATACTGCAAGGAGACGTATTGTGTGAAAAGAAATGTAAGATGTTGTTTAATTGCTTATATATTTAAGATCCACGTCAAGTTTTCAGTTTTGGCGGCAGTTCCTGTTTGTCTAGAAGTGTTCTCATCAGGGCTCTATACATAGAGTTAACTACGGCAGATATGTCATATTTAATGCAGCCGAAACGTGTATTACAATGCCGTTATGTGATGACTTTCAAAGAGAAAACTAAGCACACTCGGAATAATGTATTATTTAATTTTTTTATACAGTCTATGGTTGCTACAGAGGATTGTGGGTAATGTAATGTCTTCGGCCATCCAAAACTCATAGAAAACGACTTGTTTCTCAGAATTGAACAATAGTATGAAGCTGCAGCGTTGGAGGCTGCACTCTCAGGGCCGCACTCCCAGGACCCTAGTTGTTTTGCAACATCGCCACCTAGCGGATTGGATGACCGCATTGGATGCACTTTGTAGACGGTCCATGACCCCTCCTCTCTCCTCCGGCTGCAGACAGACACCTGTGTTATGTGTCCAGCTTGGAGGGCGGCCGGTGTGAGGTTGTTTTGATGAAAATTGGATTGTGGATAGTTGTTTACCTTATTACGGTAGTTAGTTTGTGTTTTAGCAACGTTTTGTTCATGAGTTATTGATCCGTTCCAGTTCCAATCTGTCAATATAACTTCCTTGAAGATCTGCTGCAACGACCCCTCAGCCCCCGGGATAATTTCATCTTTATTCTCCTAACATAGCTACTTTAATCTCGTAATTATGACTTTATTCTACTATCTTTTCTTTTTTGTGTGGCCCTAATCCTCTGTCGTACCAAGGTAATGCTGGAAGGAGAGTTATATGTTTAAAATAATAAAGATTTAGTCTTAGCTCAATTTTCATGTGAGAAAATGTTATGTGAAAATAACCATTAAACTTGGCTCATTGTTCACTGTGCAAGGTGCAATATGTCCTTTTGTATCAGCTTTTAAAAGGTAAAGCTCCAAGTAGATGAGCAGTCTTGTAGGGCAAATAGCATTTTGTATTAGTGATAAACCAGTTCGGTCACTTTGCTATAAAATGGTTATCGGTTCTTTTCATATCGATGATGTAATTGCAATTAGCAGTGCTGCAAATATAAGCATTTACTTGCAAATGGATTTAATTTGTCTCGGAAGACCTGCTTGTAGTATACCCCTCTGGAGAGTATTAGAATGTGGTTCTACATTTGCATGAAAACAACAGATTGCCAACAGGAGGCAAGCAATAACCAAAACACATTAACATACTTTTAAGCTATATATCTATGGTGCACTATATTGTCTATTAAAATATTACATCACAAATCAGGTATTCCTATGCTGTTGTGCAAAACATTTTGTCCGTTTATAAAAGGTTTGGTCTTGTAATGCACAATCCAACACGTTTGTGTAAAGTTATGTTCCATTTAATCATGTTTGTCCCTTTAATACACTTCAGTGACATGTTTGTGTGTTGTATAGCTACTGTCCTCACAAATAACCATTGTGTCATGGGCGGGGCTTATGCAGCTCATTATCTGCTGTCCTCTTAATGAAGCATGGTGTCAGGTTGTTGTATTTTGAGTTGTGCTATGTGTATGGGACATTTGAAGTGGGATTTGTGTTGTATGGCTCAAAATAGATTTTTTGATATTCAAAACATCTTTGTAAAGCTAGTGGAAAGGGGTGTCCACCTAATGATGGAAAAAACGTGTTTGGGTCAAAGTGTCCTTTTAGTTCACAAAAACCCGCATGTGTGTGTGTGTGTGTGTGTGTGTGTGTGTGTGTGTGTGTGTGTGTGTGTGTGTGTGTGTGTGTGTGAACGGGTATATCCAACTAAATTAGGGATGCCCAATCATTTGATGATACTTTTGAGATCGCCAGAATTCAAGAAAATGCATTTAGGTGAAGATAAAGGTAGAAATTGACCAAAAATAAGCTGTCAATCAGTTGCAATTTGCAAAATGTGTGTGTGTGTGTGTGTGTGTGTGTGTGTGTGTGTGTGTGTGTGTGTGTGTGTGTGTGTGGTATATTCCAGTGGATTTATGGTCACCCAGCGCTAGCATTACTACAGAGACTGGAGGAATATGGCTTTACTTGGCACAGTCTGCATGCTGATGAAAACATTTGTTTTTGTCTTCAAATACATACTAACATGATTGTGACGAGCATCATATTTGTTCCCCGCCCAACTCTCTAAGTCTAAGTGCTTGAACTCCGTGATAGGAGGATGAAGTATGTATAAATGGATGGAACTATCAACAAAACAGCGTTTTATTCCCCAATGTCATATTTAATAGAATAATAATAATAATGTAAACCAAAGAGGGAGATGGAAAACAGTTCCATGTAGAGCACAAACAGCTCTCTTAACCCTCGCTGTTAACAAAGGGCTGCACTCAACTATAAGGTTCACCGCTGTCCCTTTCCACTTATAGAGGGTTGGGGTTCGATTCCCTGCCTGTCCACCTATAAAGCCAAGGTAGCGCAGCTTTTTTTCTGTTCTTTAGTGGCTCACATGGACATTTAGAGGTCATGCAAAGAAAGGGTTATGTATGTTGTGTGTGTGACAGAGAGTGCAGAGAGAACATTGGCAAAGGGGATTTGTTTGTCCTAGCATGGCTGTACAATTACAAATACAAAGGTTTACCCATTTAGACTCCATGGCATGGAGAAAAAAACTCATTTTAAATGACTCTAAGGATATAACAAGTTTTAGAAAATTGAAAGATTGATGGATTTTTGCCCACATGCGGTAAACATCTTAATTGAATTGTCTATGTGCAACATGAGGACAATAACCACAAGTGTACTCACAGTACCTTTTTTCTCTGGCACTGAAGTTGCAAGGTTTCAGCATGTTGTCCCTCTCTAAACCTTTCTGTTCCCCATTCTTCTTTCTCCAATAAGTGGTGCATCATTATTTTTCTATTAAATATGACATTGGGGAATAAAACGCTGTTGTTTTGTTGATAGTTCCATCCATTTATACATACTTCATCCTCCTGTCACGGAGTTCAAGCACTTAGAGAGTTGGGCGGGGAGCAAATATGATGCTCGTCACAATCATGTTAGTATGTATTTGAAGACAAAAACAAATGTTTGCTTCAGCATGCAGACTGTGCCAAGTAAAGCCATATTCCTCCAGTCTCTGTAGTAATGCTAGCGCTGGGTGACCACACACACACACACACACACACACACACACACACACACACACACACACACACACACACACACACACACACACACACACACCAAATTTCAACTGATTGACAGCTTATTTTTGGTCAATTTCTACCTTTATCTTCACCTAAATGCATTTTCTTGAATTCTGGCGATCTCAAAAGTATCATCAAATGATTGGGCATCCCTAATTTAGTTGGATATGACACCTTAAATGTTTTTCTACAATGTTTGGTTCCAAAATTAAGCGTGTTTGAACATTTGACCCGAGAGACTGGCGGCCATCTTGGATTTGACCTCTCACGGTCCTCACAGGTCAAATCTGACTTCCCTCCACATCTGAAAATAAACCTTATGGTATGCTCTAACTATGTTAGAAATGTCATGCTTTTCTCATAAAATGCACAATTGTTGTGCTTATCCGCTGTACTATGAAGGCTGGCGGGAATTCAACGGTTATTGACCACTTCACTTCTACTGTATGTAAGAAGACAGGATAATGGCCTTCCTCTACAAATAAGGGTGAGTGAAATACACACCCCCTTTCTCTGTGTGACGCTACTGTTTACTGAACTGTCCGTTAGCTATGTTTGTAGTGAGGTTTTGTATGGCGGTGAAGTTAGTTTTAGGTTGGATATTTGGTGAAGCTAGGTTTTAGGTTGGATATTCAGCGTCAGTTTATCCTGGCTGTATTTCGATGGTGAGCTCTTCTCCGCCATACAAGAAGTATCAAAATCAGAATCAAGTTTATTGCCAGATACGTTAGCAAAAACAGGGAATTGTAATTTGCAATAGTAGTTAAAAAATAAATATATGGGGATAATAAAAACCAAGCATTTTTAAGAAACAATTTAGCATAACAAAATAATACTAAAGACAAGTATTTACACCAAATGTAAATGTAAATATACAAAGAACCGTAAAAGCTAAAAAAAACACATAGGACAATGAGTAAATGGCAAACTACAGTGACTTGTATTTTAAAGTGGAGGGCTGTGCAGACGTGTGCAAAACATTTGCAAAAGGCCGGTAGGTGTTCACTTGGGGACCATCAACAAATTACTCTTTCAATGACAAAAGAACAATGTTCATTTGCAATAAATTGACAGCTTCCCAGTCATGTGAATGTGAACAAAATCCACTCTAGAGCAAACATTTGGGGTGGCATTGGGATATATATATTTTAAATCCTCTGGAGCAGAGAGAGGAGCTGTGGATTATTGTTATTGATTAATGCATCAGTGTTTCTTAGGGTCAAAAACACTGAACTCACAACTTAAAATGAAAGCGTTTAGTTTATTTAATAAAAGAGCACATGTTCAATGTGAAAAGTGACAGTAGATATAGATTAGTTGCAATTTGGTGCTATATATATATATATATATATATATATATACATTTTTCTTTTAAACACCTTGAATTTCAGGGGGGGCGCGGGGCTCCGTTGGCGGGGCGCAGCGCCCCTCCAAGACAATGGTAGGGGAAACACTGCAGTGTAATAAGTATATTTAACACAACTATAGGTATCGATTATATGACATTTCAGGTGCTACAGAAAATGTCTTCCAATTCTGGAATTACCCTCAAACTAAACCCTTTAGAGGGGTTAATGTGAGTTCAATATGTTATCTGTGTTCAGTCCGGTGTGAAGCTGCAGTGATGTTGAAATGTATTAGATCAGCTGCAGAGATAAACAACGGATATCCAGTAAGGGGGGGTGGGTTGGCTTTCTGGAGCGATAAGGCAGCGAACGTTACTAATAGTTAAGTCGACATTGCAGATTCTCACATCTTATTTATGAGAGCTGAAGGGTCTCTGTCTTTGATGAAACTATCCATTTACATTTGACTTGCTTTAATGTAAAAAGAAAAATGGTTGGTCTGATTCAAAGCTAATGCAGGATGCTTGCTCGTCATGGAAATTGTTTGCACTTCTTGTCTGAATGAGATGTGATGTAAAGGACATTCAGAGTACATAAACACTGTCCACTAAACACTGGAAATACACGGAGGAATCACAGAACACAGGGTAAGACTAAGATAAACATGTATTTATTTGCAGATGATATGGTCATCACATGTTATAAAGAAAGGACTGTTACTGACTTCATTAAGGGTGAAGACCCCTCAAACACATCCCAACACAGCAGACACAGCACACAGAGATATTAAACTGAGCTCAAGCTGCTGTATCTTCAAAAACAATCAGTAGATATTAAAAGTAGCTCTGAAATCTTCAGGCAATATAAGAAAGTAAAACATTAAAGTAAAATGCTAAAAGGTTCAAATCCAGCTGCTAAATAAACCTAACTTCATACAAAACAATGATCTTAAAGTCTTCCTGATGTGAAACACGGTGATGGATGTAGACGTTGTTGATCAGTGGAGGCTGATGGAGGCAGAAGTGTTGCTCAAACTCCATCAGGAGGTCTGATGTTTTCTCAGTTCACTGTACCATCATCTACATCATAACGCACCTGAGGAAAACAACAACAACACTGGGTTGGTTTTAGATCCAAACATTACATTTGGAAAATCCTGTAGGATGTGATGTAATTTAGGTAAACCATCCTTTGTCTGTTTCTCTCTCTTCTGTCTTTATACAGATTATAATGAAGAGTGTAAAGAAACAACTGGAAAAACAGTTCAGTATTTTGTTGTAAATCTGTGAATGTTCTCACCTTTAATTCTTGTCCATATGTTGACCGCCACAACGATCATTATGAGAGCTGCTAAACCCACAGACACCACGATGAGCCTCAAGAGACCTGGAGAGAGAATACAAACATTTATGTTGTAGGTTTCTGATGTATTCTTTAAAAATAAGCCAAAAACGCAAAACGTGTTCAGTTAAAAATTATCCTATTATAAAATATAAAAGTCTTCAGTATCAAACTGTCTTTCGTGTACCATCTGTTGTGATATAGTTATAGCACTTTAAAGCCATAAAATACAAATGTTTTATTTAATTAATCGGTGAGTTTAAAGTGACTTTGAGCATCTCAACATGTTTTCTCACCTGAGGACGGAGTGCTGAAGGGAAACAGAAATACTTCCCCTGTGTGATCATCAGTTAGTTGACAAGTAAATAAATGAAGCCCTGATCTGTATCCAACATGAGAAGTCAGAAATGTCACAGAGGCCTCGTAGTGAGATTCTGATGTGTTCATATCTTTGAGATCTTTATCCACATCCTGACCCTGGAACAGCCACTTCACTGTGTGTCTGCACCATGCATTATTCAACACAGAGCAGCGTAACGTCACCTCATCATTGTCCTGATGTTGAGTCACTGAAGGTGGAGATATTGAGAGAGAAAGACAACAAGAGTTCAATTAGCTTCATCACTGTAATCATAACTGCTGGTATGTTTCAGTATATTTATAGATGCAGTTTACAACACTGTGATGTTAATACTCACAGCTAACAACAGTCAGGTAAACATGAGCGTCTTCTCCTTGTTGTCGTCCTGATCTGATCTCTGTGCAGATGTAACGACCAGCATCCTCCTCTCTGACCTCCTGTAGAGAACAATTCTCTGCGACACTCAGTCTGTCTGATTTAGCTTTTGCTTCTTCAACAATCTGCCCACGTTTAACCTGATCTACTTCTCTGGGTCCTAAATGATTGAAGGTCCAGTCAGTACCGTTACATCCGTCCTGATCATCTCTCACACCGCTACAAGGCAAAGTGACTTCCTCTCCAACTCTGACAGTGAAGAAGAGGGAAGGCTGTCTTTTAACTGCCGCTGTAAACACCAGAGAAATATAAAGAAGTCGGTGTTACGGACCGTCTCCACAGCAGCGTTAAAAAAATCTTGGAGGTGGGCGTATCTGAAGCTTGGGGATTTTTTGCGAACAACCAATCACATGAATCTCCCGCCCGCGACATACGAAGCAAAAAAGTTTGAAGTAAACTGGATAAAAACTCCCCAAACAGGCGAAAACCTACCACTGTCTCTGCCACCTCCCTCCATGCCTGGCTCCTCCGGTTTGTATCCCGGTAGGTAAATAGGGACTGGTCATAAAGCACCAGGTGATTCCCTACTGCTAATTTCTCCTCCATTTTTTGGAATATGAGGAAATGACCTGCGGTATGTCTCTCCCAGCATACACGCCGTTTGATTGGCTAGAGCTTGAACTGTCAGATTTGCGTACACAGGATTTGATTGGCTGACGCTTTCACCTCAGCTTCAAAAGTTGAACATTGTTCAACTTTGAATCCTGAAAATCCTGAAAATCTCCGCTCGCCTGCCCACAATGCAGTTCGGCGAAAAGTGAGGGAAAGTGACGTCACCCCATTCAAAGTGAATGGGCAGAAGCGTTTCAAGATTTTTTTAACGCTGCTGTGTGGACGGTCCGTTAGGAAAATCCTACATTTACCAAAGTTTCAATATGCCTCATTATTGGATTCCAAGAGTTAAACTCACTATTTACCTCCCAGAAAAAAAACTACTTGACTGTAGTGTTTAAATCACAGGTGTTAAACCCAAGACCTCATTGTATGTGGCCCGCGAGAGCTTGCAAAGAAGATAAAACGTCTATTATACGCTTATATGACGCTTTATAGATCCACGGTGCCCATAAACTACATCTCCCACAATGCATCTCCTTCTGTGACATGCCACTGAAGCGACTTTATATCAGCCGTTTTAATCAGCGGCACTCTGAGGCGGTCAGTGAAAGAGCTGGAGGAAGTGAGAGTCAGTCGGTGTCAATATGTTTTAAAAAAAACGTGCGTTTCGGGTGCTTTGGTCGATTCAAAAACATGAGGTCTTGGCTTGCAGAGTATGAACGTCATATATTCAGACAGTGTAAAGTTTGTGAATGCAGGAGGAAAACTTCTGCGTTCACCGTCTCCTCTGTGATCCTCCCGTGAGTGACAGGGTCTGGGACAGGGGGTTTCAAACTCTTGGCTTTCAGACTATTCAAAGATTGTATTAAGGAGGCGTGTGGCGCAGTGGACTAATGCGTTGGTGTTCAGATCAGGGGAGCACAGGTTCAAACCCCACTGCAGTCAGCATGTCGTTGTGTCCCTGAGACACTTCACCCCAAATTGCTCCTGTGGGGATTGTCCACAGTATTGAGTATGTAAGTCGCTTTGGATAAAAGCATCTAACAAGTGACATGTCATGTAATGTAATGTAATTGTTGCTGAATTAAAATTATTTATAGCCTACTTAAATAGTGCTTGACCTAATTATCAATATCTAATTGATGAGATATGATCAGGCTAACTAAGTCTCCTACATTCACGGGATTTATGTAACAGTAACACAGAATAATGTTAGTGAGCAAACACATGCAGTCATTTTGTGTCTATGTGCATTCACAATATGTCGATGCACAACCATGTTTTTGTTACCAAACCCATTTTTTTAAGCAATTGTTGAATATTTGCACTAGACTTCTGCTTCCAGACGTAGTTATATATGAAGTTATTACCAGAACCAATAATAATCCAATGCAGAGGCAATAATGTAATATAATACGTTATTTTATATATATATTATATATGATATATAATGCTAATGAAGCCGGCAATGAAATTGAGTTTGACACCCCAGGTTTAAATGAAGGTTGGCTGATAAAATCAATTGAACAACATCTATAAATTGGCTTTTTAAATGTTCCTGCTATACATAGACACATCATCTTTACTCTTACCTGTAGACTGAAGCAGCAGAACGAGAAATAAAGAAATTTTAATCAGTTTGAACTCATCCATCTTGATTCTCCGTCTCTGTTTCCTCTATCTCTTGTTCTGATGTGATGTCTCTAAAAAAGTGGTTTATCTGAGAGGCTGCACCCACTTCCTGTGATAAGTAGGACCCACCTTCTAGAAGTGACTTTACATTTTTGTATATTTGAATTTGTCGAAGACGTCAAGACAGCCAAACAATGTTTGAAACTCGGTCACGGTCGGTTGTTTCCGTGAACGACCGAATGTTCAGTCACGGTTCAGGCCGCAAGGTATTGTGGGACAGAATTTTTTTTAAAAAGTACACACTGAAACCACTTGTTTTACAACTGTATTTAAAAGTACATTTAACACAACTAGTGCATGTTTGAGCATGTTAGGCATGGATTACATGACATTTCATAGGCGGGAAAGAACATGTCCCTAAAATAAGACACTTTATAGAGTGCTGCACGAGGTTTAATCTGATCTGTGGTCAGTCCGGTTTGAGGCTGCTGTGAACATTGCAGTTTTTTTTATTTGAAGCCGTCCATTTTCATTTAACTTGCTCTAATGTAAAAATAAAGCACCTTAAAATGGTTGTTCTGATTCAAAGCTAATGCAGGATGCTTGCTCGTCATGGAAGTTGTTTGCACTTCTTGTCTGAATGAGATGTGATGTAAAGGACATTCAGAGTTATAAACACTGTCCACTAAACACTGGAAATACACGGAGGAATCACAGAACACAGGGTAAGACTAAGATAAACATGTATTTATTTGCAGATGATATGGTCATCACATGTTATAAAGAAAGGACTGTTACTGACTTCATTAAGGGTGAAGACCCCTCAAACACATCCCAACACAGCACAGCTAAATGAAAGGAGGTTAAAATGATTCTCGTGCACACAGAGATAAAATAATGACCTCAAGCTGCTGTATCTTCAAAAACAATCAGTACATATTTAAATGAGCTCTGAACTCGTCAGGCCATATGAGGAAGTAACAAAAAGAAAAAAGGAGAAATGCTCTTTCCTGCTAAAGGAAGTTAAAACCAAGCTAAATAAATGTAACTTAGAACAGAACAATGAGTAACTCAAAATGATCTTAAAGTCTTCCTGATGTGAAACACGATGATGGATGTAGACGTTGTTGATCAGTGGAGTCTGATGGAGGCAGAAGTGTTGCTCAAACTCCATCAGGAGGTCTGATGTTTTCTCAGTTCACTGTACCATCATCTACATCATAACGCACCTGAGGAAAACAACAACAACAACAACAACAACACTGAGTTGGTTTTAGATCCAAACATTACATTTGGAAAATCCTGTAGGATGTGATGTAATTTAGGTAAACCATCCTTTGTCTGTTTCTCTCTCTTCTGTCTTTATACAGATTATAATGAAGAGTGTAAAGAAACAACTGGAAAAACAGTTCAGTATTTTGTTGTAAAAACTCACAGTGATTTCCTCCATCTGTGTTTTCTTCTCTGAAAGAGAAAGTCGACTTGAGTTTCTACAAATAAAATATAAAATATATTTACGTTTCATCTGTGAATGTTCTCACCTTTAATTCTTGTCCATATGTTGACCACCACAACGATCATTATGAGAGCTGCTAAACCCACAGACACCACCATGAGCCTCAAGAGACCTGGAGAGAGAATACAAACATAGAAGATATTCATGTTGTAGGTTTTAGAGTTCTAATATAGGACAAAGAGAGATGTATCAGAGATTTAAATGAACTTGATCTAAATGGAGTAACTTTATCTGGAACTAAATGAGTTCATAAAGTAATTATTGTTCAGATGTATTCCTTGAAAAGAACACAACATGTGTGAAGTTAAAAATGAAGTCTTCAGTAACAAACTGTCTTTAGTGAACCATCTGTTGTGATTTAATACGAATACTTTAAATCCATAAAATACAAATATTGTTTGTAATGAATGGGTCAGTTTGATTTGACTTTAAACATCTCAACATGTGTTCTCACCTGAGGACGGAGTGCTGAAGGGAAACAGAAGTACTTCTCCCATGTACTCAGTTACTTCACATGTAAATAAATGAAACCCTGATCTGTAGTCAACACGAGAAGTCAGAAATGTGACAGAGGCCTCGTAGTGAGACTTTGATGTCTTCATATCTTCTTGATATTCATCCACATCCCGACTTCGAAACAGCCACTTCACTGAGTGTCTGCACCGTACAGATGCCTTCACAGAGCAGCGTAACGTCACCTCATCGTTGTTCTGATGTTCAGTCACTGATGATATTGTGAGAGAAAGAAAATAGGAGTCAAATGAACGTCATCAGTGTGATCATAATTATTGTAATGTTTCAGTTTATTGTTCTAAAGAGACAGTTTAAAACACTATGATATAAATATACTCACTGGTGACAACAGACAGATGAACCAGAGCGTCTTCATCTTGTCCTGATCTGAACTGTCTCCAGAAGTAACGACCAACATCCTCCTCTGTGACATTCTTTATAACCAGAGAACAGTTCTCTGTCACTCTCAGTCTGTCTGATTCAGCTCGAGCTTCTTCAACAATCTGTCCAAGTTCAACCAGCTCTACTGTTGTGCATCCTGAATTAGTGACGAGCCAGTCAGTACGGTTACATCCGTCCTGATCATCTCTCACACCGCTACAAGGCAAAGTGACTTCCTCTCCAACTCTGACAGTGAAGAAGAGGGAAGGCTGTCCATTTGCTGCTGCTGTAAAGACCAGAGAAACATAAAGAAGTGACTCACTATTTACCTCCTGGAAAACAAACTAACTACTTGACTGTCATGTTCAAATGAAGGTTAGCTATTAATACTCAATTAACAAAATGAATGAATTAGCCATTTTAACATTCCTGTTGTTCATACACATCATCTTTACTCTTACCTGTAGACTGAAGCAGCAGAATGAGAAATACAGACATTTTAATCCGTTTGAACTCATCCATCTTGATTGTCCATCTCTCTGCTTCCTCTATCTCTAGTTCTGATGAGATGTCTCTAAACAAGTGGTTTTTATCTGAGAGATGCTGCACCCACTTCCTGTGATAAGTAGGACCCCACCTTCTAGAAGTGACTTTACATTTTTGTATATTTTAATTTGTCGTAGACGTCAAAACATTTTGAGAAGTGTTTTTCTGAAGTTGAACGTTCCTGCATGCATTGATCCAATCTAATGCAACAAACATGAAACTTGAAACTCGGTCGCGGTCGGTTGTTTCCGTGAAAGACCGAATGTTCAGTCACGGTTGCGTCCGCAAGGTATTGTGGGACAGAATGTTCTCCTTTCCTTTCCTAAAGGATGGTCCAGTGTTCCCTAAGCTTAAGGAGATTCTAAAGGAAGTATCAAAGCTCCTTTCCTATCATCCGTTAGGAACCTTCCTAAGCAGAACTGACAAGTCTAACAGTACTGCATGTTGTCGGACACACGTTCAGTGTGAAAGTGATGTTCATTTAAATGTGATAATCATTTAACAAACTGCTTTGACCATTACAGGAGGCATATACTGTATCATCACAATAATAGCTAAACAAGTCAATAAAAAGAATATTTTTAAATGTTGGATTTGACATGCAAGCTGATCTCCAAGAAGAAGGAACAAGAGAAAAATGCCATTTTATGGGGGGGAGGCTTGAGAGATATTTTAAATAATATTTTGCAACCCCTTGTTTAACAACTGTATTTAAAAGTACATTTAACACAACTAGTGCATGTTTTAGCATGTTAGGCATGGATTACATGACATTTCATAGGCGGGAAAGAACATGTCCGTAAAATAAGACACTTTATAGAGTGCTGCACGAGGTTTAATCTGATCTGTGGTCAGTCCCGAATGAAGCTGCAGTGATGATGAAATATATCAGGGGGTGTTGCCTTGTCAAAGACACGATAAGGCAGTGAACGTTACAAATGCTCATAAATCAACATTCAGATTCTCACATCATATTTTATGAAATGAAAAAGAAGCTGCTGGGAGTCCCAGCAGCTTCTACTGAAGCCAGTCCCCAACTCCGGGGACTTCCGGCCGGGGACTTCGGGTGGCAGTATACGCCGTGAAGTGGTTTGCACATTTGTCCTAAGACCTAATTCAAACAAATTGTTCTATAGGGCCATTCAACCTGTCAAGTCAGAGTCATAGTCCTACGTTCAATGTTGTTGAACAAAACAGTTCTTGTTTGTATTACCTCTTTGTGTATAGGTTTGTATCTATACTAATAGATGTTGGCCTTTTCCTGAGAAGTGAAACCGTCACATTATTTCTGTGAAAGTAAAACCTAAAAGGATGTGTCAGGTAGATACAGGAATAACCTGTATCTACAGGCATGTCATCTAAATGTCATCATAGCACACACCTGCAGATACAGACGCCATGGGGGAGTGACAGTAAGGGCATTTAAGTGGTTAAGTTACTGTAATAGAACTGACAACATCTCATGAAGTGAAATAAAACGTTTTGTTTTTTACTTTCCATGTCTCGAACATATTGTGTAACATCCTTTATTTTCAATTGGTGTTTTCTTCTGAAAACACAAATTAAAAGTTCTGACTTTTAAACAATTTGCTGTCTGTCACTGTATCACATATTTGTTCAACTGTCAGCCTATCAGAATAAATCAGGAGACAATAACAACTTCATTCAAGGCCTCTATTATTTCAGTCTTATATTTGGACTTCAACAACAGGCACATCTACATATTTTGTACAGGTTTGTCTTTTATGAGTTGTGTTTTGTTTCTCTGAGTTACAATACCTTCATTAATGGATGTCAGTTTGATCCTGTGAAATGGATCTGTCAAATTATATTGACTTGAAAGGGAAACTTAAGAGAGGCCTGACGTAGACGAGATACTAAGGAATGAAGACAAACAAAGCAAATGACTTATAGCTAACCTTCATTACTGACACAGTTGAAGTGAATACGGGGCGAGGTCACAGGAGGGAATATACATTTATTTTGAGTGAAGCACATTTCATTTACCTTCATTCATCATCGCTGCAGCAGCTCCCCTTTCAGGTCAGTTTATAAATGTTTACATACTGTAATAACAATGTTACCTTAAAGGTCACCTATTATGCAAAATCCACTTCTTCATGTCTCTTCTACATCAACATGTGTCCCCTCTTCTTCATGTCTCTTCTACATCAACATGTGTCCCCTCTTCTTCATGTCTCTTCTACATCAACATGTGTCCCCTCTTCTTCATGTCTCTTCTACATCAACATGTGTCCCCTCTTCTTCATGTCTCTTCTACATCAACATGTGTCCCCTCTTCTTCATGTCTCTTCTACATCAACATGTGTCCCCTCTTCTTCATGTCTCTTCTACATCAACATGTGTCCCCTCTTCTTCATGTCTCTTCTACATCAACATGTGTCCCCTCTTCTTCATGTCTCTTCTACATCACCATGTGTCCCCTCTTCTTCATGTCTCTTCTACATCAACATGTGTCCCCTCTTCTTCATGTCTCTTCTACATCAACATGTGTCCCCTCTTCTTCATGTCTCTTCTACATCAACATGTGTCCCCTCTTCTTCATGTCTCTTCTACATCAACATGTGTCCCCTCTTCTTCATGTCTCTTCTACATCAACATGTGTCCCCTCTTCTTCATGTCTCTTCTACATCAACATGTGTCCCCTCTTCTTCATGTCTCCTCTACATCAACATGTGTCCCCTCTGTGTAAAGAGATTCTGAAATCACCAACCAAGGTAATGTGACAGCAGCGATGGAAGCAGCAGTTTTGTCCAGAAGCAGAGCGGGGGGGCTGTTCTTCCTCTTCACTCTGCTGTGTCTGGTTTGCATCGCGACTTCACTGATGGATGACAACACACGGGTAAATAACTATTTCACATTTTATTTTAGTTGTTCCTGTCATGCTTGTACAATCTGTTTCCGTATGTAACTGCATGTTGATGCTTATTCTAATTATGGATTTCAAGGAAAAGTGCAAGAGAGATGTACAGGAACTGGAACAAAAACTGGAGAAAAGGAAGGCGAGTCAGTTTCTATGTTGCTCACATACATTCTTAATACTCTGACAGGAGGAGAGAAAGTGATTTAATGCACTACAGTGGAAACAACATAGCTAATAGAGTCAGTGCCATATCATGAAATGTGTGTTTTCTTTCCCATATTAGGCAAGATGGGATGCCATTTTAGAGCCTAAGAATACACATATGCCCAGCTTCTCGCTCCTGAAAGGATTGGTGAGGGTATTTCTGCCGATCGTTGATGTCTTGATGACAAAAAAGTATGTCAAACTAAATCCAACTTGGGCATTAGATCCAGAAAGTCTGTGGGAATGTCTGCCAATCATTGATGACTTCGAGACACATTCAAATGTGGGCATTAGATCCAGAAATTCAGAACATTTAACAGGATCTGAGAGAAATGAAGAAATTAGTCAAAGCCCTGGAGGTGTACGAAGCTGCTTGGCAAAATTGGGAGATGCATGAAGACTTTTAGAATTTTGAACATAATCTGATAGAAGAGGAGAATATAATCAAAGCCCTGGAGGAATACCAAACTGAGCTGTAACGTAATGTCAATCAGTGCCTCCATCTGATACTTCATCTATTGTGTTGGCTAAGTTTCTCTTTGAGATTATGCAGCTTTATCTTATGTTGCTATTCACTGGCCTTGAAATCATGAATTTATTTCAACTGTTAGATTTTAAACGGAAAAGGAATTTGCGTTCACATACATGCAACTGTAAATGAATACATTAACTGTTAAAATGTGCTATATTTAATGTTGTTGCACATAATAATACTTTTTTGTTGTTGTATTAACGGTATAATATTTGTAACTAGAGAATGCAATTCCTGAAGAAATTGCTAGTGGGAATGCTTTATGCTGAAAATCTGACGCTAAACTGCTATGCTGAAATGTAATGTGTAAGAAGAAAGTGAAGAATTTAGATTGAACTGATACATGAGCACTGGGGGCTTGAATGTGTGATGAGAAAAGAAAAGAAAGTTCCATTGCACAGGTGTTTATAGTTGAGCTAACGAGGTGCCTAGACTTCAAAGGTTTCATTGTTCTGAATGAGAGATGAACCTCTTACATGTGAACGTTTTGTGGAAGAACGATAACAGATATCTGAAATTTCAAAACGTGAAGCATGTCAAGGAAGTTGAGTATCTGAAGTGTAATTTTTGTGTACTTTCGGGTTAATAATGTGGCCTTTTTGGCAGATTAACTAAAGGTGTGCGGCTGCTGCTGTTAGGAAATATCTGCCTGAAATTACAATGGGCTTTAATGGAGACATGTTGAACGTTTTTGTCACTTCATGCCCTCAAGAGGCATTTTGTTTAATTATTTTTTGCTTAATTATTTGTAATTTTTCAAGCTACGAGATGTTTTCCTACGTTTGTCATGAAAAATGATGTCTCAAGAATGCAGGGTTTGGGAATTATGGCAGTTTTAAAAAAATATATGAAGGCAAATTTCAAGATTTCCTACCCTCTAGCTGTGACATCACGCACTCTAGTTAATGTTAAAATCTGAAGAAAACCTCTTTAACAAGGTCTGAACAATGTTTAATATCTCTAAAAGTAAGAATCAGATTCAAAAGTTGTATTACACGAATAATGTCAGAAAGATGTGTGACATTTTAAAGTTGAAATGAGGTTTCTGAGTGAAAGTATGAATGAACAGTTAGCAGTTGAAGTCACATGAAGATTTGTTGAAGTCTGAAGAATGTCTCCATTGACTTCAATGTTAAAAATGTGATGTATTATGGGATGTATCTCTGGAATTATGAAAGTTATGAATGATAAAAGTAATAGCCATCGATTCCCGACCGAGCTGAACGTTTTGATGTTTGAACGGAGTTTCTGCGATGTTGAATGTGGGAGGAGAAGACGGACAAAATAATTGGATGGAATAATAATAATAAGAATTTTGTCCGTAGCATAACATATAGTTGGAATGCTGTATCAGCATTCCCACTAAATTACTGACCCCTGATGTTCACAGTAATGACATGAGAAAACCAAAAGGATGTGTCAGTTATGTATAAAATGGCATGCAATCACATTCAAATTAAATTATAAAAAAACAGAAGTATTCACAGCTTTGCTCTCAATTTCAATGCAGCTGTCTGAGGAGCTTTTGTTGGGATTGGCAGGGCGTTAATGACTAAATTAGGAAGGTATTTGTGAGGGAAACACGCAAGATGACACATCATTAACTTCACTGTAAAAAAAGATCGTAATTTTACAGGAAATAACTGTAAATTTTTATAGTAATTATCATGTTTTTTTAAATAACTTGCAAAATCCTGTAAAATGACAGATATTAACTATAAATTAACAATCCAAAACATTATTTTAAGTATTTTGACAATAACAACAAATAACGATTAGTTCATTTTTTTTTAGAGTACATTTACTATATAATATTTACAGTATTTTTGCACTTTCAGAAAATACATGCAGATGTACGTAAAATAAAAAGTATTATCTGTAATTAAATATGTAACTCGTAATATAAAAGTGTATTACTATTATAAGACTTTAAGATATTTCTTTGTAATTTTAAGGTAAACATAAAACTGTAAAAAAAAGCGTCAAACAAAAAAAATGTAAAGTAAAACATTTTTACATAAATCATTTTCTCAATATTCGATTGAATCCACCACAAACACAAAATATCCAATGTTGAAACAAAAGTAAATAAATATGTTTTCATTAAATTCCTAACTTACTATATTGTAAACATCTACAGTTGACAATATCATTAAAAAAAATAAAAATCTTAGAAAGTGGAGAAATCTCTGCAGGGAGGACCCAGGTTTAAAACACACACTGTTATTTACTCAACAATAAGTCACAGTTATCCTTGTTTTATTTATGTGTTCTGTTGCTGTGTTTTTTTTCCCATTGGTCAATATACAGTAATAAGCCTTAGTCTTTCATGCAGTATAATGTGCATGGTTTTCGGATTCTGGCCGACAGCCAGAACTACAGCACTTGAATTGGAATTCAGCCATAACACGGCAGACAAGTCAGGCATGTTTGGAATGAGTCCACAACACTCCTGATTGGTTAATATAAACGTCATCGAAGAAACCTGCCAATGAGAACTGCCCGCGCCTGTTGTTCACATTTGAAACATTCACGTCAGTTAGAGCGGGCTCCTCCTGCGGACGGAGCTACAGCTGTCTGCCCTTTTCACACCGGCGCTTTTCCAGCTCCGGCTCGGAGCTGCAGGAGTTTATGGATTAATGGATTAATATCGGGATCGTTTTACATCTACACGTTAAATATGAGCATCGGGACGTCAACAAAGAACAGAAGACTTGAGATCTGGTGAGTCCTGCAACTGTAATGGAGTTAAACATGTATTTAGATAATCCTTAGTTTGTGAATGTTTTATTTTGTATTTAAGGTTACGTTTCTTCTTCTAGTTAGCTGAGTTTGCATCATTAATAGGTTGTTAAATGTTAAGAAGCCCTGAGATGCTGTTTCTTGCAAGATGTTGCGCCCAAACCTGGTTTAACAAGGTGGCTGCTAACGTTAGCTTACAGCTTATTGCAGTGCTGCCGCTCCACCTCTCGTCTCCACACGGGAGAATTACACATAAACATGCAGCGGGGTGTCACAGTGTTGTCGCCAAGTTTAATGTAAAGTTTCACAGCTTTCTTACAGCGGAATCCAGTTTGTTAATGTTAAGTAGCCAACAGCTAGCATAGCATAAACAGCTAACCGCTAACGTTCGGCTAACTTGCTAGTTAGCTCTGCTCTATATATTACAAGCTAACATGACTAGCTAATGTCACACTGTGTGAACTAAAATACTTGTTGTATTACTACATCATACATGCTTGGTCCAAATCACTGCTAAAATTAATTATTTTTGAAAATGTATAGTAAATAAACACTCAGCCATGCATGAAATAACATAGCAAAAGAATACGGGCAATGTTTGACCCATGTTGTCCCTTAGAAGTGTAGTGATACAAACATGATTTTTATTCAAAAAGTAAGAAAGTAAAAATTAGAATCAACCAAGCATATCTTCCCCCTCGAAATCCCAGTTGTACTTCGCTAACATGGACTAGGTCATGTTAGACAAGCAATCCAGTGGTTAGTTTTAGGGTAAGCTCCATTGTTTTTTTTTGTTTTTTATTCACTTTAAGAGAAAGGGATTTCAGAAACAAGTATCACAAGTTTGGCTCAAGGTAAAATTAACAAAAGCTAACTGTTGTTAGACTATGTTCCCCCCTTCTAAACTTATGAAATAATCAATGCCCTTGGGATGCTCTCAATTGTGTGTGTGTGTGTGTGTGTGTGTGTGTGTGTGTGTGTGTGTGTGTGTGTGTGTGTGTGTGTGTGTGTGTGTGTGTGTGTGTTCATACATACAAGATTTAGGGGATCTATTGGCAGCTGCTGATAATAACATCCATCATTATGGTTTACTAATAGTTATCACTTCACTTCCTCCTCCAGCACCTGGACACAGCAGGAACCTACGCCAGGATCCTGTTTGTGGACTTCAGCTCTGCCTTCAACACCATCATCCCAGCTCTGCTGCAGGACAAGCTCTCCCAGCTGCAGGTGGATCACAGACTTCCTGTCTGACAGGAAGCAGCACGTGAGGCTGGGGAAACACGTCTCTGACCATCAGCACCGGTTCCCCTCAAGGCTGCGTTCTTTCCCCTCTGCTCTTCTCCCTGTACACCAACAGCTGCACCTCCAGTCACCAGTCTGTCAAGCTCCTGAAGTTCAGACGACACCACGCTCATCGGACCCATCTCTGGTGGGGACGAGTCTGCCTACAGGTGGGAGATGGACCATCTGGTGACCTGGTGTGGGGAAAACCACCTGGAGCTCAACGCTCTCAAGACAGTGGAGATGGTTGTGGACTTTAGGAAGAACGCAGCCCCGCCCGCCCCCATCACTCTGTGTGGCTCACCATCACTCTGTGTGACTCCCCAGTCACTGCTGTGGAGTCTTTCCGCTTCCTGGGCACCATCATCGCCCAGGACCTCAAATGGGAGCAGAACAGCAGCTCCCTCATCAAAAAAGCCCAGCAGAGGATGTTCTTCCTGAGGCAGCTGAAGAAATTCAACCTGCCAAAGACGATGATGGTGAACTTCTACACCTCCATCATGGAGTCCATCCTCACCTCCTCCATCACCATCTGGTACGCTGCAGCCACAGCCAAGGATAAGGGCAGGCTGCAGCGTGTCATCCACTCTGCAGAGAAGGTGATCGGCTGCAATCTGCCATCCCTCCACGACCTGCATGCCTCCAGGACCCTGAGGCGGGCAGGGAAGATAGTGGCCGACCCCTCCCACCCTGGACACAAACTGTTCACCCCCCTCCCCTCTGGCAGGAGGCTGCGCTCCATCAGGACCAATACCTCTCTCCATCAGGACCAAAACCTCTCTCCATCAGGAACAAAACCTCTCTCCATCAGGAACAAAACCTCTCTCCATCAGGACCAAAACCTCTCTCCATCAGGACCAGAACCTCTCTCCATCAGGACCAGAACCTCTCTCCATCAGGAACAAAACCTCTCTCCATCAGGACCAAAACCTCTCTCCATCAGGACCAGAACCTCTCTCCATCAGGACCAGAACCTCTCTCCATCAGGACCAGAACCTCTCTCCATCAGGACCAGAACCTCTCCATGAGGACCAACACCTCTCGCCACCAGGACCAAAACCTCTCGCCACCTCAACAAGGCCCCCCCCACTGACACTTTACCTCATCCACAACGCAGACTCTATGCATTACATAATGGAGATCACAGGATGGTAAATAATGCAATGTTTAAATATTGCTTACTGCACATATTTTATATTCTATAATTTATTGCATTCTATTTCGATGTATATTACTGCTTTATTTTATTGCTATCTTACTATATTTTTATTACAGTGTTCTTAATATAGTTCGCTATCTGTGTACTTTTTTTTATTTCATTTTTTTTATTTATATGTGTATGTACGACACCTAGTCAAATTCCTCATACGTGTGAAAAACCTGTTTCTGATTCTGATCTTTTTGTCCTCTAGGTTGCACTGCCACGTCTACAGTAGCGCAGAATGGACAGAGGAAACATGATTGGGCCTCAAGGTTTTTGCAGCCAATATACATTCTACAAACTTGGGATAGGAGGGTGAGTGAACAAGTTATCCATTGGTTGGAACCTACATCCCCATTGTTAGACGTACTAAATCCTGCACACTGCTCCTTCAAATTGACAATGTGAACATATGTTGCCATTTTGTAATTTCTGTTATTTTCAGTTGAGAATGTTTCAAAGTAATCTTAAAAAATTCAACTTACTTTTTGTTTCTACTGTTTATAAGTATGATGTTTAAATATGAAATGCTGTATTCATTAGTTTTCATATTTTAAGTTTTCAGAGTAATTGTTTCCGACAGAACATTTTGTGATGTCTTTTCATTGAATGTCTTTGATTGGAAAATGTTAGAAAAAAGCTGTAAAATAACAGTATTCTACCTGTAGAACTTTAGGTTCTGTATTTATTTTAGTGTTTGATCATACAAATCTAATAAAAAGAAATGTAAAAAACAGTTTTTCTCATCTGAACTTTATTTAAGGTATTTGAATGTAACATTTTAAGACAATGGATTTTGAAAAGAGAGGAAAGTTTCCTGTAAAATCGTTAAGGACAATTTCTGTATATTAATTGCTTTTGCACTTTATTTGAGTTAAAGTATTTTACTTTAATTTAAGGGTTTTTGTTTGGCAGCCGCTGCTGCCAGTACTTTGACCGTTTTTTTACGAGTTTTTTTTTTACAGTGTTCCTTACATTTCATGGTGGATAACCCAACTATGTTTTCTCTAGTCTGTATTTCTGGCCCATTATTATTATTTTTCCAGGTTAAAATGGTGTCATGGAAACATTTGATTTTAAAATATATAGGAAGTTAACAACTGGAATCATTTCAACATATGAAAAGGTGTGCAATATGATGCTTAGCAAACTCTTAAAATATCAGGTCCAGACTGATGATACAGATGTTTTCTGTAGCATTGGTTATTTGTTTAACCTTAACCAATGCTGATTTAATTCTAAGACTTTCAGCACGCATCTCTCTCAAATAGATTTAGAACAAATACTGAAACGCCTTTTAAACAACAATGTATTGAAGGGAAAATGAAGTGGAAGAAAAATGAAGATATAATAATACATTTTATTTATAAAGGCGCCTTTCAAGGCTCTCAAGGTCTCCGTCCAAGGTACACAAAAAAAACAAAAGTCCAAAAAAACCGACAATATAATCAATCAATAAAAACAGAAAAGCAGAGGACATGTGATGTGTGATGTGATATGCTCAAAAATGCTATCAAAGTTTAAATTGTAATTGACATGACTTTAACGTCCACGTTTGCTTCTTGAGTGATAAATGGATTGCATTTATTATTTTCTTAGTGAACATTCAAAGCGCTTTACAACACAAGAAGCCATTCACTGTTTCACACACATTCACACACCTGTGGCAGAGGCAACCTGCTCATCAGGATAAATTAACTTTACACACCGATCGGGGGATTTGCCTGAGAAAACATGTTTTATTCCTGTGAAAGTAAAACAGAGTGTCATATGGAAACAGAGGACGTTCTACCCTGCATGTAATCACATTCTCATAGACAAGTGTAAAGCTGGTGTATTCCTGTAAAGAGAAATAACCAAATACTATTTATATGAAAGGGAAACTTAAGGCACAGCGTGACGTATAGAAATACCAAGGAGTGCATGCAAATACCAACAAGTAACCAATAGCCAATCTGCATCAAGGCACACGGGGCGAGGTCACAGGAAGGAGAGTATAAAACATTTTGAGGTGAGGCATCAAATCATTCCCTTCATCCATCACCGGTACAGATGCTCTCCTTTCACTCACATCACAGGTGAGATCAGAAACCTTTACTCACTATTAGATCAAATATATAGACCTCTAAATATTTGAACATTTCTTGAAGTCCCCATTGACTCTAATCATTTGAATCACAGCAGCGATGGCAGCAGCAGTTTCATCCAGAAGCAGAGGAGCAGCGGGGGGGCTGTTCTTCCTCTTCACTCTTCTGGGTCTGGTTTGCACCGCAGCTTCACTTGATGAGAACCAATCGGTAAATAAATAGTGACTTAACTTCACATTGTTATTGGAAACAAATCCACATTTTCTTCAGTTGCTCTTAAAACATGTTGTGATTCTGCCGGTTCATGTGCCAAAATGCAGCTACTTAAGAGCTGCTTTTATGTTCCCAAATGTAACTGGTCCTTTTCATGATGGATTTTTTCTTTAGAAAAGTTCCAAGGAAAAACTTCAGGAAATAGAACAAAACCTGGACAAATTGAAGGTGAGTCCATGGGTAACATCAATTATTTGGAGTAACTGACAGACTGAGAGAAGTTGGCCTTGTTCAGAAGGGACTTTATGCACTACAGTGGCCACAACACAGCAAATAGATTCACTGCCATCTCATGAAGTCTGTTTTTTCCCACATTAGGCACAAAGGGTGGCCGCTGCAGAGCTCATTAATGCAATTTTGAGCGGCCCTGACCCAATGATGGCGTTTATGAGGAAAGCGGCGGAAGGTTCACCTGAACAATCTGCATTCATGGAGGATTTAGCAAAGATCACTGAGGACTACATGGAGAAAGTTAAGTCTCTCATAGATAGGGATAATGTGAAGTTAGATGCAAAGATGTTGAAAGCGGAACAGGATCTGAGCGTACTGAAGAAAATAATCCAAGCCCTGGAGGAGCTGGAGCACCATGCTGAATTGTAACCTCCATGTCAACCAGTGCCTCCATGATACTGCATCTATTGTATCTGAGAGGTTTCTATTTCTTACTGAGCTGCTCCATCTTTACATTACAATACACTGGCTTAAATCATGAATTTTTGTAATTGAAAATAGGTTATCGATAATAGGTGTGTTGACCTGCAACTGTAAATGAATAAATGTACTGTTCAAATCTACTATATTCAATGTTGTTGCTCAAAATAATAAAAACAATGATTGCATAACATGTCTTCTTTCCTGACTAGGAGTTATTAGTGGAATGCTGTGCCACAGCATATTCCACTATAGTACTTCAAATCTGTATTCTTCCCCTTATTATTATTTCACCAATACTTTGGCTCTCCATAACTTCAGCTTATTTTCAGCTACAGAAACCATTCAAATATTAAACTATTCAGCCTTTTCAGGAATCGATGGGAAACCTTCATCTTTTTAAAAATATTTTATACTTTTTTAAATATTCAGCTTTTTAAACTCTTTTTTTAACAAAATGCCTCTTGAGGGCATGAAGAGACAAAAAGTCCAGCTAGCTCCCAATTGATTCCCATGTTAAATTTTCCGGAACTTTCTTCAGAACAGAGAGAAGCACACTTTAGACAAACTGCTCCCATCTCCACATTTTACACACAAAACCAAAAAAAACAACATATATCAGTTCATTGGGGTTCCCTGATGCTCACGGTCTGGTCATCTTTGTATAGGAGCCATAGTTTTTGAACAGGTGGCAAAATTGTCAGATATAATCCTCAATGCATTCTTAATGGGACTCAGTGCTGCAGTTGGTAAATCGTCATAAGTCGTCACCATGGTAACCTTTGATCTCTGGGTTTACACCAAGCGGCAAACTCTGGGGAAGAGCCGGGACGCCAATACGGAAGTGCCACAAACTGCAGTTCATATATTGGCCGATAGGCGATGACTGCAGAAAGGAGCAATTTCCATAGACCCCCATGTTAAAATGCCCAATTTCACAGCAGAAAAAATCCTCCAAGTTAACTTAAAACCATAGACTGTATATATAAAGGTTAAAATGAAATAGACAAGTGTTAAGCGTTAAGTGGGATAATACTGTAGAACAAACGGCTTCTGTTTGAGGTTGATAAAATAAGGTCATCCTTGTAACTTAGAGAGATATTTTATTATGTAGGTAGGAACTTTATGCATCACTAAGGTTAATTTAAATTGGCTATGCTCAAGTATGTAGACAAGCTAACGTCGAAGTAGTGTATGTGAAATCAACCTCACAATAAGATGTGTGTATATTACAATTATTAATGTCATATTTCAAGATGATTACTTAGATATTACAATATGGTTGGTTGAGCTGGAGTTCATTATTGAGCTTACACGTTAACGTCACAGTCATCTGAAGAACGAACCCAAACCTTGTTGTTTTTATTAATTGCATTACCAAATTGGTATCAAATAAACAGTAAGCATTGGTAACACAACTTCCAAAGTTACAGTAAAATAAAAAGGACCCTGACTCGGACAATACACAATCCAACATGTTCAACAGAAGAGAATAAGTTATATTGTTTGTACACATGGTTCTTTACATATATATCTGTTTGTTTAAAGTGTCCAGGTGATTCGACAGGCTGGACCAGAGAGTGAGAGACAGAACTGGACTCCTCACAGCAGTGAACTTCAGCACAGGTACAAATACTCTTTTTTCATACTGTACAAAGAATCAAGAAAGATATTGGTTTAAATAAATGAAGTATTGACTTTAATACACTGCTATACATTCCATTAAACAATACTAAATACTAGATCACCTACACATCAGTGAAGTTGAGGGTTTTTTCCATGCAAAGGGTTACATGTTAACAAGCAATATTACTTTGTCAGCTTTCTAATTTAAGGTATTGAAGGCAAAGCTATTAGTGAGAACTGCTATTTATCTCTCAATATTGTCTGTAAAAAACGTGGTAAAAGTGATTCTTTCAGTGAGACAACAGAGCAAGCTTCTACAGTTGCACTAAGTTTTGATAACAGTTAAATATTATTTTGATAATAAAATATATTTCAATGTTGATGAATGTCATACTGTTCATTCATAATCTGATTGTCTTTGTAGCTCACTGTTGAAATAAAATAAAACATTACAATTACAAAATAATTATATCTACAGCCCCTAAACACACAAACACACCTCTTTCATAAATAACACACTTGTTCTGCAATAATATGTTTTATGTTTCCTGTAATTTTTGTTAGGAAAGGACATGCCTGAAAGACACGACTCAGCATCTCCTCTTTCTCTGAGGGTCAAGAAGAACATCCAAGAGGAAAATTAAAAGCTGATGTTATGAGATGTGAAGACCAGTACAGGACATTCACTAAGAAACTACTTTTATTGTGAAGTCAGCTGATCGAATGCACCTATTTCCACATCTACACTCCATCAGCTGATTAATTCTATTTGCCTCACTTCATGAGCTTCACAACATGTACCTTGTACCGCAGAGTTTGCAACGTCACAAATAAATGGGGCCAATCTTCAGTCGGATGTGAATGTGTAATCTAACATTTTCAGTAAGAATAATGGACAAAAGGAGTGCAAATACAAATTCAATTTATTGAAATCTGAACCAAAAGTTAATCAAACATGTTTTAAATAAAAAAGCACATATGGACAGAAGGTGTAAACCTATTAAATGTATAAGTAAACACATTTAGTCAAATAAAGTGACAGACAAGGCCTGTGCAGTTGGTATCAGCTATGCCCAGCATGGGCTCCTCCTTCAGGCCTGGTCCTCCTCGCAGAGGAAAGACCCTCAGTCCTCTCCAAACCAACAGACAGGACGTCCATCACACGGAGGTTTCTCCCTGAAGTCTCTGCAGCTCTCTGGACACCACGCTGTCTCAATCCGTCCACACTGAATATGAGAGGGGAAAAATGAAAATAATAAATGCTTTAGACAATAAGAAATATAAAGTTGAACCGTTGAGTTGCTCAGTTTTTTTAGATTGTCAATACTATTACTGTATAACTAATATCTCAGGTTAAGAGGCACCTTCAAATAAAGATTGGTCTTTAAATACATTTTGTCTTTTGAATTGTTTGTCTAAAGTCAAGGATCTAGAACTGGTACTTATAGTTTTAATGATACAGTCTGGTTATAATGCTGTTTGGAGGAGGCCTCACAGGTAAGAGCACAAACTAGCTACCATCACATGTACCTTAGCTTAACTTAAATGTATTAAACGTATAATTAAGTGATGGCAAAATATAAATAACTAATGTCATGCAAACATATTAATATTTTTGCTTGATTCCAGTGTTGCATTTAGCACATTGCATACAAACGTTAAGGGATTTTAAGATTCTGTAGTATTATGCTAAAAACTCAACTTAGATTATTATTTATAGTTTTGCTGAATAGTCTCATGTCCGCTTACCTTAGAAACGTAAAATGCGACGGCAGTGTGCAGATGGTGAGCATGTTAGCTTGGTCGCTTCAGCTAGCTCTGGAACTTCCAGCTCGGAGGCAGCAGGTCCCGCCTCGGCTCCGCCTCTTTGCCCTTATTTGGAGCAGGCTGGAGCCATGGATGTATAATAAGAACTGGATACAGCGTGGGAGGCGGGGCCTCATTCATTCCTATGAGAGTTGCTCAATCGCGCATGATGACAAAATGGCCCAACTTTTGAGAGAGCGAAACGTCACAGATTACCCGGCATGCCTGAGAAGTACCCGTATGTGCGCTCATAGCGCATGCGCAACTTTAAACATGCCCCCCAAAATGCTCGTTCACATCAAGCACGTCAATTTGCGTACACGTAACAGCACCGCGCGTTCATGACAGCATGGTAATGGGTTGTTATGATGGATTTGATATTAACGACGAGGCGGCAGTTAGCAGCTAGCGGCTAGCTAGTAATTATGCTAATTTACACATCAGTCGTTATGTACTTTTATATTACGCTGATGTAACAGGATCTAGTGATATCCAAGCAACAGAGCTTAATTTAGCATGATACTTGTGTGGGTTGTAGCCTACATGAAACCACTTGGTAATATATAAAAATATATGTATTTTGAGTTATGATCAATTGTGATTTAAATCTTTATCATTGTTCATTGTATATGTAAGTTATTTATATGTATGTAAGTTTTGTCTCGTGTGTATGTACTGTTTGTGATCGTTGTTGTGTCCTCACTCGTGGCCTGCACCTTGACGTGGTGAGTGGGCTTTAAACTAAGACAGGCCATTTATGTTTGAAATATCATGCTAACAAACCTGCAATTACAGAATTGAATGATAGTGGTTATATATGTTCATGTCTTGCTGACATTATTTGTTATCCTTTTCCGCATAGCCTCTCAGATGGATTCCTGTTTCATCTGTTGGTGTGCCACTGTCCAGTGTCTGCCGGCTGGCTCCCTCTCAGAAAAGTGCCATCTTCTGTCAACAGGAAGAACTGAGCCTCCCAACCAGCATTCTGACCATGAGTCTGACTCACTAAATGAAGCTCAGCGCAAGTTCTTTCAGGAAGACTGGGTATGTATACATTCACTCCGCAGCTGCTTATAATCAGCTCATCACAGGCGTTCTCTTTAACCTATTACATTCACCTCATTCTCCAGCAGCCAATCACCGAGCTGCAGCCAAACTTTAAAATGGTTCTCCTCTCTCCTGCAGTCAGCTGTGATTTCAGGTGTTCATGCTGCCGCCCGCCTCCTCCCCATCCACCTCCTCCCCATCCACCTCTTCTCCACCCACCTCCGTTCATCATATCCAGAGCCAGGAGAGCTAATCCAAAGACCTCATCACACCTCCTCTTCATCCCATCTCCTCATCAAATCCAGATCTTCATCATCATCACCAGTGTCTAGACCCCGGGGAGGTTCCCTATATGCTCACGGCTGCATTTCCCCCTTTAGATATAAGATTTCAGGATCGGGGTCTAATCGCCAAAGACTTAACATTTATCATATGACATGTGTCAATAAATGTTCTTTAAACAAAATGAAGTCTCTCCTGATTTAACTGTCTGGACCCCATCCTCAACTTTTTTTCAAACCACAACATGCCTTCAGAGGGCTTTCCTGTTGATCATAATTGGTGGATCTTTTAATCTAATAATTGCAATCAATATTATATATATTACCTTTTGATCTATATAAATTGTATTTACATTTGTTGTCACTATTTTTTCCACCTAGTTCTACAATGCCAGCCATAAGAGGTATACATTTCTTATTTTTGTGAATTTCTATATAAAATGCTGATTTTCTACCTGAAAATGCTTATGTATTTTTAATTACATTTTCGTAGAGCTTTGACTTTTTCAGCTGAATAAATATTATAACTAGATGGTTTTGTTCAGCATTGCCAGCTTCACTTTTGAGCTTTATGTTGTGCCCAGCATTCTCCTGTGCTCTGAAATCAAAATGTGGATAAGCATAACACAACACTAAAATAAACACTACAATACAACTTGTTATTTGACACACACAAGGTTGTTCATTTGTGTGTATAAATATAAAACACAGGCTATATATATATATATATATATATATATATATATATATATATATACATATACAAGTATAATTAATACAACTGTTAATTTGATTAGAGCTTTGACACATATATCTTTATTTATATATGTATAAGTATGACGACTTCCTCGGGCGATATCATGGTATAGCTAATTAATCTGGGTCAAAACGTGTTGTGCCCACATGCAAAGGTTGTAAACTCTGGTTTATCCCTGCGTGGTATTATAGTAATAGCAAACAGCAACGTTCAACTCCTTTAATGGTATATTGCAAGTGCAATAAGAAGCTACAGGGACGTTAATCTACGTCGGTAATATTAACTTTATTTAATACAAGATTTACATCATACAGCCCATGTAGTATAATATTTTACAAATGATGAATTACAGCAAACATGTGCAATATATCCATTATTACAGCTCCGTGGGCTGGCAGTAAGGCGATATGGGTCCGTTCTTATCCATGGGTAAAGATAAACTCATGTGGTGCTGAACACGTCACATCACATGAACGTGCCGGGCGGCGCGGTCCCGTGGGTTAGATGCGCGTTCATAATACAGAGGGAAATAACTCTCAGAATAACGTTATTAGCACATTTTTACAACTTGAGGAACGAATGTTTTTAATAAGGGCTATACAAGTGTTCATACTGGGTAGTTTATTTAGTTTAAAAAAAATTATCCAACGAGTTACAGACCACTCTTTCCCCATGTAAGTCAATGGGAAAAAGTGTTTCCGGGCCTGGCAACCAAAAGGAAGTGTAGTACCGCCGTTTGGCCAGCACGAATATTTTCATCAGAGTCCGGCGCACTTCCTGGGGGCTTGGCTGGAGCAGGCGGGAGTGGAACTCTGACGCCACTGTCAAGCCGTTAGTGGCCGACTCCGCCTACTAAGGGCTTCTCGGCAACTCTGCAGAATCCTATGGGTGACGTCACGGACCCTACGTCCATTTATATATACAGTCTATGGTTTACACACACAGGTGTTTGTAAACATTCATTCACTAGTACTTACATTTAATATCTTTATTTAACTCCTTGAGCCTAATTTCAGCTGCAGGAACCATTCAAATATCAAACTATTCAGCCTTTTCAGCACATGATGGGAAACTTTCAACTTTTTTAAAATATGTTATACTTTTAAAAATATTCAGCTTTTTAAAGTCTTTTTTTAACATGGAAGTCATTGCAATGCATTTGAGCTGTAACAATTTGATTCAAATCATTTCACTTTTCTGCATTTCTCTGCTAAGTTCAGCAACACACTTACTTGGTCTCTGTAGCTAAAAGCAGCTACCATTCAGCTAATAAAATATTGAGCTTTTTCTGCATTTTCAGCGAAATTCAGCCACAAATGTTCACAGTTTACAGCATTCACACGCATTTTATGCTGGAAATGCATTTTCTAGTTTCTTGTATTTTCCAGTGAAGTAAAAATGTGTGCTGTGAGAGAGGTCACCGCCAACAGGTTTAACACTTATTTGATCAAATACTGCCCCCTGTTGGTCACAGTAGTATGCAAACCTAAAAAGGGTTTGTCGGGTGGAAAAAGGAATAACCTGTCCTGCATTAAATATCAGGTCGAGATTTAGGATTCAGGTGTTTTCTGTAGCATTGTTTAAATATATATCATTTGAGCTTCTAAACCCCCAAAGTATATTGAAAAAGTGAAAATGATGTGAAAGAAAAAAATCTGAATAATCACTACGTAAGTCATCGTGATTGTACATTTTGTTTAGTAGGCTATTGTAGTAAGATCATTGCACACTTAAATTGCACATCCAGTTTGTTTCTATATAACTCGTAATATATTATTTAAATTCAATGGGTCAAACTGTGATGTAAAAGGAATACTTTGTGAATAGGCTGGTCCTCGGTCACCTTCAGCCCCTTGTGAGACCATCGATGGACCCGCTACGCCTACCATGCATGGATGTATAATAAGCTACCATGCTACCAGCCTGACATCGGGGTGGATGCTCCATGGGTGGATGACGCCGTCATCTACCTGCTGCAGAGGTCCCTCTCCCACCTGGAGAAGGCTGGGGGCATCGTGAGGATCATGTTCTTTGATTTCTCCAGTGCCTTCAACACCATCCAGCCCCCCATCTGCAGCACTCTGGGGGGATCACCACCTCACCTCCTCCAGGGGCGTTTTCTCCTGCAGGCCAAGGGAAGCCAGGCTTAGCTGTTTTTTCGGACTGTAGTTATCATTTAAATAAATTAAAAAAACACTTTGTTTTGTTTCGGTAATTATTCTGTGCTGAGTGTGTGTTGCTGCCATCTCTCCCCCATTCTCATTGAGTATTTTACAAAGAGGGAAACAGCGCCCCTCTAGATGTTATGGTGAAACAGTATATTGCAAGAGGCCAGCCGAAATTGGCATCCCTTGGTGACCTGTGATTAGTCAGGGCCATGCCAAGGGAAGCCTTGGCAAGTTTTACTTAAATGTCAGTGATTAAATAGAAAAAAGTGATGTGCCTAATCATTGGTTTTCAAGAGTTCATGAACTCTCTATTCACCTTCCGGAAAAAAAAAACACGACTTGACTGTCGTGTTTAAATGAAGGTTAACTAATAAAACCCAATTAACAACATTAATAAATTAGCTTTTTTTAATTTCCCTGTTGTTCATATACACTTTGGGCCGCATCCAGGATTTCCTAAATACCGAGGTCCAAACATGAGATTTTTGGGATTTTCATGATCTAGTTAGGTGCTTTTTAAGTCCTGTGGGGGGTCACAAATTGGATAATATATTGATTTTAAACCATGTCAGTGGGCTGCAGCATAAACATTTTTGAAAGTGTATAAGAATCAGTTGATTGTTACTATTAATGATCTGGACATGCAGAAGCAACACACTCTCACTCCATAAACGTCCAGGAGCGACGCTTGGTCAGGGTCCCGAGGCGTGCAGTTGGGACGCTCCTAGGCTCCTTCAGCTTCATAAACAGAGGCAAATAGCTGTCAACTGATTGCAATGTATTCCCATCTGTGGCGGGATTTGACGCTCAGGGAAGCACGGCATTCGTTTGTGTCGGAGGCTGTTAACCTGTTAAGCCCCGAGCCTGTTTTTCAGGTTTCAGGCTCGAAAATGACATGCCCAAAACAAATGACTACAACTTCACTTCTAAAAGGGTTATATGAATAATTTATTTTATCAAAGCAAGGTTACATCTGTGAGTTGGATGTAGAAGTGTCAGAATCAATATAGATTTTTCTCAGTCAGAGTAAATTCAGATGGAACATAGTAAAAAAAGGTAAATTCTTACCTCCGCCTACAAAAAACCCATTACTTATAGTGAAAACCACCCTTGGATGATGGGTTAGTAGACTAAAAGCTTTAGGAATCCAAACTATAACATATAATAAGTACCCTGTATCAAGATTGAGGCAAAACAAGTTAAATTTGACCTTTTTAGAGAGGTTTAGCAAAAAAAGGTTCCAGGCGGAATAGGCTTTCGGCACATTTGGGTATATCTGGTTCCATCAGTGCCATTTGACCTTTTTCAGGTACCAGACTATAAAAATGATGTATTACATTGAATTATCACCATAGGTATTCATTCCATTCAAAGAAAAAAAAATAAAATTAAAAAAATTAATTAAACATTTTAAAAAAACTTTTTTTTTTTTTTGTGAAAAAAAAAAAGACCCGCCGACGGGAGCTTTGGGGCTTAACAGGCAATGTGAGCGTCCATTCCCATTGGATAACGGAGAATTGTACACCCTGAAGTAAGTATTCCCCTTACTGTCGATTGATTTGACAGTGATATCTCCACTACTCATCAACTCAAAAACACCAGATTATCCTTGTTAATTAAACAACATTGATAGGTTTTAGTGTGTGAACAATGCTTTTGTCACGTTTTCCCCTTCAATTCTGAGAAATAAGTCGTTTTCTATGAGTTTTGGATGGCCGAAGACATTACATTACCCACAATCCTCTGTAGCAACCATAGACTGTATACAAAAATTAAATAATACATTATTCCGAGTGTGCTTGCTTTTCTCTTTGAAAGTCATCACATAACGGCATTGTAATACACGTTTCGGCTGCATTAAATATGACATATCTGCCGTAGTTAACTCTGCCCTGATGACAAGACTTCTTGACAAACAGGAACTGCCGCCAAAACTGAAAACTTGACGTGGATCTTAAATATATAAGCAATTAAACAACATCTTACATTTCTTTTCACACAATACGTCTCCTTGCAGTATCAACACTAATTCGGCTGACTTTTATATTTGATCCAATTGGTAGATAGGCTGTATTTACGCCATAACGGTGCACAGCTGATAGAAAGGGACACCTACTGGTTAAAGCACGTTATTGCATTTTATCATTTTATTATTAGATATTAATAGGAGGATGTGCAAAACAGACAAACTAATAAGGCTTTATTTAAACATTAAAGAATACTTTAGGTTAAGGTCTTCTTTTGAATAAGAAAAAAGCTTTGGGGGTATAGAAGATGAATATGGAGCGATGAAACCCTCTTTGATGGTCACACATGCAGAGCACACAGCACACACAGTGACATTTGTATCTACAGATAAATATTAAGCCTGACAAAGTACTTAACGTCTAATATATTGCTTTCCTGCAATGTTAACTATGTTTAAGCACTTATTTTAACTGATATTATACATATGTATTATACTCTTATAAGATGTATATAGATAGTATAAGAAATGTGCAGAATATGACAATGTAATGGTGGAGGTACACACATATTGATAGATGTCTTGTAATGCACTGTTGAGGAACCTGCAACCCAAGTTTTTCATTCATTGCATAACTACACCGTAGTTGTGTATAATATGATATGTCAATAAACCTTAGAAAATCTTGAAATCTTGAATGGGATGTGCAAAATAGTCATTATATACAGTCTTTAATTAACTATTAGTAGAGAATAACGACGAGTAAAGAATATACTTTATAGGGATCCTATTAATATCTAATAATAAAATGATAAAATGCAATAACGTGCTTTAACCAGTAGGTGTCCCTTTCTATCAGCTGTGCACCGTTATGGTGTAAATACAGCCTATCTACCAATTGGATCAAATATAAAAGTCAGCCGAATTAGTGTTGATACTGCAAGGAGACGTATTGTGTGAAAAGAAATGTAAGATGTTGTTTAATTGCTTATATATTTAAGATCCACGTCAAGTTTTCAGTTTTGGCGGCAGTTCCTGTTTGTCTAGAAGTGTTCTCATCAGGGCTCTATACATAGAGTTAACTACGGCAGATATGTCATATTTAATGCAGCCGAAACGTGTATTACAATGCCGTTATGTGATGACTTTCAAAGAGAAAACTAAGCACACTCGGAATAATGTATTATTTAATTTTTTTATACAGTCTATGGTTGCTACAGAGGATTGTGGGTAATGTAATATCTTCGGCCATCCAAAACTCATAGAAAACGACTTGTTTCTCAGAATTGAACAATAGTATGAAGCTGCAGCGTTGGAGGCTGCACTCTCAGGGCCGCACTCCCAGGACCCTAGTTGTTTTGCAACATCGCCACCTAGCGGATTGGATGACCGCAAAAGTAGACATTGTAATGCTTGTTATTAACCATCTAAAAATGCATGAAAATCGCAAAAGTAGACATTTACATGCATGAAAATATGTTTTTATTATTATTATTATATTTATTATTGTTTATTTTATTTATTTTTTACAACAACAATTTGTTGTTAATATCAAATGTATTTTGTATGTCAGATGTAAAAAGATAGTCTTTTATATTTGTCTTATCAAATTTGACATACAACGTAAATCATCTATTTATAATTGTAAATGTATATTGTATGTAGACATACATTTATTAGATATATTTTTTTATTGTATTACACGTTCAAAATAAATCAAATCAAATGTGTCTTTGAAGAGGTGCTAGATTACTGAAAAACAACTGTTAGTGTGTTTATGCACCAGGCTGCAAAAGATAAACATGCAATTTGACCGAGAGGCATTTCAGTGCAGAATACATTTATTGGGCACAATTTCCACACTGTGGATTCTTCAATCTGCTGTTGGTCTGCTGTTGACCACCTTCTCCTGGGAGATATCCATTCTGGCACTCTGTCGTGGCACTCTGAACACTGGCTGAAGGGTTCCCTCGAGCAAGCTTCTGGCCTCCAGAGTCCAGAAGGCAAACCTTTGGCCATGCCTTTGAAACAATAAGAACAAGATGTAATCTAAAGTAGTGCATAGGGAAAGGCTAAGGCATTGGTGCACAATTGATATGCATTAATAATCTCAACAGATATTGCCATCCAGAGTCTTACAGCTCTTGTTACTGATGGTCTATTGATCTGTAGATGGTTAACCTAATATAACTAACAGATGTTCTATTTACATGCTACTGAGTTTGTTGAGAGATTGTAGATAATCTACAAGTGACCCTCAAAATAAAGTGTTACTGAAATTAAAACACACATATTGTTAAGGGCTTTCATACCCTTGTATTTCAAAACGCTCCATGAGAATAATAATAACTGACTAAAACACCTCATGCAATATTGCAAAACATGTCAGAATTATGAGACTGTCTGATAAACAGTAAACAGGCAGTCAGCACAGTTAAGATTATTTACAATGAATTCAAATAGTAATACAATGACTATTAAAGAAGCATTTACACAGAAGACAGAACTTAGGCTACTGCTGATTTAATGTAGCGGACAGACAGATCATATTGACATGCTTTTGTCATCCTTTGAAGTTTCATTAATTAGCTGACTATAATTAATGATCAGAGTTGGGAAGTTTACTTTTTTTAAATGTAGCAGGTTACAGATGACTAATTGCCCTGTTAAAAATGTAATACGTAATGTAACTGACTATGTAACTATTTGTATTGATATTCTAATGTTAATTATGGTTCTTTTATGTTTTTTGTGAGTCACTTTGGATAAAAGCCTCTGCTAAATAACATAACCATAATATACGGTTTCATTAAACAAATAAACAAAAAGGCTAACAGTTGGTTTTGCAGCGAGTCATCATAGGCTAACAGATGACATTTAGCACGTGTTGCTTGTATTGCTGTCCAATTGAATACACCAGAATAGTTGTTAACTTTAAACAAACAACATGATTCACATTACTCACACTCTTACTGTAATTAGTGATTAAATCAACAATTAATGTAGGACACCTAGTTGGGCTTGCCAAAATCACGCTACAGTTTCATTAAACAAATAATCAAATATGCTAACGAAGCTAATGCTTTTGCTAATAATGCTTTTGCCGAAAGCTATAGCTAACAAATAATTGTTTTTAGTGCCTTTAATACTGTTAGAAGCTATCATAAGCTAACAGATGTTTGTTTGTATTGCCTTAAGACTATCATAGTTAATGTTAGCTAATCACACTTCATTTCAAGACACCGGAATTGTTATTAATGTTAAACAAATAAAACTTTAAAAGCACTTCACATTACTCACACTCTCTGCGTTGTCATTCATATTCAGGTCTCCTGCTCGCTAGGTGGCAGTGTCACGAAAAAATAGGGTCCTGGGAGTGCGGTCCTGAGAGTGCAGTCTCCGACGCTGCAGCTTCATGCTACTCCCTTTTTTAGAGATTGGGGTATGGAGGAAAATAGAGAGGGTTGTGTTTTCTGACACTTGGTGAGTTCCCTGGAACACCGGGGACACATATTCATGTATAAAAGACATACAAAAGTGCATTTTGCATGATAGGTCCCCTTTAAGTAATTGATTGTTAAAACATGTGACACGTTCGAATGCCTGGGGGTGGGGGGTGCCTCGCTGCGGCGACGTTCTGTGATTCTACAGATGGCCAGTCCGCCACTGCTCACAAGCTTATTAAGATCCAAAGATTTAGTGCCTTTTGAATCAATGCTGAGTACAGCCAAACTTGACAGTCTCTTCTCTGTCATTTTAGACCGAATGCTTCTCGTTTTGCGCCGTCCGGTTCAAATGACAATCCCATTTCCATGCTCGCGCCAGGGCCGGGGGATGGGGTTACAAGGCTCGCGTCTTGTGCTGCATTCACTTGCACTCGGACATTAGGGATTTTCTCTCATAAATGTCCGATGAGACACAACTTTTCTTTCAAAACAAAGCTGCCAACTGTGGTGGCAGCATATGCACCACCACCCCTCGCCCTCCATGATCAAGCGGCTTCTCCGATTTTGTTGTCAATGTTTTGACTGAACTTTGTTACTGTTCACATAAGTAAACATTACGTTTGATTTAGTGAGCTGGTATTTTTTTCAAACCGCATGTTGGCTATTTCAGCACCACGCGCTGTCCACCTACTTATTGATCCACTATCAGCGTCAGTGCACCCCGCTGCCAGATTGTGCCTGTGCTGTGTCATTCACTCTCAACATGGATAAAAGTACAATAAGCATTCTTCAGGTGTAGGTAGATTATCTATTTGGACATTATAGCCGATATGTGCGACTGCGATATGTCCATTTTTTATTTATTTTTATTCTCAAAATAATTTTCCCGCCTATTGCCGACCCATGATCTAGTGTCTCTACTGTGACATGTCTCCATGATTTAATATTCAAAAAGCTCTTTATTTTTCTCATACTGCCTGTGCTGCAGCACCTCTTTTCAATTGTTGCACCCTATCATGCTCAGGCTCCCTGGTGCCAATAACAACATCAATATATATTCTGGGGAAACTACATTTAACACTAAACATGCTAAATCATACATAAACATTTAATTTCACAAAATATGTTAAATTATTTTGTAGGAAATGCAACCCTGTGACTAATTGTTACAATGATACTAAAAGGGTTACAAATCAATGTTAGCTTTTAGCTCAGGAATTAATGCTAGCAGCAGAATGTTATGATACCTGGTTAAATGTGTATATATACAGGCAAGGGCAAACTTGGATATTTAAAGGATAACTAAATGTTCTGATAAATTGTTCTAGACGAAAAAATAAGAGGATTTTCCTTTGGTGTACCCATAGCAGTAGTGCATGTCTTGATGTAGGGTGATGTTGTGGGACACACCCTCAGTGTAAAATTAGTTATTTAAAATGTTTGATTTGACATGGTGACCATCAGGGGCGTCGCCTGGACCTGAAAACATTCGGGGCTTAGCCCACAGTGGCATTTTTTACTGCAACACTCCCCACACGCACACACACACGCACACACACACGCACACACACACGCACACACACAGTACACCCGCGACTGTTACAATGAAGGCTCGATAATCAGCTCACGGCATATAGGCAGGGGTAAAGTGGTATTTTTTATGAGTGGGGGGCAGACCTCACCTCCTCTAGGGGGTCCGGGGGGATGCTCCCCCGGGAAGATTTTTTTTTAAATATTGAAGTTAAATGCATCAATCTGGTGCACTTTGAGAGCAAAATGAAGAGATCTATGGATACCTCTCTCAACACCCATATGAAGCAGAACTGTAAACAGATGTACTTTTTCTTTATGGATATTTTACTAATCACTCCCCTTTTAAACTCTATTCTTGTTTTACTGCCATATAGTATTTCATAACTGTTTTTCCTTTTTTCTCTTATTTTTTTTATAACTATAATGATCATATGAAGGTGTGCCGCGGAAATAATCTTTTGAATAATTTGTGACCAAACCGTTTGAGACCCACTGAGATAACTTAGACTAAAGTTAAGTATCTAAACACTCTCATGCCCCTTTCACACCAACGCAACTCCGGTTCAAGCTCCGTGCTAGAGCTTTTGAGGTTCAGAACCGGTTCTTCGGTTTAGCTCCGGCTCTTTTCACACCGCTCAGAGTCCGACTGGTGCTGCGTCATTGCGTCATCGTTTGCGTCATGACGTAACCGTTTGCGTGCCTGCTTCATAAAGCCAAACCGCGCGGAAACCCCTCACATCGACAACAACAATGGCAGATTGTATTGAAGCGCTACTCGTTGTGGTTTTGCTCTGTCGAAACGAAATGGAACAAATGGTACAAATGGGACGACTTTACTACCAACTTCACAGTCGTTTCATGCTACATTCAAGACTTCTTTACAATCATCATCATCAACTTCAACGACGATCCGTTCGGAGAAAGAAGGTAAATATACGTCCTATTCGATGGCGTTAGAGCTAGCTGTTGTTAGCCTCTGCATGCGCCAAGCTCAACATACCCAGCTTTGCAGCATTAATTACTATGGTATAACATTAAAACTGATTCTCAATGTTATTTCCACAGATCATGTTGAAGCTGGCGGAAAGGCGGATGCAGAGCTCATTTGCCGGTGAGTTATGCATTACCGATTTGTTTTATTTGTGACTTTTTGTTTTACAACCATCTAGCTATCGACAGACCTGGCAATAAAGCTAAAGTTGAGCTACTACAGCTACCGGATGTGCATCCAAACCAATAATAGCGCTAGCATGCTAATGCTAACAAAATAAACAAAGGTATCCCCATGGCAAAGACAGCTAACGCCTCCAATGTATCTTCTTTCTTCTCACTAACGATTTATGATTTGTTGAAGGGCTACTTTTGTTCATTGTGTTTATATTGTGTTTACAGAAATATCTGGTTTGGAGCGTACTGTGTCGGAACCACCACTACCGTCGGCGTGTAGCTCCCCAGTGCGGATGGAAGGGTCTCCTCTTACGGCAAGCAGCTCTTCCCAGGAATGTCTGGTGAACCTAATCCAGCCAGTGGGCCGAAACAAACAGTGTAAGGTTTACAGTGATCATTATAGTTATACTGTTCCCTGTTGCCATGTGCATTTATCATGGCATAGTCATTGTAGTAGTTGTTCAAGTTATGCAACTGCAGCCATAATAACAATACAACATTTCATTACACAGTATATAATATACATCTCATAAAATGTCATGAATACTGTGTTGACTTTATTATTTTTCCCTTTGTAGTTAAAAGGAAGCGGGATTCGTCATCTGGCCTTCTGAGTTATATGGAGAAAAGTGACGTGAGGGATGAAAGGCTACTGGAGCAGGGCCAGGTGATGCTTCAGGAGGTGCATACTGCCAATACTGCCAATGCTGACTTCCTAAAGGTGTTCAGCAAAATTGAGGAGAACAGCCACTCAATGCTTGGCTTGGTAGACAGGATTGTGAAGGTGATGGAGACCAACAAGCGCTGACTTTATTTTTTGTATGTAAATTGTTCATACTTTTTTTGTTCATACCTTTTTTCAACACACATTCTTTTTTTTTAACACATTATTATAGTATATAAAGTATATTCTCCACACGTTTTTTGAATAAATCTTGTTTATATACGAATATTGTCCATACTTGTCTTTGATTTGTATATAAAATACACAAAAGTCCTATGTTTGATATTATAGTTTCATATGATCTTACTTACAATAATCCCCCCCATGCACTACACAATAGTCTTGAATTTTCATATATTACATATATGCTACATTCTCTTATTTCTTATTTCACTGATATAAAAGGCAAACATATCTCGATGCAAAGTGTAAGCTGCTCTGCTTTTCTTTACATTTAAATTAGTATTATAGATTGAAATTGGACAATTCAAACATGACTTAGCTCATAGCAAACATAAATGTAGCTCATATACTGGATTTTACGTAAACTCTTAATTCCTCTGATAGCAAGAATAGCCATTTCAATGTTTGCTTTTCACAATGTATATACATTACCAGAACTAAAGCAAGCTCAATTTTTACATTTTGATCTTCCAGATGTTTCTGTATTGCACACACATAAATACACATAAAAATACTGAACTCATTTTTGGGAGAGGTTACAGTAGTCGATTTTTAAACATCTCTAATTTATATTTAAAATGCATACCAAAACATCTTAAAAAACAAAAGAAAAGAATGTCAATATGCTCTTTTTCTTAATGTTCAAATACGGTGTGCAGCCACCCGGTGGTGGTTTTCGAATGATGTCCATTAAGAAAATGCCTTAACAGAAAAATGTATTAATACTTGTATCCTGCATGTCATGTCCTCATAGAAGGGTCAAAGGTCAGAGAGCAGTCATGGGTTGGCTAGTTGACTGCTTATTTATTTTTTGGAATAAATCTTGTTTATATACGAATATTGTCCATACTTGTCTTTGATTTGTATATAAAATAAACAAAAGTCATGTCTGATCCATTGATGTTATTGGGAAAAAGGATAGGCATGATACACTTAGATCAACTCATTTTACCAGTGTTATCCATCATTACAACCATTTAAGCTTTATTAGTTCCATGTTTAATATGGGCAATGAGTTTTGCAATAAACATTGAACCAGTCCGGCCCTCGACTAGTACCGATTTTTAAATTTTGGCCCACTGTGTATTTGAGTTAAGAATATAGTCTAAACCGTTTGGGTATGCACTTTTTCTATAAGAATATTGTTCATACCTGTTTGTATCTAGATTCTGTGATTTGTATACAAAATAAACACAATTCAAGTGTGATCCAGTGATTTTATTGTAATAAAAAAAAAGAGACATGATACAAAATAGATCAGGTTTAACTGCAGTAATATTAGTGGTCCTCCATGTTGAAATAGTCCATCAATGCGGATCTAACGTCAGCTCCTTCTTGTCTACCATTATCTGGAAAGGGGTGTAAAGGGGGTTGGTTGTACACAAGACGTTCATGGCAATCTTCAGTGAAGTTGTCACTATGTTCCTCACATATGTTGTGTAGTACACAGCTACGAGAGAGAAAGCGAGTTAACCGTCGATCCATAACCACTCGTCGGTCTGTCTCCGAGGACCAAGGCCCTTTCTCATGTCATCAAATGTCCCTCCTCGACTCCTCGACTCCTCGGTCCTCCGGTAGTGACCCGGAAATGAATTTTAGCGCGCCATGTTGAAGGACATCTCATTTCTCGAAATGCACATCGAGGACCGAGCATCGAGCGTCGAGGAGGCTCTCTGGAGGAGCTATAACCGAGGAGACACTGATGGGTCCTCCACGGCTCCTTCGTGGATGCATTTCCGGCAACAGTGATGTTTCAAAGAGTCGAGACGCACGGCCGGACTGATCTCAGCCAATGACAGCTCTGCATGCATCCCCTGGATATATATATATTTTTTTTTATTAACTGCTTTCATCGCGACGCGATGTTTCCAGTGAGAACAGCTGTGAGGTCCGTGCAGAAAGCAGAGCAGTGTGTATAATATATATCACTCAGTATAACAGGCCTACTCTCTTTATTTGCTTTAGTTTAGTAGATATCTACAAACAAAGAGTCCATATTTTTCTAAAACCATTTAGTGCTTCACAAAATAAAATACACAACGGCTGTAGCCTGATTATATGCTTTAGGAGCTGTAGGTGCGTGTGTGTGGTGTAGGTGTGTGTGTGTGTGTGTGTGTGTGTGGTGTGTGTGTGTGTGTGTGTGTGTGTGTGTGTGGTGTAGGTGTGTGTGTGTGTGTGTGTGTGTGTGGTGTAGGTGTGTGTGGTACAGTGTGTGCGTAGCAGTGTTGTAGTCAAGTCACCAATTCACGAGTCCAAGTCACTCTCGAGTCACCACTCTTCGAGTCCGAGTCCAAGTCCGAGTCACCCAAGGAGTGTCCGAGTCGAGTCCGAGTCCGAGTCATCATTACCTGTGTTCGAGTCCGAGTCCAAGTCCGAGTCACCCAAGGAGTGTCCGAGTCGAGTCCGAGTCCGAGTCATCATTACCTGTGTTCGAGTCCGAGTCCAAGTCCGAGTCACCTAAGAAGAGTCCAAGTCAAGTCCGAGTCACAAGTCTTCATGTATTAATCTTCGTGGATATATGTGTTGAAATGTAGCTGCTCCTCTACATTGCTTTCATCCTGTCATGTTATACTAATCTGTCTATTGAACTGCTGTGAAGCCAGTTTGGCTACAATTCTTGTAATAGGTGCTATACAAATATAAAGCTTATTACTAATATTAATATTATTATTATTATTATATATAAATAAACTATGTTTAAAATGAGTTACCTTTTAGAGAAGTGATTATATTTGTATGCCAATATTTTCCTATGGTAAAGTTTTCGTTTTGCACTTTTATTTTGATAGTAATAAGATCGGGACTCTTATTTTGAAGGAACTTTTACCGGTTAAATCGGTTTACTGATAAAGATTGAGCCCCAGAAAGCACATGGCTACTTAGCATGCAAAATGACGTCATTCTGCATGTTAAGTAGCCATGTGCTTTCGTGTTATCGGCTGAATCTTTATTTATTGATTAGATCACGTTACTCTGATGATAGTGTTCAAGACAGCCTATATGTCTGAACTCGATGTTTAGAGTAATGTGTTACGGAGCCTTCTCTTCAATATTGTTTCCACATAGAGCATTTTGCGCTGCTCTTTTCCAATGTCGAAGCAGAATGTGTGAAAGCATACAGCACGATGCGGGGTGTGTCTCTAGACATCTTTAGACTGGAATAGCGGGGCCCAGTACGTGAACTCGCCTCGCAGCCGGTGCACACGCCAGGATAGAGGACATCAGACTCCATAGAAAACTTGCTCGAGTCCGAGTCCGAGTCCAAGTCGGAGCATCAATGTACAAGTCGAGTCCGAGTCATCGTGGGGGGAAAAAATGCACGAGTCCGAGTCCGAGTCCAAGTCAGCGTACGCGATAATTCACGAGTCCGAGTCCGAGTCCAAGTCATCGTGTGCGAGAATTCACGAGTCCAAGTCCGAGTCGCGTCAATCAGTGCGCGAGTCCGAGTCGAGTCACGAGTCCCGAAAATCGGCACTCGAGTCCGACTCGAGTCCGAGTCCAGGACTCGAGTACTCCATCTCTGGTGCGTAGATGCAGCGGACAGACAGGTCTCAGTTGGTTTGGTGTCCTCTGCTTACTTGTAATACTTGTAAATAAAACTTTTGGCCCGTAATTTATTTTCCTCATTGTAGCGACCAGAGAGGGGAGAGGGGGGGGGGGATATATCCAGTCTCTGATAGTGTTACGTTATTATGAGAGTGCTCTGTTTGATTCTGAAATTGTATACATTTATATAAATATATATATAAATATATATATATGTGTGTGTGTGTGTATGTGTGTGTGTGTGTGTGTGTGTCCGCATCTGTAGCCTGTTATTGTCTCATTATACCGCACTGTGAATGAATGAAAGTAAATATATAAGTCGTCATGAACACATCTGTCCATCAGACAGAGGGCTGCTGTGCCTCCTGTCATCACTAATGGACGTCTCTTTAAAATGACCACTCAGAGGAGAGGAGTTCTCATTTCTCTAACCGCCTGCTGCTTCCCCTCCTCTCTCCTCGGTTCCCCTCCTCGGCTCCTCGGCTCCTCCGCTCGCATCTCCTGTGGGCGGGACTAAGTCTCGAGGATAGGAGTCGAGGAGGGGAGTCGAGCAGGGACATTTGATGACATGAGAAAGGGCCCGAGTCTAGCTAGTCAAAATGTGGACTTGCTTTAGGACGACCGCTGCCACTCCATCCGAGGTCTCGCTTTTGGTCCCGATAATCCTTCTTAACCTTCTTCAATTTGTTGGCAATCTGCTCAACTATACGGTCAAACCCAGCGGTTGCCATGTCTTGCTGCAATTCTTGTAGAATTGCTTTGGACCGAGTGGTCCCCTCCAGCTTCCTTTGAACCTCTTCGGAAGACCAGGGCCCGTTCTCATGTCTTCAAATGTCCCTCCTCGACTCCCCTCCTCGACTCCTATCCTCGAGACTTAGTCCCGCCCCTTTTTTTAAATGTCTATGCTTAAGTTTTTATCTCAATCTCAATCTTTATTTATTTATATAGCCCATTTAAAACAACCTTCAGTTGACCAAAGTGCTGTACAGGCAATACATATTAAATAACACAATGGGAGTACAATAATAAAACAATAATTAAAAACATGATAAAAAGCACAATAACTAGAAAAATATTTAAAAAAAACACATACAAATGTAAAAATGTAATGTTCAACTAGTATTAAAAGCCAGTGCAAAGAGGTGAGTTTTTAGCTGAGATTTAAAAAGTTCAATAGACTCAGCAGTCCGGATATGTACTGGGAGGCTGTTCCACAGTTCCACAGCTGCAACACTGAAAGCCCTGTCACCTCGGGTTTTTTATAGGTGTTGCTATCTGCTTTGTGTAGTGTGGTTCAAGCAAGTCAGTGCATTCATTGGGTGGTATCAGAGAGATACAAGGGTCTGTAAATGCAATGAAAACTGGCCACAGCAAATAATTGATATTAAACATGTAATTTTTACTTTTGAATACTTCAGTACAAAGGATGTATTGAATAATGCAAGTGATATGTGTACACATATAAATCATGAGTCAAAACAGAGCTACATTTGATTGAATTATAAAAGGTATAATATGTAGTAAACTGAAGAGCCGTTTGGGAGCCGAAAGAGCCGGCTCTTCTTGGTGAGCCGAGCCAAATGATCCGGCTCACCAAGAAGAGCCGGAATTCCCATCACTACTCTCTATCACACTAAATGCGCTATTGCCACACACACACAGAGCCGAGCTTGAATGACACAAGCACACGTTTATTTCCATGCAACTCTCTGATTGGTCTGGTGTCATGCCTCTGTTGCATTCACTGAACACGGGAAATTACAGCGCTGCCGTCCTCTCTTGTGTCAGGATGAGGTTCACGTAAAGCACGGTTAATGTATTATATTATTGAGGGAGAATTGTCCGGGGCTACAGAAAAAACATTCGGGGCTAAAGCCCAGGCCAGGCGACGTTAACTCAATAACTCAGGAGGTTTATTTAGTGACACAATATACCCTGCAAACAAGACACTGCAAAGATTTAGACTTGATATTGAATATTCCTGTACTTCTTGTACTTCCACTGCTCCCAGGATGGGTTAAATGCAGAGGTTACATTTCGTGTGTGTGCTAGTGTGTACTGTACTTGTATGACATAAAATAAAGAGGGTTGCATCCTCTAATTTCCTCTAAGAAGTACAATGAATGTATATGTGTTGTAGAATGTTTTGGAATTATGAAAAACAGGACAAACAATACAACTATGGGATAAGTTGTATGCAGTGGCGGCCGGTGGTCTTTTTTTTTGGTGGGGCTCTTGACGTACCGCAAGTGACCTACCCGGGGGGGTTTCCCCCCGAATTTTTTTTCGAGAAATGACCCCTTAAATGATGACTTCTGGTGATGTTAGAGGGGGGGGGAAGGAGAAATCGAGGCTATAAAAATATGAGAAGACTGAATCAATACCTCCATAATCTTCAGTGTGGAAAATATTATTTATCAACCTGAACATCTACTACTTTACCAGGATTTGTGTTCTCAGAACTGGTCTGTTTTTTTTCTTTCTTAAAACTGTTCATTGTTTTATGAACCAACACCTTCACCAAGTAGCTTTACAGTGAACTGCATGTGAGATATAAAATTAATAGCATCTTTCAGTAGCATTAATTAAAATATTTAAGTGGTTCAAATACAAGTCACTACAGCATTTCAAACTGAACTGTGAATAAATGCAATTTAAAAAAAATAACCACAGCACAAAATGTCATAAATTGTGTTTTTTCTTTGTTTCTCTGAGGATTATTTACAAACAGGCTTATTACATATATCAATAACTCAGAAATGAAAAGCTACATCGTCTAACCACGAACAACCAGTTAGCATAATGATAATATATGTGTTATGTACAATGTATCTGGCAAGGCTAGAGCAAGAAAGAACATAAAGTTTGCAAAAGGTTTAAATAACTTCAAGTATCTGTCTTCAGATTACGTGGAGGTTTTAGTCCGATGGGAAGCAGATTTAAGCGACACCGAAGATAAACCAAAAATGTGGTGGAGCTGCAAACCGTGTGTAGTGTTGCTGGGACAGAAACGGAGCTATAACCGTTGGAAAATACATCACAGACAATGCAACAAACGTGGGACAGAACAATCACTTCTGTGATAAATGCCCACTTATTAATAAACTTCTAACAACCATGGGAAACCTCCTCTCTACATATAAAGTGATATCCAAGCATGGGAAACAAAAGACAGCATTTACCTGTTTGCATCCAGCTAGCCAAGCCTTTCTTGTGTACCAGCTACTTGTGAAGCCTCGTGTATAAATGTTGTCTTTTTCACGAGATTGCTGCGATATATTCAAATCGGGTTGGTCCGGTGCAAGGTCTTTAAGCAAACAATTTATCTGCCAAACTTCTCCTTTCGAAAGGATTGGAGATTAGCTCTTGAACAGAATTAGGCGCGGACCGAGGTCCGGAGACTCCACCTGCACACGAAGCCATCCTCATCAACTACTGCGTCAACCGGATACGAGTCACTGTCCAAACTACTCACAGACTGCACTGGGCGCTGACATTGGCGCCCGGTGACCGTCATCTTTGACGACGCTAATTGGCTGAAATTATATTTTCGTGGCATAGTTTACACGTTACAGATAGCAACAGTCAGCTGCTGGTGGCTGCTGCTGCACTGGTTGAAGGCTCCTCTCTTAGCGCCCAGACGAGAGAAGGTGCATGGGCAAGGCCAGGCAGGAAACATGTGACTTATCAGTAACTTTAGACATCGTAACACAATTTTAAACGAGATTTTATTGTAGATTATACATTTTACTGATACCAATTATATAATATTTACCTTGTTCATTTAAAATAAAAATAAAAACATATATATTTTTTTAAACATATTTTTTTTTTTTTATTTTAATTTTAATTATTATTTATTTTTATCAATATGGGAAGAGGTGGGGCGGCGCCCCTAGCGCCCCTATGGACCGGCCGCCACTGGTTGTATGGATGCAGATTTGTTTTATTTTGTACAGTTAACTTTAATTGTAGGGAAATGTCATATTCATAAAAAGAGATGTGCTCCATCCAAAACAAATTTTCTACATCTTTACCAAGAATTAAAGCAATATAGTAGCACTGCTTTTTTGTCATTTTTTATTTTACATCCCATCCCCTGATGTGAATTATTTTGTATAGAAATTATATGATGTTCATATGTTCTTTAAACGGTAATTAGTCTTTATCAGAGCAGTATAATAGAATATAATTCTATCTATATGGCGCTGGTCTTTATTATTATTATACATCCATGGTCTACCTTGGTGAAAAAAAAATGTTGAGGAATTGACCAATCAGAGGAGGCCTTCATCGGTCCCTGCCACCCTGTGATAGGTGAGGGTCAAGGGAAGCCAACCAGCCTCTGGCTCCCGACCACTCACATTACATCAACGACTTTACCAGGCAACAACATTCGCAAGTGCAGTTACGGAGATTGAAGTTTGAGGAAAACGACCTTTTTTTAAACTAAATTAACCATCAACTCTAAATTAAATGCTATGGCAGGACAACTCCCGGACTACTATAGCTTTGTACGGAGAGGAAAAACTAGGAATTCTGACTTTTAATAACGAAAATTATGTCCGGCGAAGTGGCTAGCTTAGCGCAACACTTCAGCAGCTAGTTAGCTAGCTACATATCAGTTAACTCTAATGTTGTGGAGGACCTGATAGTACAGCGGATAAGCTCTCATATTATAACAATTGTGGATTTTATGAGAAAAGCATGACATTTCTAACATAGTTAGAGCATACCATAAGGTTTATTTTCAGATGTGGAGGGAAGTCAGATTTGACCTGTGAGGACCGTGAGAGGTCAAATCCAAGATGGCCACCAGTCTCTCGGGTCAAATGTTCAAACACGCTTAATTTTGGAACCAAACATTGTAGAAAAACATTTAAGGTGTCATATCCAACTAAATTAGGGATGCCCAATCATTTGATGATACTTTTGAGATCGCCAGAATTCAAGAAAATGAATTTAGGTGAAGATAAAGGTAGAAATTGACCAAAAATAAGCTGTCAATCAGTTGAAATTTGCTGTGTGTTTGTGTGTGTGTGTGTGTGTGTGTGTGTGTGTGTGTGTGTGTGATGTGGTATATCCAACTAAATTAGGGATGCCCAATCATTTGATGATACTTTTGAGATCGCCAGAATTCAAGAAAATGCATTTAGGTGAAGATAAAGGTAGAAATTGACCAAAAATAAGCTGTCAATCAGTTGAAATTTGGTGTGTGTGTGTGTGTGTGTGTGTGTGGTATATCTCAGTGGATTTATGGTCACCCAGCGCTAGCATTACTACAGAGACTGGAGGAATATGGCTTTACTTGGCACAGTCTGCATGCTGATGAAAACATTTGTTTTTGTCTTCAAATACATACTAACATGATTGTGACGAGCATCATATTTGTTCCCCGCCCAACTCTCTAAGTCTAAGTGCTTGAACTCCGTGACAGGAGGATGAAGTATGTATAAATGGATGGAACTATCAACAAAACAGCGTTTTATTTCCCAATGTCATATTTAATAGAATAATAATAATAATGTAAACCAAAGAGGGAGATGGAAAACAGTTCCATGTAGAGCACAAACAGCTCTCTTAACCCTCGCTGTTAACAAAGGGCTGCACTCAACTATAAGGTTCACCGCTGTCCCTTTCCACTTATAGAGGGTTGGGGTTCGATTCCCTGCCTGTCCACCTATAAAGCCAAGGTAGCGCAGCTTTTTTTTCTGTTCTTTAGTGGCTCACATGGACATTTAGAGGTCATGCAAAAGAAAGGGTTATGTATGTTGTGTGTGTGACAGAGAGTGCAGAGAGAACATTGGCAAAGGGGATTTGTTTGTCCTAGCATGGCTGTACAATTACAAATACAAAGGTTTACCCATTTAGACTCCATGGCATGGAGAAAAAAAACTCATTTTAAATGACTCTAAGGATATAACAAGTTTTAGAAAATTGAAAGATTGATGGATTTTTGCCCACATGCGGTAAACATCTTAATTGAATTGTCTATGTGCAACATGAGGACAATAACCACAAGTGTACTCACAGTACCTTTTTTCTCTGGCACTGAAGTTGCAAGGTTTCAGCATGTTGTCCCTCTCTAAACCTTTCTGTTCCCCATTCTTCTTTCTCCAATAAGTGGTGCATCATTATTTTTCTATTAAATATGACATTGGGGAATAAAACGCTGTTGTTTTGTTGATAGTTCCATCCATTTATACATACTTCATCCTCCTGTCACGGAGTTCAAGCACTTAGAGAGTTGGGCGGGGAGCAAATATTATGCTCGTCACAATCATGTAAGTATGTATTTGAAGACAAAAACAAATGTTTGCTTCAGCATGCAGACTGTGCCAAGTAAAGCCATATTCCTCCAGTCTCTGTATTAATGCTAGCGCTGGGTGACCACACACACACACACACACACACCACACACACCCACACACACACCACACACACACACACACACACACACACACACACACACACACACAGCAAATTTCAACTGATTGACAGCTTATTTTTGGTCAATTTCTACCTTTATCTTCACCTAAATGCATTTTCTTGAATTCTGGCGACCTCAAAAGTATCACCAAATGATTGGGCATCCCTAATTTAGTTGGATATGACACCTTAAATGTTTTTCTACAATGTTTGGTTCCAAAATTAAGCGTGTTTGACAGGGGCGTCGCCTGGACCTGGAAACATTCGGGGCTGAGCCCACAGTGGCGGTGTAGGTACCAGAATCTGTTCGGGGTTCGTTACGCCGCTTACCAATGACGTCACGCATTGGCTGTACAGCAACCCAATAGGACATTTTACATGGCCAAATTCCGCAAAGAATATTACAAAATAACAATAAACAGTACTGTAAACATTATGTAAATAACCCAATTTGTGTTCTGTGAAACTGAAAAGGATATTACAGTGTTTTTTGTTACTTTCGTTGGCTGTTGACAGGAAGTTGTTGTTGCTATGGAAACAACATGACGGAGAAAAAAGTAATATCTTCTCCATATAAAGACGTAGAAAGTAAAGAATAATGTGGTGGCCTACCAGATCTGTTACAATGAAGGCTCGATAATCAGCTCATGACATATAGGTGTGTCGTGTGTGTACAGAGTTATAAAGGTTGGTATAAAATCCTTGTTAAATCGGAGAATTAATTCGGGTTACGCCAGAGGTGGCGATATATGCTCCAAGTGGAAGCGATTCGCCATTAAATAAAAGAAGAAGAAGAAGAATTACGCCATCTGGTGTCACAAACAAACGTGTGCCTGCATTAGCTTTGTTACGGCAATGGATTGTGGGAAATTCTCATAACATGTGAGGATCTCTCGAGGGTAAGGTGCCTGTATTATTTTGGTGGACAAAATGTATGTTTTTATTTTATAAGGACTATAACGTTTTGTTGTGTTTGTTTAGTTTAATGTTAATCGTTTAATGCTCACACAGCAGCATGTTTTTTGTGTGTTTGGCTATTGGTTTTATATGATTTATCAACGTGATCATCAATAGCTAATCTGAGCTAATAAGCTAATGGGAGAGCTGCTACACACGATGCCTCGACTACAAAGTCTTCCATGTTTCTACGCTTCTTCCTCTGTGTCACAGTTTCGGGAATATCAAGATCATTGCACAGGGCCTTGGTCTTGCTTTCTCGTCACTTCGGTAACTTTTCAGTGTGTTCTCAACTGCTGTTTTGTAATTTACTGCCTGCACCAAGTCAATTGTTTCTTTCTGCAGGTATTTGTGCAGGCCCTGAGTGGTTGAGAGCAGTGTCTGGAACAGGACAAGCATGTAGATGGTACTGCATTTGCAAAACTTGCTTTCCAGCCCCTTTGCCAGAGGGGCTGAAAGGCTCCCTAAAGTCTTGATCAAAGCAGGGAGGTTTTTGACATGCCCAGCGAACAAGTTATTTGTCCCCTACCTCTAGCTGTTTCTGAAATGTTTGCAATCTCTAATGGTGGAGAAGAAAGAGTAGAGACACTCCAGGAGATCAACGCAGGTATGTGAGTTTTGTACACCAGTTTTTTTAAGTTTAATGTTTCACATTGCTTATGAAAAATATACTACCACTATACGATCACTGATGTTTTGTTGTTGACTGGACACTTATTTTTTTAAAGAGATGGCATGTGAGGATCTCTTAAGCAATGAAGCTCACGTGTCCTTTTTATATGCTGTCCATTGAAATGCAGGAAAGTAATCACCAACTGTGAGTGATCTGTTGCCGAGGGGACACTACACCGGAGTTACATAAGCAGAGGTAAAGTACTATTTTTGGGGGGAACTCCCCCAGGAAGATATTTTTTAAATATTGAAGTTAAAAGCATCAATCTGGTGCACTTTGAGAGCAACATTAAGAGATCTATACATCTCTCAACACCCATATGTCAAAAAAAAAATCAAAGAATCAGAATCAGAAACAGGTTTATTATTTAAAAACACTTGATTTTCCAATTAAATCATAAACTATGTCAAATTATTAGAAGTTGTTAGTAATTAGATTAAACTGAAAAAAGGGATGGAAGGAGGAAATAATAATCCTGCATCACTTGCTTCCTTCCTCACTTGCTGCTTCCTTCATCACATTACCTTTCATTTGCTTCGTTTTTTCTCCCCATCATCACTCGCTGTCTTCACACTCTTTATTGTTTTGTAGGTGGAAGTGTTAGGCTAAATCGCCTTGGTTTGACCTTCGCAAATCGGTCGACGACCTCCCCATGGAGGGTGACATGCCTGTATGCCAATTCATATTTTTTCCCCAACTCCAGAAAACCTGTTTTGAAGCTCCTCCAGCATTCTGTCGAGAACTGGAAAGAAGAGCCTTGTGTATGTTTGACTTTTCATGTTCTCGAAAAGAATCCAATGCACGCTTCCAGTTTGTGTATCCTGAGGTGGTGAGGGTGTCCCTTTGATCCCTTGATTGCTTTGGTTTGCCATATAGTCTACAACTAAAGCAGAATGCTGCATTGGCAGTGGTAGAATATTCAACCCATTTAAAAGTATCAAACCAACTTGGTTGAAATGATCTCTTTTGCTGGCCAAACATGCCGGATGGAAAACAGTGATGTCTCACTTGCCTTGGCCCTGTATCTGCAGTCCCTAAATCAGTTCCCCAGTTACCCATTGACTCTTGTCTGTTATGATGTTCCTGTTCATTGTTGTTCTTATCTGTTGTATCTCCTTCTTGTGTGTTCCTTTCTCCTGTTCTCCTTTCTTCATCCTCTACTATTTTTGGCTCATCTGTGATGACTGTGTAGGTAAACACAAACAAGTATTTTAAATCAGTTTCCAGCTCTGTCAAATAAATGAATTTCAAGATACACAAATTTGTCTTCATTAAAATGAGTGTCACCACACTGTCACAAAATATAATACTAACCAATTGAAAATAGTTAAATTGACATTGGAAACCTCTTGTAGATATCACTGTTAGTAGTTATCTGCCAATAGGAGAGAATCATTCCTATACAAATGCAGTTTGAGTAATTCACTTAATATATTTACTTAACACTTTAATATAGTCATTTTCACGTAATACTCGAATAGTCATCTTTCTGCATTCAAAACTAAGGAAAGCTGTACAATTTGACATGATAATGAGGAAAAAAGGCCTCCGACAATGCAGATTTTTTGATCATATCAATTTTAAGATGGGGGTCGAGGCTTAATATTTGGGAGCATAGTGTCCCTTGTCCCCTTTCAGGAGCCCTACTGGATTAGCTATGATCTGAAATCTTTGTATATAAAAAGCTTGTTAGCTGGCTGTCCATCTCATAATGTTCACATAGAAACTAGCTATCAATAGGAAATATCAATCAGAATTATAATTTCATGCAAAAATCTGTCACAAAAAGAGGTTGCACATTTAAATTCAGGTGTTATGGCAACGTCAGTGGCCAAACAGCCACATTTACTGCTGCAAATACGTTCAAACGTGCTGTCGACAGTAAAGCAGTGGCAACTATGCCACCATTTAAACTGACTTTTCTCAGAAATACTGTCACATAACATCCATATATTTCAGTGCTAGTTTGATGCTTAGCTAAGCTAACTATGAAACACTTTAACTGACAGGACTCCGGATCAACTGTGTACTGTAAGGTAGCTTCTAGCTTCATGTCGAACAGTAAGTTAACATTTCCCAGAGCTTTCTTTGAAATCACCAGGTAACGCTAAAAAACACAACATTTATATTGTATGACAAAGTGTTTATTTAATATATCTGGCTAGCTATAGCTACTTGCTAACGGTTTAGATTACCCGTGCGATTCAAAGTAACGTCAACGTAGCTGTAATTTATGCTTTGCTTACATGTTCGCATAACTTGTAAGTTTACTGACATGTACATACCTTGTTCACCTGGCTCAGGTGGTGGCTCTGGGGTTGTTGTGTGAGCCACCACTTGAGTATTGCCGTCTTTTTTATTGAAAAAATGTCTAATGTCCATCTTCAGAATCTCCGCGTCCGGGGCTGACAGTTTAAAGTTTAAACATTGTCACAGAGGAGAGGTACGTACCTGTCAGCCAATAAAACACGTTTATTTCCATGCAACTCTCTGATTGGTCTGGTGGTGTCTTGGCTTGCCTATGTTGCATTCACTGAACACGGGAAATTACAAATCTGCCGTCCTATAGGTAAAGAAGTACGGTTAATGTATTATATTGAGGGAGAATTTGTCCGGGGCTAAAGAAAAAACATCCGGGGCTAAAGCCCCGGATGCCTACCCCAGGCGACGCAACTGGCCCCACCTAAAATATTTTCCACCAGCCGCCACTGCCGGGCCGGTTAAAATGATTGGTCGTGCTTTTTACAGTACTACGGCTTCCACAGATGACATTTCTTTATGGATTTTTTGTCAAAGCACTTCAGATATTCATTGCTATCGGGATGTTAAGAGCATTCCATGGAATATAACAAAAAGTGTATCTCGAGCCGGTTTCTCAAACGTACCTACCCCACCTTTAATATATCTCTGTACCTAAACTGAACGTAAAAACAATTTGGCAACTTGTTTTTGGTCCCAGCCAAGAAAGTCTTCAAAGTGTGGAATATAGTTTATTTTAAACCATTATGTTTCCAAAGTTAGGAAACGAACACAGATCTGCTAAGTTAGGAATTTACTTTGAATAAACTCCTTAAAAAAATGCTTGAATTGAACCTTAATCTGTTTTTTTTATCTACACTAACACACATAAACAAAAGAGAAATCAAACGATGCTGTTCATATTTGTTTGCTCTCCTGGCGTATCAAACTGCGCTTAAAGGCAGTTTGTTAACTTTTAAATGTTCTTAGGGTTAGAAATGTCCTCATAGTCACAAAAAAAAAACATTTGAGGATGACTTGAGACATGCAAAGCTATATTGGAAAAGCTTATAAAGTAAAAAATAAAGTTATAAAGTACTGCCTTACAAATGTGCGTCGCAGCATATCGGATATAAGAATCACTACATATTGTTCTGCCTGGATCCATATTTGTTGGCGTTTAGCATTTCAAAAACTATATTTTTCACTGTGTCACAACTGCTTTCTCACTTGATGCAGACAAACGGGGCTAAAAAAGAAAGTTGCAAAGGTTTTTATTAAGCCGATGAGGTTATGTCATTTAAAAACATTCATAAAAAGCTTAAAAGATAAAGAAATGTGGTTCAGTCCTACAGGTGTGTGTGTGTGTGTGTGTGTGTGGTGTGTGTGTGTGTGTGGTGTGTGTGTGTGTGTGTGTGTGTGTGTGTGTGTGTGTGTGTGTGTGTGTGTGTCTCTCTCTGTGAGTGTGTGTGTGTGTGTGTGTGCCGTAGAAGTTGAACATGTGACGGAAGAGGCACAAACTACTAATATGAACCTGAACATTAACAGAATAGAGCCTCTTTAAAATAAGCTAACTCATGGTACTCTCCTTGACTGTCATGGTCTCAGTTTTTGTGTTTATAGTTTCCTGTTTTATTTTGAAATGTATCTTTGTTTGATTAAAATAACATTTCGATCCAATATAAAAACATGTAAAAAAAACAGTAATATATCGTTACGAGCTATCATACAGTTATGTAGGTTGTGTTTAGAGTGCAAGGAGACACTAAAACTGACCTGGAGGAATACACATATATGTTTAGTATTTTTTTTATCATTAGGTAATGGTGCACTTCCCCCCTCTAGTGGCTGGAAGATTAACCTTTTATTCACACACACACACACACACACACACACACACACACACACACACACACACACACACACCACACACACACACACACACCACACACACACACACACACACACACACACTCAACAGACTTAGTTAATGGTTCGCTTCAAGTCTAAATGTTTTTCCTCACGTTCCTCTCAGGGCTTCTGTAAATAAATGACTCAGTCCTCTGCAAATGTGTTTTTGCTATTAATCTGTCATCACTGTAATTTGCCGTCCTCTTCATCAGGAGACGTCTAAACGTTCTATTTCCGTCTCGTTCTCTCACCACACGGAGCAGAAAGGACTGGAGGAGAAAGCCGTATAAATACATTAACGTATTTAACTCCAGTGATCACTCTACAAGCCATAAAACACACATTGCACACCATGGCTTTACTACTAACTAACCTACTCTTTGGAAAGCATTGGAAACACAGCATGTATCTTCTACTCAGAAGTGGAAAATAACTAAGTACATTTACTCTAGTACTGTAGTTAAGTACAATTTTGAGATACTTGTACTTTATTTGAGTACTCCATTTTAAGCTACTGTGTACATTTACTCCACTACAGTTCAGAGGTAAATGGGGCACTTCTCCTCCACTACATGTATTTAATACCTTTAGTTACTTCACAGATGTGGATGAATGATGTGAAATATAATCAAGTGTTAAATCAGACTTTAGTTCCACCTGGAGTAAATCCACAAGCTACCCTGCAGTATACAAAGTAATTCAAACTAGCTGCACCTTTACCAGCTTTGAGAACACTTTCATGATCAATCATTATAAAACATATCATATATATTATTTTGAAATGGACCAATCTGCACAATGACTACATTTACTGTCGCTACTTTCACTATATTTTGATGATAATACTTTTCTACTTTCACTTGAGGAACATTTTGAATGCAGGACTTTTACTGTAACAGAGTATTCCTACTCTCTGGGTCTTCTACTTTTACTCAAGTACAAGATCTGAATACTAATACTTTTACTAAAGTACAAGAAGATCTGAGTACTTCTACTTTTACTCAAGTACAAGATCTGAGTACTTCTACGTTTACTCAAGTACGAGATCTGAGTACTAATACTTTTACTCAAGTACAAGATCTGAGTACTTCTACTTTTACTCAAGTACAAGATCTGAGTACTTCTACGTTTACTCAAGTACAAGATCTGAGTACTTCTACTTTTACTCAAGTACAAGATCTGAGTACTTCTACTTTTACTCAAGTACAAGATCTGAGTACTTCTACTTTTACTCGAGTACAAGATCTGAGTACTTCTGCTTTTACTCAAGTACAAGATCTGAGTACTTCTACTTTTACTCAAGTACAAGATCTGAGTACTTCTACTTTTACTCAAGGACAAGATCTGAGTACTTCTACTTTTACTAAAGTACAAGATCTGAGTACTTCTACTTTGACTAAAGGACAAGATCTGAGTACTTCTACTTTTACTCAAGGACAAGATCTGAGTACTTCTACTTTTACTCAAGTACAAGATCTGAGAACTTCTACTTTTACTCAAGTACAAGATCTGAGTACTTCTACTTTTACTCAAGTACAATATCTGTGTACTTCGACTTTGACTAAAATACAAGATCTGAGTATTTATCCCATATCTGCTTCTACTCACCTAAAACATCGTTTACCAAATGTTTTTAAATATTAAATTATATTAATATTTTATAATAATTTAATATAAATATATTACATTTCAGACTTAACAAAAAAAAAAAAAATTATATATAGAACTAGTGTGGTGGTTTAAGGGTCTCTTCGTCTCGTTCATTATTTCTCTATTCTGGGCTGCACTTGCTGCCAGTCCGTCCGTCAGCAGCCAACGACTGAAGCTCTGCTGAAGAAACCACCCAAATTTTTTTCTGCAAACAGCTGTTAGAAACACATTAGTGTATAATAATCAGAAAACAGTAAATACTTAATTTGTCCCACGGGAATTAGGTTTTGCAAACAGTTGCAGTTTGCCGCTAAGCATAGAGGCTATAGTGGCTATAAGGGCACCGGTCCCATGAATTCACGTCACCACCGCTAAGCTAAAGGAGGCTAATGTTGGGCTATAAAGGAACTACAGCCACGGGTCCCATGAATTCACGTCACCACCGCTAAGCTAAAGGAGGCTAATGTTGGGCTATAAAGGAACTACAGCACGGTCCCATGAATTCACGTCACCACCGCTAAGCTAAAGGAGGCTAATGTTGGGCTATAAAGGAACTACAGCACGGTCCCATGAATTCACGTCACCACCGCTAAGCTAAAGGAGGCTAATGTTGGGCTATAAAGGAACTACAGCACGGTCCCATGAATTCACGTCACCACCGCTAAGCTAAAGGTGGCTAATGTTGGGCTATAAAGGAACTACAGCACGGTCACATGACTTCACGTCACCACCGCTAAGCTAAAGGTGGCTAATGTTGGGCTATAAAGGAACTACAGCACGGTCACATGACTTCACGTCACCACCGCTAAGCTAAAGGTGGCTAATGTTGGGCTATAAAGGAACTACAGCACGGTCACATGACTTCACGTCACCACCGCTAAGCTAAGGTGGCTAATGTTGGGCTATAAGGAACTACAGCACGGTCACATGACTTCACGTCACCACCGCTAAGCTAAAGGTGGCTAATGTTGGGCTATAAAGGAACTACAGCACGGTCACATGACTTCACGTCACCACCGCTAAGCTAAAGGTGGCTAATGTTGGGCTATAAAGGAACTACAGCACGGTCACATGACTTCACGTCACCACCGCTAAGCTAAATGTGGCTAATGTTGGGCTATAAAGGACCTTTTTGAACATTAAAGCATGGAGACATGTCCCAATAGAGACACTACATACTGATATACACCTGAACATCAGCAGGAGAGGACTCTTTAAAGTAGAGACACTACATACTGATATACACCTGAACATCAGCAGGAGAGGACTCTTTAAAGTAGAGACACTACACACTGATATACACCTGAACATCAGCAGGAGAGGACTCTTTAAAGTAGAGACACTACATACTGATATACACCTGAACATCAGCAGGAGAGGACTCTTTAAAGTAGAGACACTACATACTGATATACACCTGGACATCAGCAGGAGAGGACTCTTTAAAGTAGAGACACTACATACTGATATACACCTGTACTACAGCGTCTCCAGCGCTTTCGAGCAGCAATGGCCGGCCGTGGCCCAACCCCACATTCCCCTGATAGGTGAAGAGTTGGCCCAATAGCCTTAGCGCCACCGTCCTGACGTCAGTAAAGTGTTCAAATCTGGATCAGTTTTTATCAGATCCGTTGCAGCCCCTTTTTTAGAGATTTGGGTATGGAGGAAAATAGAGAGGGTTGTGTTTCTGACACTTGGTGAGTTCCCTGGAACACCGGGGACACATATTCATGTATAAAAGACGTACAAAAGTGCATTTTGCATGATAGGTCCCCTTTAAAGTAGAGACACTACATACTGATATACACCTGAATATCAGCAGGAGAGGACTCTTTAAAGTAGAGACACTACATACTGATATACACCTGAACATCAGCAGGAGAGGACTCTTTAAAGTAGAGACACTACACACTGATATACACCTGAACATCAGCAGGAGAGGACTCTTTAAAGTAGAGACACTACATACTGATATACACCTGAACATCAGCAGGAGAAGACTCTTTAAAGTAGAGACACTACATACTGATATACACCTGAACATCAGCAGGAGAGGACTCTTTAAAGTAGAGACACTACACACTGATATACACCTGAACATCAGCAGGAGAGGACTCTTTAAAGTAGAGACACTACATACTGATATACACCTGAACATCAGCAGGAGAGGACTCTTTAAAGTAGAGACACTACATACTGATATACACCTGAACATCAGCAGGAGAGGGACTCTTTTAAATTAGAGACACTACATACTGATATACACCTGAGCATCAGCAGGAGAGAACTCTTAAAGTAGAGACACTACATACTGATATACACCTGAAGATCAGCAGGAGAGGACTCTTTAAAGTAGAGACACTACATACTGATATGAACCTGAACATCAGCAGGAGAGGACTCTTTAAAGTAGAGACACTACATACTGATATGAACCTGAACATCAGCAGGAGAGGACTCTTTAAAGTAGAGACACTACATACTGATATACACCTGAACATCAGCAGGAGAGGACTCTTTAAAGTAGAGACACTACATACTGATATACACCTGAACATCAGCAGGAGAGGACTCTTTAAAGTAGAGACACTACATACTGATATACACCTGAACATCAGCAGGAGAGGGACTCTTTAAATTAGAGACACTACATACTGATATACACCTGAGCATCAGCAGGAGAGAACTCTTTAAAGTAGAGACACTACATACTGATATACACCTGAAGATCAGCAGGAGAGGACTCTTTAAAGTAGAGACACTACATACTGATATACACCTGAACATCAGCAGGAGAGGGACTCTTTAAAGTAGAGACACTACATACTGATATACACCTGAACATCAGCTGGAGAGGACTCTTTAAAGTAGAGACACTACATACTGATATGAACCTGAACATCAGCAGGAGAGGACTCTTTAAAGTAGAGACACTACATACTGATATACACCTGAACATCAGCAGGAGAGGACTTCTTTAAAGTAGAGACACTACATACTGATATACACCTGAACATCAGCAGGAGAGGACTCTTTAAAGTAGAGACACTACATACTGATATACACCTGAACATCAGCAGAAGAGGACTCTTTAAAGTAGAGACACTACATACTGATATACACCTGAACATCAGCAGAAGAGGACTCTTTAAAGTAGAGACACTACATACTGATATGAACCTGAACATGAGAATAATATGGCCTCTTTAAAGTCAGCCCCTCCTCTCTTTTCCCTTCTGTTAACAGCTTCTCAAAAGCTTCTACTTAACGTTTCTTAAATGACCGCCTTGACTTTTCGCTGCTCTCCCACCTGTTGTTCTTTAACTTTCATCACCACTAATCCCTGTTGTCTTTCATCGAGCCCTGCCTTGCTTCACACTCATCGTTCATATATGATAATAATGGAGTCAAATAAAGGTCAATTTACTTTGTTTTTCACCTCCAGGCTCCGAACATCTTCATTTTCGTTGGGATTAATGCAATCTCTAAAGAACAATCTTGAAGGAAATGTTGATTGCAGTCGTCGATTAGGGAGGAGATTTGAACATTTATGGTTGGGAGGGGGTTGGAGATGATATTTCAGATGCTGCTGAGCCCATTGGTCTGTGGGAAAATCCACTTCCATAAACAGAAAGACGGGGTTCCCTTCGCCTTTGGGGAATGCAATATAAACCAACTTATAATGCCCAAACTTGAAGACGAGAGGCTCCGTTCTGTTCCCGTCTTCCAACAAAAGGTGAGATTACAACTCTGTCTTTCCTCCGCTGATTGGTTTTGCAGATATTTGATAGTTTGACGAGCTTTTTCGGCCACTTTGTCTTGAAGTTAATAAGGTTTTTGGGTTGTTTTAAAGTGGAAGAAGTATTCAGATGCTTGAGTTATAGTACAAATACCCCTGTGAAAATACTTCAGTACAAGTAAAAGTGCTGCAAAGTAAAAGAGTAACCAGCGAAATGTACTTAGTATTAATTATGCTTAAAGTCAAAATCTGGTCTGTGCATTAAAGTGTTTCTTTTATATCTCATGTTTGCTGCAGATTAAACTAAACAGTATACAAAGTGGTTAAAACCTCGACAGAAGTATAATAAAACATTAATGCATTGAAACTGATATTTTACAAAATCAAGCCGGACACTTTTCACATATTTTCGAGACGTTTTTACAGATTTAAAATATAGGTTTCTTAAGTTTATTTGTAACATTTTCAGACATTTCAGTTTCGTATTTTTGGGACATTATATTTTAATCTTTTTGTTGTGCTTTTTAAGACTTTATTCACATATCTGTTAATTGTTTTTTCACAAACTGTTCAGCCTTGTAGCGCTGTTTAGGTTGTGCTCATTGTAACTCTGCAGCAATGCATCATTTTATACAACATCATCATATGCTAGCTTTGCCCTGGCTCAAGGATGGACAAAAGAAGGAGACCACACATGATTCATATCCAATTAAAGTGCATTTATTTAAAGAAACTAAGTTAATTATGGAGTCAGTTAATCAGTAATGTGTGTAGTGTGTGGGTGTGTGAACATGCATCAGTATATAAAACAAACAAACCAAGGTCCAGTAGAGCCAAGCAACCCAAGAGGAGAGAGAGGGTGTTTCTCAATCTCGAGTAAAGCTGCTTCAGAGCCACTATTTCAAGCATACTACGTCATCGAGTGCCGCCGGCGTACTCCGTTTGGAGAAATATCGAGGCTGCACATGAGTAGACTCCGCGGTCTTAAAATCCCCACAATGCTTTGCGCACGGACCAATTTCCCCAAATCTGTGGCGGAAGATGTAAGAGGCGGGGCCTCTCATATGACGCACACCTGCACACTTGCTAGCCTGTTCCACTCTTTGTTTTCCAAATGTCAGGAAGTATTCTTGACTCGCTTCTGAAGCAAGATGCTCGGCAGACATGTGCTACCAAGCAAGCGTACTCGCGATTGAGAAACACCCAGTGACTGACTACCTGTAGCTGAGCAGCCAACCTAAATCAGGTGTCAGCCATCTCTCCTGATTGGGCAGTGGCTAACCAGGGACCTGAGTCTAAGGCCTAGGGGCCGTCACACTTGCGAAACACGTATTGATAATAGTTAAACTTTTCATGAGTTTCTCAGAAGAGCATCTCTGTTTTCAGCCGTGCGATGAAGCATTTTGTACTTGTTGAGTGTACTTGGTCACATTTCTTTGAGCTTATTAGACAGATATGTTGGTTTTGGATGAATGTTTAAACTGTTGTTGACATATTGGTTAAAAGGTAGAAGCTTGTGAGAAAGTGCTGCTGTAGGAAGATGAAGGTTGTGGGGGAAACCTCTGAAGCAATTGAAAAAAGGACTCAGAGAGACACGAGGAGAGCTGGAGCTTTGATGGCAAACACTGACGGTTTATTTGGAGCTTCGGCCGGAGAATTGGTCAGACCACACGGTAGAGACATGTGACATGTAACGGCTGCTCGAGGTTGGAGCATCTGTGTCAGAAGGTGAAAGAGGACACTAGGGCAAATTATTCCCTGACTAAGGTGATGTTTTAAGATGTCATTACGTTAGATTTTGGGGTTGAAGCGCTTGTTATGCAGCTGTGAAGTGAAAGTGATGAGTTGTGTTGGTGTAAGTGGACTCCATGGTGTAATGCAATGGTCCCAGAGTGAATTATTGTGTCATCACTGATCGTTTGAATAGATTTCATGTGTGTTTGTTTTATTTTTCCCCCTAAATATTTGTTTTTAATCTCATTAATTGAGTTTATTATTACTGATGGAACCTCCCAGCATTGTTTGTGCAACTAGTGCAATTTTACCTCCAGTATATGCTGTGTTTTCGTGAATGTTGCCTCGATTATCCTTTAGACAATAAATCAAAACATTAAGTGCAATTTTGCACCTTTTATTTATGCGAAATTTGGAAAACGGCAAAAAGAACTTCCAATATCTCAAAGAAAGTGGGTTTTACGTTTAGCAGAGGTGGAATAAAAAATGTACCTTTGTGCTGATGATGCTCTGCTTTAAATGAATAACATATGGCATTAATTATGTCTTAGCAGCAAAAACCTACATTAATTAAAAAAATCATCATGCTTTTTTCAAATGTATTATTAATCTGTTGAAACCTACTGGAGATCCTCACTGTTGTATGAGAAATATTGGACAGGTTTAATGGCAGATTATCAGTTTTTTTAAATGTTATCAGGAGAAAAAAAGCCCAATAGAGTAACTGTAACCTTACAGGAAGCTCAGGATGAGGCTTGATTTTCAAAATAAAAGGTCAAACTCTCATTGTATTTTAAACAGTAAAACTACATATAAATGATGTTTTTCAGAACAAAAGCCCCAGAAGGTAACTTTATCTTAAAATAATACTGTTTTTCAAAATAAAAGGTCACTGTTTGTCATTGTTTTTCAAAATAAAAGCCCTATAATTTATTATAGAATATATTAGGGTTTATAATATATACATTATTTTCATTTTATTTTGGTAAAAGTCTGTATTGACTATAACCGATTAATTATATTGGCAGATTCTCATAATGGCACTTCTGCTTTTTTATTTTCTTCACAACTCTCTGCCTTAGTTTAAACAAAATGATTGCCCCATCTTGTTTGGTAAATAGGTGTAAAAGAGTTAAAGAGTCCTTTCCTGCTGATGTTCAGGTGTATATCAGTATGTAGTGTCTCTACTTTAAAGAGTCCTCTCCTGCTGATGTTCAGGTGTATATCAGTATGTAGTGTCTCTACTTTAAAAAGTCCTCTCCTGCTGATGTTCAGGTGTATATCAGTATGTAGTGTCTCTACTTTAAAGAGTCCTCTCCTGCTGATGTTCAGGTGTATATCAGTATGTAGTGTCTCTACTTTAAAGAGTCCTCTCCTGCTGATGTTCAGGTGTATATCAGTATGTAGTGTCTCTACTTTAAAGAGTCCTCTCCTGCTGATGTTCAGGTGTATATCAGTATGTAGTGTCTCTACTTTAAAGAGTCCTCTCCTGCTGATGTTCAGGTGTATATCAGTATGTAGTGTCTCTACTTTAAAGAGTCCTCTCCTGCTGATGTTCAGGTGAATATCAGTATGTAGTGTCTCTACTTTAAAGAGTCCTCTCCTGCTGATGTTCAGGTGTATATCAGTATGTAGTGTCTCTACTTTAAAGAGTCCTCTCCTGCTGATGTTCAGGTGAATATCAGTATGTAGTGTCTCTACTTTAAAGAGTCCTCTCCTGCTGATGTTCAGGTGTATATCAGTATGTAGTGTCTCTACTTTAAAGAGTCCTCTCCTGCTGATGTTCAGGTGTATATCAGTATGTAGTGTCTCTACTTTAAAGAGTCCTCTCCTGCTGATGTTCAGGTGTATATCAGTATGTATTGTCTCTATTTTAAAGAGTCCTCTCCTGCTGATGTTCAGGTGTATATCAGTATGTAGTGTCTCTACTTTAAAGAGTCCTCTCCTGCTGATGTTCAGGTGTATATCAGTATGTAATGTCTCTACTTTAAAGAGTCCTCTCCTGCTGATGTTCAGGTGTATATCAGTATGTAGTGTCTCTACTTTAAAGAGTCCTCTCCTGCTGATGTTCAGGTGTATATCAGTATGTAGTGTCTCTACTTTAAAGAGTCCTCTCCTGCTGATGTTCAGGTGTGTATCAGTATGTAGTGTCTCTACTTTAAAGAGTCCTCTCCTGCTGATGTTCAGGTGTATATCAGTATGTAGTGTCTCTACTTTAAAGAGTCCTCTCCTGCTGATGTTCAGGTGTATATCAGTATGTAGTGTCTCTACTTTAAAGAGTCCTCTCTTGCTGATGTTCAGGTGAATATCAGTATGTAGTGTCTCTACTTTAAAGAGTCCTCTCCTGCTGATGTTCAGGTGTATATCAGTATGTAGTGTCTCTACTTTAAAGAGTCCTCTCCTGCTGATGTTCAGGTGTATATCAGTATGTAGTGTCTCTACTTTAAAGAGTCCTCTCCTGCTGATGTTCAGGTATCAGTATGTAGTGTCTCTACTTTAAAGAGTCCTCTCCTGCTGATGTTCAGGTCTATATCAGTATGTATTGTCTCTATTTTAAAGAGTCCTCTCCTGCTGATGTTCAGGTGTATATCAGTATGTAGTGTCTCTACTTTAAAGAGTCCTCTCCTGCTGATGTTCAGGTGTATATCAGTATGTAGTGTCTCTACTTTAAAGAGTCCTCTCCTGCTGATGTTCAGGTATCAGTATGTAGTGTCTCTACTTTAAAGAGTCCTCTCCTGCTGATGTTCAGGTCTATATCAGTATGTATTGTCTCTATTTTAAAGAGTCCTCTCCTGCTGATGTTCAGGTGTATATCAGTATGTAGTGTCTCTACTTTAAAGAGTCCTCTCCTGCTGATGTTCAGGTGTATATCAGTATGTAGTGTCTCTACTTTAAAGAGTCCTCTCCTGCTGATGTTCAGGTGTATATCAGTATGTAATGTCTCTACTTTAAAGAGTCCTCTCCTGCTGATGTTCAGGTGTAAATATCAGAGAGGGTTCCTACTGATCTTGTGTTTGTGCTCGTTCTATAATGAGAGGGTCCTGACTCAGCGATGTTTTCATCTCAGAGGGGGGTCCGGTGGTTCTGATAATCCTCCAGGAGACAGACCTCTCATCACAGAGGAACTAATGGCTCCAGACCTTTGTCCTGATTTAGACTCAAGGCTTTCCTCGGCTGACCGGTGTTACGTTTCCTTTGAGTGCAGTTAGTATTTCCTCCTGACCTTCACCTTGTTTCCTCTCTGTTTGTCTCAGCTGTCTCTTAATAATGGATTCACTGGCTCTGTGATTTTCAGCAGGTTTCAATGGGGGTTTCCCTTTCCTGTAGTGTGTATACATATGATATTAAAAGCTGGTTTACTGCCAGATATTTAGTGTTCATCAGACAATCTGAAAACCTTTATTGATCACACAGAGGCGACATTTACAAGCACCTTAAGGACTCTTATCAAGACCAAAATAACCAGTTTCAAGGAGGTAAAAAAGGTGATATGTCATAATATATTTGAGGAAATGTGTATAAATCCTTTCAAAATACAACACCTGATCATAACTAACTTTAACTGCTAAGGATTTAAGACATTTTTGAAGTTTAATTCCAATCTTTTCAAAATAAAAGCCCAGCAGAGTAACTGTATCCTCAACAGCAAAACTCATGTTAAGGCTTATTTTTCAAAATAGAAGCCCTAAAGTGTGACTGTATCCTTTCTTGAGTCTCAGGATGGAGCTTCTTTTTCAAAATAAAAGCCCCAAATTAGTAACTGACCCCTAACCAGAAGCTCAGGTTGAGGTTGTTTTTCAAACTAATAGCCCAACAGATTAACTGACTCTTTACAATAAGCTTAAGATGAGGCTTCTTTTTTTCAAAATAAAAGCCCCATAGAGTACCCGACTACAAAAAGCTCTGGATGAGGCTTGTTTTTTCAAAATAAAAGCCCTACAGAGCAACTTTATCCTCAACAGTAAAACTCAGGTAAAGGCTTGTTTTTCAAAATAAAAGCCCTAAAGTGTGACTGTATCCTTGCTTGAGTCTCAGGATGGAGCTTATTTTTCAAAATAAAAGGCACATAGAGTACCTGACTACAAAAAGCTCTGGATGAGGCTTGTTTTTTCAAAATAAAAGTCCTACCGAGCAACTTTATCCTCAACAGTAAAACTCATGTTAAGGCTTGTTTTTCAAAATAAAAGCCCTAAAGTGACTGTATCCTTGCTTGAGTCTCAGGATGGGGCTTGTCTTTCAAAATAAAAGGCACATATAGTAAGTGTATCCTCACAGGAAGCTCAGGATAAGGATTCTTTTCAAATTAAAAACTCTGGATGTCAACAGTAAAACTTCAGATGGACCTGTTTTTTCAAAATAAAAGCCCCCAAAATAACCAGTTTCAATCTGCAGAATCGGGATTTATTATGGGATAGATTGGGATATATAAACATGTATGATTTTTGGTCTTTATTCTGTTGAAAGGCTAGATTCCCTCGCTCGTCTCCTTAGCGTTCAGCACTTTGTAGAAGGTTGCTTTTATTGATTTAAATGCCCCCTAGTGGGCCACGAAGGCATTGCAAGTGGGCCGCCAAATAATTTGCAACACATTATGATTTGTGTGGAAACATTTAATTATTAAGATTCAGTGGCGAGCCGTCAGGGCCCTCTAGGCCCTCTGTGAGGGCCTAAGATATTCCAAAAAATAATATTTAAAAACATTAAAAAAAAAAATATTTTTTTAAAATATATATTTTTTTAATATTATTTTTGTTATGTTTTTCATTAGTTTTACCGAAAAAAAACTTGATTTAATAAAATAACATTTCCAAATAAATAAATCCTTCGAATCTGCCTGTTCAGTCTCTGTTTGAATGTGGGTTACATGAAAGAAGCTCGTCTGGCCCTCTCTGCGATTCACAGAGGGTTGCTATAGTAACTGAACGAGAGAGTAATGTCAAATGACAGTACAATTGACCAATCATATCTTCCCTCTAAATGGGTGGGTTTTATTATCGCGGACTAGATGACAAGTTCCGCCCGCTGTGAAACTTTTCTTGTTTCCATAGCAACAACAACTTCCTGTCAACAGCGTGAACTCGCCTTCAAAATAAAAGCATGCCAAATTACACTTAAGACATACAACTGCAACGAAAGTAACAAACACAATGCAATATCATTTTCAATGTCAAAGAACACAAATTGGGTTCACAGGTGTTGTTTTGTGTGGTAGAGGGTCGCTGTCATTGATGCGTTTTGCACCCTGGGCCGTTGTTTTGATATTCCGCTGAAGTATACGCTGTGACGTAATAACTCTTTTTTTTTCTTTTTTTCGAGGGAAGGGGTGGGGGTCAGAGGGCCTAGGTATAAAGCTCACGGCTCGCCACTGTTAAGATTTTTTTGTATTTGAACCTCTTTTCCTTTCTCTTTCTCGATCCTCCTTAGCAACGGTCATTACAGTCCTTGACAGCGGTCTGTTCTACTGGATTTACAACGTGTCACATGTTCTGAATCGACCAATCAGAATCGAGTATTCAACTAAACCGTGTAATAGAAATGTCTGTTTGTTACTGATGGCCAGCTCCTTTTCTAATTAAAATAAAAAGTACTCTGAGAACTTTATTTAGCCTCCATGTTGTTTATGGTTGAATTTGGGCCGCGAACATTTTTTCGATTCTTAAGTGGACCCTGAGTGTAAAAAGGTTGGGAACCGCTGGTATATGTTTTTTTTGTTATTTTTATTATTATTTATTTTACCTTTATTTGTTTCTGTTTTGTGAGCTTCGCTGTGTGATTTTTTATTTCTCCGTACAGCACTTTGGTCTGGAGGTTTTAAAGTGCTTTATAAATAAAGTTGGATTGGATTGGAAGTGTTGCGAACCTCTCAGTGCTTTTATGTGATTTTGAGATACTTTTCTTGTGTATTTGTGTAATTTCTAAAACATAATTCCTGTTTCTCTGCAGACTTTGAAGCCAAATAAACGCCAAGATGTCGGAGTAAGTAATTCTGGGTCTCACTCATCCATATGTTTATTAATATTCACCAATAACACTCTTTAGTACTTTTCTTATTCACATTGGAAGTGTTTCAGCGTCCTTCCTCTGTTCTCCATGAAGCCAATTAAACAGACCGTAGCTCTAACGAGTTTTCCTCTGATCAGATTGGTTTGACTCACATTGGGAACACTTGCCTCTGATGGTGTGTGGATATTGTGCTATGTGCTTTTAATCTAAATAACAACGTGTCACAGGTTCAACAGAGATAACAGGCATTTACAATAGACACAACTAATCAAACAAAAGAGGCACAACTCAAATAAAACGAGAACAACTTAGGTGCTCTTTCTTTCTTTCCAAGTATTGGTTTCTTTACTAACGTATATTAAATATATACATTTTGTGTCAAAACAAATGGATGTTTTTTTTAATCCTACAGGAAAAAGATGTCATCGAGTCGCAAGCATCATATAAAGGTAAAATACTCCTTTACATATTTCATATAAGGAATATTTACAAATACATGAAAAACACACAAGGGTCCAGAGGTGGTAGAAGTACTCAGATCTAGTGCTTGAGTAAAAGGAGAAGTACTCAGATCTAGCGCTTCAGTAAAAGTACAAGTACTCAGATCTTGTACTTCAGTAAAAGTAGAAGTACTCAGATCTTTTAAGTAAAAGTAAAAGTACTCAGATCTTGTAGTAAAAGTAGAAGTACTCAGATCTTGTACTCGAGTAAAAGTAGAAGTACTCATCTTGTACTTGAGTGAAAGTAGAAGTACTCAGATCTTGTACTTGAGTGAAAGTAGAAGTACCTCTGAATTGTAGTGGAGTAGAAGTAGCATAAAATAAAAGTGTGAAATAACTTGTATGTGCATTGCTCAGGTGGCGCTTATTGTCACCGTTCTCTAAGCCTTTTCTTTGTTAGCGTATCTGCAAAAGAACACACTCCAGAGTTAACCCATGAAAGGCAGTGTCTCACAGATGCAACACATTGTAGTTTTTATGTGAGATATCTTCACAGTAGCCGGAACAACAATGTGACTTTTTTTAGTTGTATTAACAGTTTTACCAACAGTGTTTTAAATGTGCATTGATATGGGATGTCCCTTTGCAGAGCTTGATGCTGTCCATCGCTAAAGGCTTGCTGGAGGAGGAGGCGAAGGAGCAGGAGGAGGAGAGGAGCAGATACATGGAGGAGAGCTGTCCTCCTGTCAGCATGCCGAGGAGCATGCAGGAGATGCAGGTACATCACATACTGTTTCTAACATATCTGAAGGAGAGGAAGGTACACCATCATCATCATCACATACTGTTTATATTATATCTGAAGGAGAGGAAGGTACACTATCATCATCATAGAGAGAGAGAGAGAGAGAGAGAGAGAGAGAGAGAGAGAGAGAGAGAGAGAGAGAGAGAGAGGAGAGAGAGAGAGAGAGAGAGAGAGAATGAATAAATATTTCTGCTTGTGTTCAGGAGCTGTGCAGAGAAATCAACGACAAGATCAACGTGATCGACGAGGAGCGATACGACCTGAATACAAAAGTCACTAAATCCGACAAGGAGGTAAAAAACCCTATAATGTATAATATGTGAGTAAATGTGTATAAATCCTTTCAAAATACAACACCAGAGCATAACTAACTTTAACTGCTAAGGTTTTAAGACATTTTTTAAGTTTAATAAAAAAGATTGCAAAATAAAAGCCCAGCAGAGTACCTGACTACATAAAGCTCTGGATGAGGCTTGCTTTTCAAAATAAAAGCCCTACCGAGCAACTTTATCCTCAACAGTATTTTTTTTCAAAATAAAAGCCCCAAAGTGTGACTGTATCCTTACAGAAAGCTTAAGATGAGGCTTGTTTTTCAAAGTAAAAGCTTTAACTCCCACTGTATGTCAACAGTAAAACTACATATGGTTGTTGTTTTTCATAATAAAAGCACCAGATGGTAACTGCATCTTAAAAGGGAACTCAAGCCCAAGTTCTTTTTGCTTTTCTCTCGTGTGTACATGCTGAGATGATAGCTATAACATTTAAAAAAGTAATTCAAAAATGTGTTATCAGTCTCTTCAGTTAAGCTTTGTGACGCTTATAGTAAACAAATGTTCCATCATCTGTGACGTCCCTCGTTCCCTCCAGATCGACGACCTGAAGATCAAGGTTCAGGATCTGATGGGAAAGTTCAAGAAGCCGGTCCTGAGGAAAGTCCGTATGTCTGCAGACGCCATGTTGAAAGCTCTGCTGGGCTCAAAACACACCGTGAACATGGAGCTGAGAGCCAACCTGAAGCAGGTCAAGAAGGAGGTCAAAGAGGAGGTGAGGACTCTTTAAAGTAGAGACACTACACACTGATATACACCTGAACATCAACAGGAGAGGACTCTTTAAAGTAGAGACACTACACACTGATATACACCTGAACATCAGCAGGAGAGGACTCTTTAAAGTAGAGACACTACACACTGATATACACCTGAACATCAGCAGGACAGGACTCTTTAAAGTAGAGACACTACATACTGATATACACCTGAACATCAGCAGGAGAGGACTCTTTAAAGTAGAGACACTACACACTGATATACACCTGAACATCAGCAAGACAGGACTCTTTAAAGTAGAGACACTAGATACTGATATACACCTGAACATCAGCAGGAGAGGACTCTTTCAAGTAGAGACACTACACACTGATATACACCTGAACATCAGCAGGAGAGGACTCTTTAAAGTAGAGACACTACATACTGATATACACCTGAACATCAGCAGGAGAGGACTCTTTAAAGTAGAGACACTACATACTGATATACACCTGAACATCAGCAGGAGAGGACTCTTTAAAGTGGAGACACTACATACTGATATACACCTGAACATCAGCAGGAGAGGACTCTTTAAAGTAGAGACACTACATACTGATATACACCTGAACATCAGCAGGAGAGGACTCTTTAAAGTAGAGACACTACATACTGATATACACCTGAACATCAGCAGGAGAGGACTCTTTAAAGTAGAGACACTACACACTGATATACACCTGAACATCAACAGGAGAGGACTCTTTAAAGTAGAGACACTACACACTGATATACACCTGAACATCAGCAGGAGAGGACTCTTTAAAGTAGAGACACTACACACTGATATACACCTGAACATCAGCAGGACAGGACTCTTTAAAGTAGAGACACTACATACTGATATACACCTGAACATCAGCAGGAGAGGACTCTTTAAAGTAGAGACACTACACACTGATATACACCTGAACATCAGCAAGACAGGACTCTTTAAAGTAGAGACACTACATACTGATATACACCTGAACATCAGCAGGAGAGGACTCTTTCAAGTAGAGACACTACACACTGATATACACCTGAACATCAGCAGGAGAGGACTCTTTAAAGTAGAGACACTACATACTGATATACACCTGAACATCAGCAGGAGAGGACTCTTTAAAGTAGAGACACTACATACTGATATACACCTGAACATCAGCAGGAGAGGACTCTTTAAAGTGGAGACACTACATACTGATATACACCTGAACATCAGCAGGAGAGGACTCTTTAAAGTAGAGACACTACATACTGATATACACCTGAACATCAGCAGGAGAGGACTCTTTAAAGTAGAGACACTACATACTGATATACACCTGAACATCAGCAGGAGAGGACTCTTTAAAGTAGAGACACTACATACTGATATACACCTGAACATCAGCAGGAGAGGACTCTTTAAAGTAGAGACACTCCATACTGATATACACCTGAACATCAGCAGGAGAGGACTCTTTAAAGTGGAGACACTGATTTCTGTTTGTGTTTCAGGATAAGGAGCTGCGAGATGTCGGTGATTGGCGTAAAAACATTGAAGACAAAGCCGGAATGGACGGGAGGAAGAAGATGTTCGAGACAGAAGCTTAAACAAGCTGTAGCATTTCCAAAAGTCCCCGTTTTTTATAGACTGGATTAATCATCAGATTCCTTGTGAGCTGCACAAACTTCAACACAATAAACAAACTGAAGGAGCCGTTTTAGTTTCACGATTATTTGTAAAACTTTGAATTACGAGCGATCTTTAAAGATTAGGACAGAATTCAGAAACATACAAGGACATAGTTTGGTGTTTTGGTGCCTAACGATGAATACAGTGCAAAAGTCAAGAGACATCATATGAAATAGGAACATTTACAATAGAAAATATATTTAGTTTAATTATGAACTGTACAGGTTTGTGCAGAAATGTGTAAAATATTGCCCAGAGGATGTGCGAAACTTTAAAACATGAAGGACAAATAGTATGAATCTAATATAAATGTGCATTCATGTCAAATAGTGGTTATTAATACTTTTAGCGTAAGACAGGAACAATCTAGTTCTTAACTTTCAAAACAAAAAATAACATCTTTAGACATTGAAACACAGTAAAAAAGCAAAATCATCAAATAATCGTTCATCAAAATCCGATGTGATCATTTAACGTCTTGTTGTATCCGTCCAAAGCCCAAACATATTACATTTATTATGATATTTAACGTCCAAAATCAGAACATCAGTTTTTTGATGAGGCTGAAAGCAGAATTTATGGGGCAATAAAACATGTTGGGCAGTTCTAAATTTAACAAAAATGTATAAAAATGCAAAAATATTCTGTATATCTTATAACCATCTATGGGTGGAATTGCAAAAAAAAAGGTTAGAAAAGCTGTGTGTCATCGCTTCATGCTACTTCTCCCTATAAAATAAATCAAAAAATGAAACTCTTATGAAAGAGAACATGTAATTAGTTTTATTTAAAGTGGACCTATCATGCTATATTTGAATAACATAGTGTAGGACCATACCTATATAAGGCATATTCATACTTTTTTTTTTCAAAATACCGAACAGATCATGCATTTTAGCCATGCCTCATTTCGCTCAATTTGAAAAATGTTAGCTCTGTTTTTGCAAGGGCTGATTCAGTGAGAACAGCACCATCTACAGGCCTGGCATATGTACTACAGTGTCTCCAGCGCTTTCGAACGGCAATGGCCGTGGCTGTCTCCTCCTGATTGGTGGAGTTGGCCCAATAGCCGTAGCGCCACCGTCCTGACGTCAGGACAGTGTTCAAATCTGGATCAGTTTTTATCAGATCCGTTGCAGCCCCTTTTTTAGAGATTTGGGTATGGAGGAAAATAGAGAGGGTTGTGTTTTCTGACACTTGGTGAGTTCCCTGGAACACCGGGGACACATATTCATGTAGAAAAGACGTACAAAAGTGCATTTTGCATGATAGGTCCCCTTTAAAGAGGCCCTATTGTGCTTTTGGTGCTTCCCCTAGGTTTGAGTGCATGTAAATGGCACAAAATCCAAATATGAACCAGATAATTAGCATAATAGGGCCTCTTTAGATGTCATACCCTTCCAGACCGTATAACTTGTGCATAATTAAAGTGTGCGAGTGTTAAAAGGCAGAGAGGGTAATCCAGTTTCTGTTTTACGACGTGTGAATCCACTGAAGCTTTAAACTCCAGCTGGAGACGTGAGAGAAATATAACCTCAAATAATATCAACATTTATCCTCTGTGAAGAAAATGTACCGTCCTGCTGGTGACAAACGTACAGATTTCACAACAAAAAGATCTGAGGTAAGTCAATGTTTTTTTTGTTTAACTTAAATCGATATGCTGCATTTTTTCATTTTAACCTTTTGTCTATTTAAGAAGAAAAAAATGTGCATGTACTATAACAATTTAAACTTTGTTTTTCTTTTAGGTATTCAGATTAATCTCCACTGGACTTCAGCAGCAAACAGTGAGTTGAAATCAGATTAAAACGTCTTCTCCAGTCCAGAAAATATACCCTGATGATATTAATATGTCTGCCAAATAATGTTTTCCATCATGTCTTTTTCGCAAAGATTGCCATTTTTCTTTCTTAATTACTACAATTTATTTTCTCAATATTTAAAAAGAAAATTCTTAAAATATAATACCTTTTTTTTTATTATTACTATCAAGCTTAAAAAAAATAATTCAAATTTTTATTTTTAAATATTATGACTTTTTATTAAAAATTACAACTTATAATATATTTTTGGCCCAAAAAATATTACTTACTTTTTTCACTAAAATGTCAGTCCATAGTATGATGAGCTTTTCTGTAGCAGAACATGTTAAAGGTCACCTATCATGCTATTTTTAGGCAATAGCATAGGTCTCAAATATATAAAAAAATATTAAAAACATGTCTATGAAGTGTTTTGCTCAAAATACCAAACAGAGCACCCATTCTAGCCATGCCTCATATCCCTCTATTTCACTTCCTGTTTCAAAAGTGCTGATTTGGGGTATAAAGCTTTAAAAAAAAAGGAGGGGTCTGAGCTCATGCGGGACCCGGCAGCTACTGTCTAAACTAAATACTGCCGTGATGAAACGCCATATCATGGATTATCAAGGATTCTCTCTGAAACAGTATGGAGCTCAAAGGCTTTCTCTCTTGCCGGTTATACCACAAGGTGAGTTCCTTTTTATTTCCTGCTTCTTCACACACATGCTCTCCAGTACAGGTTAGCTCTGAGTGTTAGCGATGCTAATGTAAACACCGACCATATTACGTCCAAAACAGTCGGGCATTGTTTCTGATAGCAACGTTTCTGATAGGGCCGTGGGTCCACATTTCAGATATTACGTCATATCGGACGCAAATCTGGATCAGCTCCGTTGTTCCCCGTTTTTAGAGATTTGGGTACGGAGGAAAAGAGAGAGGGTTTTATTTTCTGACGCTGCGTGAGTTCCCCGACACACCGGGGACACATGTTGATGTATACAAGACATAAAAAAGTGCATTTTGCATGATAGGTCCCCTTTAAAGGTGGGGTAGGTAATTTTGGAGAAACCAGCTCGAGTGCGCTAGAATTTGAAAATACACAGCCGGAGAAAATCTGCCACTTCCTTACAGAGCCCCTCCTCCAACACACACGAACGTGCACATGACCAATGAGGGCACGAGATAAGTTTGTGCACAGATGGAAGGCTGACAGGCAGGTAGACCATCCAGTTATTTTAGCCGGGCCGGCTCAGATGATTGGTCGTGCTTTTTACAGTATTACAGCTTCCACAGATGACATTTTGATATGGATTTTTTGTCAAAGCATTTAAGATATTCATTGCTATCGGGATGTTAAGAGCATTCCATGGAATATAACAACAAGTGTATCTCGAGCTGGTTTCTCAAACTTACCTACCCCACCTTTAATACTCAAGTAAAGACACTAGTAGTTTTACAATAATATCTATAAATACTGCACACATATTCAGAATCCTTTCCTTGGTTAAATCCCTTCACAAACACATCATTTATTTATGCAAAAGTAATGTGTCAAATACATGTCTTGCAGTTAAAAATATATAGATATTTACGTATGAGATGTAGTACTGTTGCTGTGTATTAATACTCAAAGAAATTACCTTATAATTAATGAAGTACTTCAGTAAATGTACCTCCACTGTTTTTCTACATAATCAAAACCAACCCTTCATACAAAATAATATTTGTGAAGGGGAATTCTCTTAAAAATAAAAGCCTCCCACCACTGGAGGAGTCTACAAAATAAAAGCATGATTAGCGCTGTATATTTATATAATATATTAACTTTTAATTACAAAATGCCTGTGTGGTTTAATCACTTTTTCTGATGAGGATAATACAGATAACAATCTTAAAGGGCGGGTTATTTATAATGATGAGGGTGGGGGGGCAGATGACACTGGACTGTATTTCATGACCTTGGCAGCCCATTGGTTTGACAGTAATCCACTGCCATACAGAGAAAGTGGAGGATTTAAAGGCTATCGCACATTGCAATATATACCTTGCTAACACTGGCTGTGTCTGTAGTCGCTGAGCACTCTGCCTCCGAGACACCAAGACCATTCCTGTGAGTTTTATACGAGATGGAGAGTGTTTTTTACTGCTTTGCATGCCCATTGTTTGCAGGACAGCAGGTAAAAACGTTTCAAATTGTCAGTACGGGTGTTTAGTTTAGTTACATTTGGATTTTGTTGAAGAAAAAACTTAAATTTATTTGAATTTAGCTGTTTTTTTAATCATTGTATCTGTTTATAGTGACTGGAAAAAGCCATCCAGTCATCTGTTGGGCTTCTATTTTGAAAAGCATGCCTCATCCAGAGCTTTTTGTAGTCAATGGGGCTTTTATTTTGGAATAACAAGCCTTTTTCTAAGCTTTTTCTTATTCTTGTGGGCATTTATTTTGAAAAACAAGCCTCATTTTAAGCTTAAATAGGATTTTTTTACATGTTTTAGCACCCGACAATAGCTCCTTGAAGGTCGTTTTGCGTGTTTATTTGACTACTCGTACTCTTGTAACCCGAGAGGTAGTATTTTCTTTGTATCTATGTGGAAACACGGGTGGCAACGCGGTGATTTACGGCCCGCTGATGTGGCGCGCTGTAAGCTAACACCACTTCAAGAAGGGCTTCTGAAAGAGGATCCTCCGGTGTTTATCTCTCCTGTCAGCGCCGAGGCTCCGGAGGAAAACCTCGTCTAATCTGCAGGAACTTTAATCCCGAGCGTTAAATTTAGCCCGTTTTCTCCGCACACATTCAGATGTTAAAGCGACGCCAACGCTTTATTTAAAAAAAAAAAACAAGGCTATGGTGATAGAGAAGCTTCTAGCAGATACTTAGTCAAGGTCTTGTTCAGATATATGTTTACTTTTGTAGTTTTAGGTCATGTGGACATTTTGTACGTGGAGATATAAACTGGTGTAAACTTCGGTTTTAGACTTTAACAAACTACTATTTTTTATATTTAACTTGTACTTTGCCAACGTTTTTCTGATCTTTTCCATGGAGATGATAAACCAAATTAAGTGGAGGACTGTAAATGTACTCATGTACTATTCTTCTTCAAAACAAGTTTTATTTGGCATTTTTACAAGTATAACTCTTGTTGCTTTAAACTGTACTGTATGCAGGGGCGCCACTTGCGAACAGGCAACTGCTTGGGGCCCCGGACCAGAAGGGGGCCCCCAAAGAAGGTAGACTAAGAAGGTCCACAGCAACGACAACATGAAACACCCTTTAAGTTACTGCAACGACATGTCGGGAACCCCCCTCAAGGCGGCCCCATGCATAGCGCGCCGTAAAATGCTGCTTCTTATTTTAAGTTTCGTTGCCTTGCTCCGCTCTGGGGGGGGGGGGGTGTGTTGGGGCGCCACTGATGGTGATGAAAGCTGGTTCGAGGGGCCCCCAGTGAATTTTTGCCTAGGGCCCCCACAGACTCTAGAATCGCCACTGGCTGTTTGTATATAACATTTTGTTATTTTGCTGTAACTTTAAGATAATCTGCAGGAACTTTAATTCCAGAGTGTTACATTTAGCCCGTTTTCTCCGCAGACATTCAGATGTTAAAGCGACGCTAACGCTTTATTTAACAAACAAGGCTACGGAGATACAGAAGCTTCTACTTCTGCCCATTTTAGGTATATGTCTCTCTTTTCTCTCTTGAAGCTTTAATGGCAATAACATTTAGATTTTTGATATATCTTTAAAAAAAACTATTTCAGTCAGGGGTTTGATTTTTTTTACATTTAACTTTCCCAAAGTCTTTCCATTCTGCTCCTTGGAGAAAACTATTTTATTTTACATATATGTTTTCTCTTGTAGTTTTAGTCTCTTTGTTTTTTTTCTATATCTTTAAGATAATTGGTGACCGTTTTCAGAGAAATAAACTGGTGTAAAATTCAGTTTTAGACTTTAACAACGTACTATTTAAAAAAAGAATTATATTTAACTTGTACAATACCAACATTTTTCCGATCTTTTCTATGGAGATGATAAACCAAACTAAGCGGAGGACAATACATTTACTTTTGTACTATTCTTCTTCACAGTTTCACGTTTTATTATTTTAAGTATAACTCTTGTAGCTTTAGGTTAAATGGAAATAAAAGGCACATACCATATTCATTTTTACTGTATTTCACAGATAACTTGCAACGTATTCAGTCTTCGGAGGGAAACATGGTGTAAACTTTAGTGGTTGAAACACAATTTTAAGGTCCTTTATTTCCATTTTATACTCAACTACTCTATCTGAAAGTGCATTAGTAGACTCATAGATGTATGATAAGATAAGATAAGATAAGAAGTACTTTATTGAACCCAATTTGGGAAATGTTTGTGTTGCAGCAGCATAAAAAGACAAGATATATAAGTTTCTGGTCAAGATTTAACATGCGAGATTAGTTTAAAAAAACATCCTGTTAAAGAAAAAATCTCTATAAAGAAGTGTAAAACCTCTATATTGTGCTCTCTAAGGAATTAAACTACTGATAGCATTTTAAGTATTTAAAATGATCCCTACTTTGTTTACAATAAAATGCTGCTTCCTTGAATATATCAATTATAATTGGATCATTTTGCACCCGGAGTACTTTTACATTTGTAGTACATTTTGAGGCTTGTGTACTTTTACATGAGTATGTCTTTTGGAGAGGTTTTTTGCTTAAGTATTAATAATTTTATTTAAGTAAAGATCTCGATATTTATACCCCACAAGTCTTCTTTTTGTTTGTAATCAAGTCTCCTACAATTAACAGGTTTTTTACAATATAGGAGCTTTTTCTTTGGTTTTCCGTAACTTCATGAACCTCAACATGAACTTTTCTTACCAATATCTTTTCTTTTTTAGATACTCCTTTAAAGTGGACCCATCATGCTATATTTGAATAATATAGTGTAGGACCATACATAAGGCATATTTATACTTTTTTTTTTTCAAAATACCAAACAGATCATGCATTTTAGCCATGCCTCATTTCGCTCAATTTGAAAAATGTTAGCTCTGTTTTTGCAAGGGCTGATTCAGTGAGAACAGCACCATCTACAGGCCTGGCATATGTACTACAGTGTCTCCAGCGCTTTCGAACGGCAATGGCCGTGGCTGTCTCCTCCTGATTGGTGGAGTTGGCCCAATAGCCGTAGCGCCACCGTCCTGACGTCAGGACAGTGTTCAAATCTGGATCAGTTTTTATCAGATCCGTTGCAGCCCCTTTTTTTAGAGATTTGGGTATGGAGGAAAATAGAGAGGGTTGTGTTTTCTGACACTTGGTGAGTTCCCTGGAACACCGGGGACACATATTCATGTAGAAAAGACGTACACAAGTGCATTTTGCATGATAGGTCCCCTTTAAGCAAGGTGGGTTTTAAATGTGAATGCCATTGTACCCTCGTGTCTGTACTTCAGTCAGTGTGAAGTGAATGAACTGTTCTGAGGTCATCCCGAGTTATTTTCACCGTAACGTCTCGGCTTCGTGTTTCTTCGAAGCCTCCGGAGACAATCCTAAACTCCAGTTACTTAAGAACAAAAACCCTACCCCCTATATTTAACCGTGATATTATCCCAGCTCCAAAGACAACGTGTTGTTATGGCCCCTTGAGTTTGGAGGGTCCTAAAATACCCCGTGAGCCCCGGAGACCCTCCACCTGTTGCTGGTTCACAGATGACGGCCATTTGTTCCCGAGGCAGAAATGTGTTTTGGGATTCCTGCGCCGAGTCTCTTCTTTTAAGACGAGCCCGCTGTCATTTATTTTTTCAACATAATGAAGATGTTGGGAACAGCTGAGGCTCCGGGAATAGATTTTTAATCCATCACTCCGTCACTATCCGGACTCTCACAACAGGGGAAGTCAAGTTCATGTAGATGGATGTCGTATCAAATAACTAAGTACACTTATTCATGTACTTCAGTATCATTTTTAAGACACTTCTATACTTCATTATCTTCAGTGCTTCTTTATACTCCACTACTTTTTCGCTGCACTACATTTCTAGTTAATAGTAAATGGTTCCAAAGATTTTGTGGTGAAGAAACATTACATTAGAAATTGTAAGTGTTTAAAGCAACAAAGAAGTACACACAATAGTTATGGGGTTAGGGTTGAGTTGGCAGTTTGTAAGGTTGACCTGCTTTTGCTGTACTACAGGTTGTTGTGACAGTAACTTTTTGATGGTAATGCTGTAGCATGTAAAGATAATTGTTGTGTGTGTGTGTGTGTGTGTGTGTGTGTGTGTGTGTGTGTGTGTGTGTGTGTGTGTGTGTGTGTGTGTGTGTGTGTGTGTGTGTGTGTGTGTGTGTGTGTGTGTGTGTGCAACACAGTCTCACGGCATTTTGTGTTATAGTCACGAAATTAATCTATTGATTCGTGTTCACCAACACGATTTTCGCATTTTTTTCGTGTCACACAGAACGATTTTAATAGCAATGTAAATAATAACAAATTTGAAGGAAGAAGACATTTAAAAAAATACAGATTTCAGTATTCTGACACAGAACGATTGTAGAAGTAATGTATTTATATTGGTAGTATGTTTCGTGCCTGCACCAAATAATAACACATTAGAAGGAAAAAATACAGATGTCAGTATTCTGAGGCTCTGAGCCATTTCTTTTTCTCACGGACGGCAAAAAAACTCCGACATTATACAATTTAAAATAAAAGGGATAGGGTTAGGCTTAGGGTAAGATATTGAGTAAGAAAATGTTTTTATGAACCACACAGCTTCTGGTCTTCCAAGACCCGACCGGACAAAAAGACGTGGTGCAGGCACGAAACACACTACCAATAGAAATACATTGCTTTTCGAAAATCGTGTTGGTGAACACGAATCAATAGATTAAATTAATTTCGTGACTATAACACGAAATGCCGTGAGACTGGGTTGGTGTGTGTGTAGCAGTAATTCGTACAAAGGATAATCTTTGAGAATGAAACTGAAACAAAGTTGTCATGTATAAGTCTAAAAGCTGACTTGCTAATTTAATGCTAACATGCTAACAATCTGGCATGTTATTATGCTATGTGCTAGCATTTAGCATGTAACATTTATCATGTTACCATATCTTCATTTAGTGAGTAAATATGCTAAAATGTAACATTTAAAGTTACCATGAAACTAACAGCATGTTAGCATAACTTCATTTAGTGAGTAAATGTGTTCAAATTCAGCCTTTATAGTTAACTTGTAATCTAACAGCATGTTAGCATTAGCCTCCCATTAGCAAAAAACATGGTAGCAGCTAGGCTAATCTTCCTGTGGTCCTCATGAGAAAACCTCACATTATATATCTATTATGAACAAAAACTAACAAACTACACATTACCAATACATTCCTGGTAGTAATACAAATAGCAGAACCCTAAAAACTGTATAGTAAAAATAAGAAAATACAATTGTAAACAATGGTTATCAGTTACAGACGTTGGTATGATTCATAACCAGAAATAATTTATAATACTTTACTGATCCCAGGTGGAAATGTTGTTGGTAGGCATTGTACTAATATATCTAACCATAAGCAGAACTATAGTGTACTAATAATATTGGTAAGAATGGGATGTATGGTAATAGTTTAATGCAGAATCGTTTAGATTAACACTTTGACCTGTTGGTGGCACTACAATAAAAAAGTAATTCTCTTTCGAAAGTAATATCCTGGACAATCCATCCCATAATTTATTGGTGTTAATTGCAGCCCAGTTGTCTGGACCTCCATCTCTGGGTCTATATTTATCCGTTGTGGTGCTTTGAGGCATTAACGCGGCCTCAGTTACAAAGCCCAGAGCAGATAAATGTCCTGGATAAACATGGACGTCCTAAGATAGAAACGAGTTGATCCGAGCCTGACATGTGAGACTCTGCAGCGAGGAGGAGACACAGGGCTTTAAACGAGAAGTAATAACGTTAATGAATAAATGTAAAGTACTTATGAACAAATGGTGTTTTTGTTTGTGGCTGTCAGCAAAAAACTAAATTGCGTTCAGAGATTTCGTGTGAAATTCGGCTAAAAACACGCTTTCATCAAACTGGTTTAATGTGAGTTACCTGGTAAGTTATAGATTCTTAATTTACTGTCCATAGGCTCATGTTCTCAATTATTATAACGTATATTAGTTTATATACTGTAGGAGTAATCAAGCTGATGACACGTAATCGATATATTACTATTCATATTATTATTTATTATTAAAATTATGAATGTACTTATCGTTATTATTATAATTTTTATTATTTGACTATTACTTTTTTCTTTATTCATTATTATAAATATATTATTATTACAAGTAAAATAATCCTAAATCACAATGTGAGCTTCACTTTGTCCTCTTAATAAAATCAAATAAAGTCTACAGCCTTGTTAGCGTTCCTGAGACAAAAAACATCCCTTTTTTTAGATTTAAATAATAATAATAATACATGTTATTTATATAGCGCTTTTCCTGGTGCTCAACGCGCTTTACAAGCAAGTAATGCATCCAAAAATATAATTATAATGGAACCGAAACACACTTTAAGACTAGAAGTATAGCAAACTCTCATTCAAGCACTGTGTGAACTGTGTTTGACAACAAATATAGAGATTTTAAAATGTTGTATGCGTTAGGGAATCATTTGCCCTAGTGTCCTCTTTCACCCTCTGACGCAGATGCTCCAACCTTGAGCAGCCGTTATCTCCCTTAAGGAGGGGCTGCCCTAGCAAGTTGTTACCAGACCGGGCCACTCTCTTTCAGAGATAGTTATTGTTGTGGGACACCTGGAACACATCCTTCTCGGGGTGTAGATGACCCCGAGCCATAAGCGACAACAAATGTGATTCAGTGTCCTCAGCTGTTTAGTCTAACTAATGAAGAATGTTGATTACCCTGAGCGAAACTAGTTCAAACATCATACGAGAGGAAGGGTTCTTCAGAATTGATTGTGGCATCTCTACCGTGTGGTCAGACCGTGGCTCGTGACATGTCTTGTGAATTCTCCGGCCGAAGCTCCAAATAAACCGTCAGTGTTTGCCATCAACGCTCCAGCTCTCCATCGTGTCTCTCTGAGTCCTGTTTCCAATTGCTTCAGAAGTTTCCCCCACAGTATGTGTCTTTGTCGTGGTGGATAATCCTTATGTTTCTAACATGGAGATCATATGTGTTTTATCTGAGAATGGATCGTGTTTTTCTGCTGCAAGCTTGCCTTGAATTTCCCCTTAATGAACAAGATTTATTTTTAAAGTGGACCTATCATGCTATATTTGAATAATATAGTGTAGGACCATACCTATATAAGGCATATTTATACTTTTTTTTTTCAAAATACCAAACAGATCATGCATTTTAGCCATGCCTCATTTCGCTCAATTTGAAATTTTTTAGATCTGTTTTTGCAAGGGCAGATTCAGTGAGAACAGCACCACCTACAGGCCTGGCATATGTACTACAGCGTCTCCAGCGCTTTCGAACGGCAATGCCGTGGCTGTCTCCTCCTGATTGGTGGAGTTGGCCCAATAGCCGTAGCGCCACCGTCCTGACGTCAGGACAGTGTTCAAATCTGGATCAGTTTTTATCAGATCCGTTGCAGCCCCTTTTTTAGAGATTTGGGTATGGAGGAAAATAGAGAGGGTTGTGTTTTCTGACACTTGGTGAGTTCCCTGGAACACCGGGGACACATATTCATGTAGAAAAGACGTACAAAAGTGCATTTTGCATGATAGGTCCCCTTTAAATTAAAGCCGATTTTGTGACGAAGAAAATTAGCGTTGTTTTTTGCTGTCTTGAAATAAATTAAGATACAGATATTCCTTTTATCAAAAATAAGGTAACACTTTATACGTAACATCAAATAAGTGGGGGATATGTTAATGTGTTTTTGTCACTCGTTTGTCAGTTTATCAGAATGTATTATTTGTCACATAATAAAGGTACAAATGTCATTTGAATGCTTTGTCTTTCATGTGTTTCTTACCCCAGATAAAGCCAGGATTCTGCTGCTACGATGGCAGATGAGTAAGTTCACAGTTTAATAATATTATATTGCTGTGTGATTCTCCAAATAGAAATGTTTTATGCTTTTGGCCATGAGCATCGACACAAACACTTTAAAAGGCTCCTCATTATAAAAACAGATTAAATGATTTATTGAAAACATTATTGTCTGTTTTCTGTTTTTTTCTCCTGCAGGAAGAGACTGTCTGCGAGGCGTAAGCATACTCTGAAAGTAAGACATTTAGTTTTATTCTCCACGAAGAAAAGCAGAGTTGCTGTATTTTTACATTTACAAAGTCCTCTTTTTCATCAACATGTGTCCCCTCTTCTTCATGTCTCTTCTACATCAACATGTGTCCCCTCTTCTTCATGTCTCTTCTACATCAACATGTGTCCCCTCTTCTTCATGTCTCTTCTACATCAACATGTGTCCCCTCTTCTTCATGTCTCTTCTACATCAACATGTGTCCCCTCTTCTTCATGTCTCTTCTACATCAACATGTGTCCCCTCTTCTTCATGTCTCTTCTACATCAACATGTGTCCCCTCTTCCTCATGTCTCTTTTTCATCAACATGTGTCCCCTCTTCTTCATGTCTCTTCTACATCAACATGTGTCCCCTCTTCTTCATGTCTCTTCTACATCAACATGTGTCCCCTCTTCTTCATGTCTCTTCTACATCAACATGTGTCCCCTCTTCTTCATGTCTCTTCTACATCAACATGTGTCCCCTCTTCTTCATGTCTCTTCTACATCAACATGTGTCCCCTCTTCCTCATGTCTCTTCTACATCAACATGTGTCCCCTCTTCTTCATGTCTCTTCTACATCAACATGTGTCCCCTCTTCTCCATGTCTCCTCTACATCAACATGTGTCCCCTCTTCTTCATGTCTCTTCTACATCAACATGTGTCCCCTCTTCCTCATGTCTCTTCTACATCAACATGTGTCCCCTCTTCTTCATGTCTCTTCTACATCAACATGTGTCCCCTCTTCTTCATGTCTCTTCCACATCAACATGTGTCCCCTCTTCTTCATGTCTTTTCTACATCAACATGTGTCCCCTCTTCTTCATGTCTCTTCTACATCAACATGTGTCCCCTCTTCTTCATGTCTCTTCTACATCAACATGTGTCCCCTCTTCTCATTCTTCTACATCAACATGTGTCCCCTCTTCTTCATGTCTCTTCTACATCAACATGTGTCCCCTCTTCCTCATGTCTCTTCTACATCAACATGTGTCCCCTCTTCTTCATGTCTCTTCTACATCAACATGTGTCCCCTCTTCTTCATGTCTCTTCTACATCAACGTGTGTCCCCTCTTCTCCATGTCTCCTCTACATCAACATGTGTCCCCTCTTCTTCATGTCTCTTCTACATCAACATGTGTCCCCTCTTCTTCATGTCTCTTCCACATCAACATGTGTCCCCTCTTCTTCATGTCTTTTCTACATCAACATGTGTCCCCTCTTCTTCATGTCTCTTCTACATCAACATGTGTCCCCTCTTCTTCATGTCTCTTCTACATCAACATGTGTCCCCTCTTCTTCATGTCTTTTCTACATCAACATGTGTCCCCTCTTCTTCATGTCTCTTCTTCATCAACATGTGTCCCCTCTGTGTAAAGAGACTCTGAAAGTTTCAGGAACAAAGATTCTCTCTCTTTTTGATCCATTTTTATAAAAACCTGTCCTAAAATGAGCTGATCAGATTTTGGCCACTTTATGATGTCATAACGATGTTTTGTCTTGTGTAACCATTAGCCAATCAGCAATCAAGGTAACCCCCCCCCCCCCCCCCCCCCCCCCCTTATCACCTGAATCTCCTCCTAGAGCACATTGAGTTCTTTGTAACCAAATCTCTCTCAGAGGGGCGTGGGGAGGGGCTCCTTATTTTCATCTAAAGTAACAGACAGAGAATCAGCACTTTGGAAACAGGGCTGAAACAGAGGGGATTATGGGTAATGCTGCAATGATCTGTTTGGTGTTTCAGCCAATCAGAGACAGGCTCTGTATATATCTGAGACCTATAATATATTGATGAAAAACCGTATAATAGGGGACCTTTAAAATATTAAAAGGTTGCATGATGTCGTCCTCCACAGGGATCCATGCTGCTCGTTGCCACAAATCTGTTGGACGCTGAATCGAATGTGAAGGTGTCGGAGAGAGAGAAGTTCCTGGAGGAGAAGGTTCCTCCTCTGGAGCTGCCGTACTCCAAGGACGAGCTGCTGGTGAGATCAACTGTGTGAGGGGGGAAAAGCATGGAAAGAAATCTAACTATAAATATATATACGATGATTGGCTGCTGGAGATTGTGGTGAAATGTGATTGGTTAAAAGAGGACGCCCATGAGGAGCTGATAAATGCAGCTGTGGAGTGACTGAACGTACATTTAGACTCTTTTACTCCCAATAATAACAACTTTTAAATAAAAGGAGAGGATTTTTACTACTTTTGCCTATTTTAACTTTTTACATTACAAAATGTTACCCCCCCAACTAATGCAATTGTTGATGCTTTTTGGAGATATTACGACATTTTGCCTCAAAATACTGCAACTCTTTTCTTGAAATACTAACAAAAATGTTAATATAACTTTCTCTAAATATTGTAAATTGTCTTTTTATCTTTTGGGGGGCAGGGTCATGGGTATTATGATTTTCACCCATAATAATACTTGAAATATTATGGCTTTTTTTCTCCAAATATTTCAACACTTTTCCCTTAAAATATAACGACTTCTTCCCGAAATACTACTGCTTTTTCCCGTGCATTTTTTCTGCATTTATCACAACAGTTTGACCCCTCAAAAGTAATATATTTTGTCAGATAGAAGGGTTCCCAGCACACACTCTGTGTCTGTTTTGTAGGTTTACTACATACAAATATTTTGGGTTAAAAATCAGGTTCAGGTTCTTTATTTGTAGGTAGATTTAGTTTGCAGATAAAAAGACAAGGGATCCATCCTGACACACTCTAAAAACAGACACAGAAACACCTCTAATAAAAGAACTAATACAAGTACACCGTGCTCCGTCAAATCTCTAAATATTCAAAAACATTTTAAAAGAAAAACGCTAGTACAAATATGGACATTCAAAATTCATAATCAAATAAATACATAAATAGGCATCTGTGTGACGCTCATATGATGTGTTCATTTGTGCAATAGCTGCTGGGATAACAGTTTTTATACCGCTTCATTCTACTCTTTGGGACGACTAACCTCCGGCCCGAAGGAAGGAGCTTTGATTCTGAGTGCAGAGGGTGGGAGTCGGGTGGGAGTCATCGTCTAATATGGAGCTGGATAACCGCTGTACATGTAACTGCCTGAAAAAAATGAATGCACTGTTTTTTTCTCTTCAGGGGCTTGTTAAGACACTCCATGATCAGATCGACATCGGCGAGGAGGAGAGATACAGCATCGAGTTCAAACTGAACATGGTGCTCAACGAGGTGAGACACTTACTCTATAATATACCATAATATGATCATTTGCCCTCTGACCAGAATTGGGAAGTAGTTGAGTACAAATACTTTGTTCCTGTACTTAAGTTCATTTTTCTGGTATCTTTACTCCACTACTTATTTTCTGACGACTTTTTACTTTCTACTTCTTACATGTTGAACACAAATACCTGTACTTTCTACTTCTACCTGTACTTTCTACTTCTTACATTTTGAACACAAATACCTGTACTTTCTACTTCTTACATGTTGAACACAAATACCTGTACTTTCTACTTCTTACATGTTGAACACAAATACCTGTACTTTCTACTTCTCACATTTTCCAAACAGGCTGGTTCCTTTAGTTTGAATGTGTGTCTGGTGGCGTGATCATTATTATTTAGAGTCATTGCGTGCCATTGATTTGAACACGATCCGTGTATCCATCATTTCCTGGTCTTCTCTAAAGAAGAGGGACCAATGAAAACGTTGTCATGTTGCCGTTGTTCAGCATGGAAACATTCATTAACTAACAATGACATTATTGTTCTATTAATATAAAGGGAGGTCAGGTACTCTTTAAAACAGATGCTAGTTATGGGTACTTTTTACTTAAGTACATTTCAAAGCCCTCTTTACTTTTGCTTGAGTAAATACGTTTAGTCAATACTTTTTAAAGACAAGTATCTCTACTTCTACTTGAGTAAAGGATGTGTGTACTTTTGCCATCTCTGCCTCTGACAGAAGTCTAATCTTCTGTCCTGATTCCTCCTGAAGGTCCGAGACCTCAACATAAAGATTGTGGATCTGAGAGGAAAGTTCAAGAGACCCCGTCTGAAGAAAGTCCGTATGTCTGCAGACGCCATGTTGAAAGCTCTTCTGGGCTCAAAACACACCGTGAACATGGACCTGAGAGCAGGTCTGAAGCAGGTCAAGAAGGAGGTCAAAGAGGAGGTGAGGAATCTTTAAAGTAAAGACACTACATACTGATATACACCTGAACATCAGCAGGAGAGGACTCTTTAAAGTAGAGACACTACATACTGATATACACCTGAACATCAGCAGGAGAGGACTCTTTAAAGTAGAGACACTACATACTGATATACACCTGAACATCAGCAGGAGAGGACTCTTTAAAGTAGACACACTACATACTGATATACACCTGAACATCAGCAGGAGAGGACTCTTTAAAGTAGACACACTACATACTGATATATACCTGAACATCAGCAGGAGAGGACTCTTTAAAGTAGAGACACTACATACTGATATACACCTGAACATCAGCAGGAGAGGACTCTTTAAAGTAGAGACACTACATACTGATATACACCTGAACATCAGCAGGAGAGGACTCTTTAAAGTAGAGACTCTACTGGGAATTGGGAAAGAGATGTTGGTACATGTGCGTATTTAGCCCTTATTTATATCAGCACTTAAAGCTCAATCCAGAGCTATTTTCATTCCTTTATTAATTTTTCTAAACCAAGAACGAACGTAATCCAGCAGCTAAAAGAAATCCAAGTATGTTTCCGACTTCTGTGATTCAGATCCATCCTAGAATGTAATGGGTTCTTCCTTGACCCATGCAACACCATTTCAACACATTTCTTGAAAACCAGACATCTAGTTTTTCATAATCCTGCTGACAAACCAAATGCAAAAACAACTTGGCAAACTTTTAAAAAAAAGCGAATTAGGTGCATTCCCATAGACTGGTTAGAAGCAAAGTATGTATGGCTATACACACGGAGTTTTATCAGAAGCTCGGAAGTTGGGTAAGCTTTACTCATGACTGTAATCCGCCAGTAAACATAGAGGAAGAAGTGGTTGCAAACTGGAAACGTAACAGGTCCCCTTGGCCGTCTAACCATCTTCGAGACAAAAAAAAAATCATATTAAGTGGGCAATCATTGGCCATGTGTTCTCCTGTAGAGAGATGAGGTCTAATTAATGCAATTATTGTAAAACACAAGCAAAGGCTGCCAACAGCTGAACAGTCATGCTATCTTCGACAAAACCACTTAAAGCAAGTGTAAATAACATTTTGTTCAATATAGTTTTGACGTTTCCATACAGCTTTTGTAATGTAATTCCTGTAAATATCAGAATGGAAATCAACATTTCTTGAATTTAAGCTTAGTACCTTTTGGCTTTTGTTTAGAATATTTGATCCGTGTTCATCCCCTTCTGTACTTTATATTTTCTACTGGTCATTGCTTTAAATAAATGAAATATCTTCTGTGTTCACAGGACAAGCAGCTGCGCGATGCCGGAGATTGGCGTAAGAACATTGAAGACAAGTCTGATAGGAAGAAGATGTTCGATAGTTAAATGTGATTGTTGCAGGTCTGATGTCTTTGTAACTGAAGAGTTTTATTCCAAAATGCTTCATATCCACATTAAAAAACTACATTATACTTGTATTGACTGCCGTGGAAGGAAATGTGTTAACAAATGTGAATACTTTGGATAATTTTTTAAAGTAAAATGACTCAAGCTAAGAAAGATGATAGTGTTTATGGTACAGTAAGTGATGAATGAAAGTCAAATTAATTCTAATTAATAATTAATTATCTAATGCATGAGTTCAGTTTCACAGTTTTTACTTACTTTTTACTAAAATCTTTAATAAATGTCGGGTAGATGAGACTGGTTTCAGGTAGTTTCTGGATATTTTGCGTTGGAACAAAACTCTTCAGTTGAATCCAAGCTGCCTTCTGCTTTTGTCTGTATTGACACTGTAGTGTGACGAATTTGTACTGTATGTACTGATGTAAGTATTAGTACACGAATGGTAAATCCATCCTGCTGTTGTTCTCTGATGGCTGACTTATGCTTCTGCAGCAAAACATTGCTAAACCTGCTAGAAACATACCTTCCTCTACACAAAAATTAACTAAACTCCAGTAATCAAATGACCTAATTCAGTGTGTAATTGAATGTGTGACCGGTACGTTAAAAAAGTATTCGATTTCTTACTTAATTTTCTGAGCCCATTCTTGCCAATTCCTAGTGAAAGAGGAAAATAGTTTAACGTTAGCCAATAAGTTGCTTTAGCATGGCAAGCTAACAGTCAACGATGTATGAAAAAAACCACAAGCTGCGTTAGCCTGGCAAGCTAACTGTCAGTAATGGATGAAACAACCACAAGTTGTGTTATCTTTTCAAGCTAACGGTCAGTAATGGATGAAACAACCACAAGTTGTGTTATCTTTTCAAGCTAACGGTCAGTAATGGATGAAACAACCACAAGTTGTGTTAGCATGGCAAGCTAACGGTCACCAATGGATGAAACAACCACAAGTTGTGTTATCTTTTCAAGCTAACGGTCAGTAATGGATGAAACAACCACAAGTTGTGTTATCTTTTCAAGCTAACGGTCAGTAATGGATGAAACAACCACAAGTTGTGTTAGCCTGGCAAGCTAACGGTCACCAATGGATGAAACAACCACAAGTTGTGTTATCTTTTCAAGCTAACGGTCAGTAATGGATGAAACAACCACAAGTTGTGTTAGCATGGCAAGCTAACGGGCAGTAAAAGTTATTTAAAAAACCCAGAACTTAGATTGCAGAAGTATAACTCAGCCCTCGTCTGTACTAAACAACATCATGCTATCTTTTCTAAGCTGTTCAAACAGAAGTGTGATGTACTTTAATCGTCTTGTTGCTGTCACATTAAATACAGAAGCTTCATGTTCATCTTGTTCACAGTCTGGTTGCATTTGTAAACACTCACAGGTCCAACAGCTGCAGATCTATACAGAACAATTCAAGTTTAAGACCTTCAGCTCCAGATCCTTATCAACGAGGGGCATTCTTTAAAACTGTAGGCAAGACATTAAAACATTACACAGAGATACCTTCATTTGGATTTAAATGCCTTTTATCGGGCACCAACTCTCCGAAGATGCTAATAATTTCACTGTTACTGACCCTAAATGTAATGCTACTTTCCTCATGCTAACGTTATGCTAATCCCTAGCTAGTTTTCAAAAGACTAATAAGACTTAAGGATCTTTAAAAGGTTTACATCTTTACAGTTAAACCCTAGCCATTAGCTAACGTTGGTTTTACCGTTAGCATGAACATCAGGTATCTACATTAGTTGGTGTTTATCACTGTAGAGGAAAAGCTCTTTGACATTCATAGCAGTACAAATTACACCCATTATAGTCGAATTTAAGTCTATTTCACATTTTAAGCCCGTTTTTCATCCTTTTTTGAGTATAATCTTTTCTGAATCCAGCATTTTTTTAACTGATTCAAAGCCTTTCATATCAATATCAGACATGGAAAGGTCTTGAGTATTTTCCAGTCGGAGCAGATAAGGTGAGTTATTAAATCTAGTGCCATTATTTCTTAATATTACATTCAAAATGGTTTTGTATTCCCAATAATGACTTACCTTTATCTTCTTGTTTCTTGCAGAGGAACTGGAGTGAGCTGGTGGTGTTTTCTGCAGAGGTACAGTAGGTTCATTCAGTTTCCTGTTGCTATCAGATAATATAGGATAAGATATAATGGCAACGAGTCCAGTACACAGTCTAATCTAATCAGAAAAATATATGTAAAAGTTGCCAAAATGTCAATGTAAAAAATAAAAACAGGTCATTTTTTGTACATTTTCCGTCAAGTCGTTTTTTTTTATTTTTTATTAAAGGCCACACTAGAAAATTAAGTTCACAATAAAGGCCAGGCACAATTGTTTTATTTAAAATGCTTCTATTCAATCGTACAAACATTAAATACATCTTTGATTATATTCGTGTGTGTACTATATAGCATTCTCGCGTACAAGTTAGTCTACATAAAGTCTTAGCTATTGCTGCATTTAGTCAAGAAAAATAAATAATAATACATGTTCATTACATTTAAACAAATAGGCTAACATACAGCCCACTCACAACAGCCTGAATATGACATTCAATGGTTGTGTGGCGTATTTAAAAATAACGGAAGAAAAGTTAAATTACATTGATTATGTGGTTCATGTGTCCCGTAAGCCCAGCCTTCTAGCATGCAACTGTATGCACATAAAAAGATTGCAAATAAACTCACATCCAGCCTATTTTACAGACCTACGAATGATGCATCATGCTATTATTTAGCCTTAAATATTGGCTTATTTCCAGCTACCTGACATATTTTCTGTGATGTTCGTCGTCGATTAACTAGACGGACCAAAAATAATCTGTGGTCTGAATCTAAATATGCGAGAGGCTGTAATTTGGCCTTGAGTTTGACTCTCAACATCCTCAACAATGTCTTGTGTTTGGCCTCCCGTTCCTCCGGGTTACTGCAGGTTATATTTGGCAGCTGTATCGTATCCTCAGAAAAAAACAGCTGCCTTCTCATTTCCACTCTCAGCAGACAGAATTAGAAAAGAGAAGACGGAGAAGGAGAGCTGCAAACATCCAGAATATACTGTGTGTTTAACCTGTGGGAATATCAGAGGTTATTTCTATCCAGAGATGGCAAAAGTACACACATCCTTTACTCAAGTAGAAGTACAGATACTCATGTTTAAAAATACTCTGGTAGAAGTAGAAGTACTGACTAAACTTCTTTACTCAAGTAAAAGTAAAGAGGGCTTTGAAATGTACTTCAGTAAAAAGTACCCATAACTAGCAGCTGTTTTAAAGAGTACCTGACCTCCCTTTATATTAATAGAACAATAATGTCATTGTTAGCTAATGAATGTTTCCATGCTGAACAACGGCAACATGACAACGTTTTCAATAGCCGCGTTCACACCAAGTACTTTCCTGTACTTAGTTCCGGCACTAAGTACCCTGGCGCTTTTAACCCCAGGGTACTTAGTACAGATCGCGTTCACACCGGAGTACTTTTCCCTGAGGGAAGATTACAAGTACAGTAGGTGGCGGTAAGCACCTTAAAGTTGTTTGCAACCCGCTACAAAACAAGAGAAGAAGAAAAACTGATACAGGATCTGTTTAATCGCCATGTCGGTTTTCTTTATTGCACTCTCAAGACATAACATTAAATAGAAATATTTTAAATGTAACTAAGTGTCAGTTGTACATGTCAGTAAACATTGTCAATATAAAATAAAGTGTCAGTTGTACTATATAATAACAGTAATAACAATATAAAATAAACTCCCAGGTGTAGGGAGTCTCAGCAGCAAACCCACCTTTATTATATATCTTCCTGAGACCCACTGCATCCGTCTGCCATAAACACTATGCAAACATACATGTTAGTTTTGGCCCATAGTGGACTCCATGTTGTGTTGTGTGAAATGGGGGGGAATTAAAAGTTTAGGTCAAATAATATTTAAAATTATATAAATTATCATATTTGTGTATGTGCCGCTGCCATTCCCCCACAAGGTTGCAACATTGATGATAAATAAATGACAAATAAAGCTTTGCCAGTTTATAACCGATGAAACATGATGGTATCAGAATAATCACTTACATGTGATGTATAGGATGCTACACAGGTCACAAAAGATAAAGTGTCAGGAGAAATAAGCTTAATCGCCATGTCGGTTTTCTTTATTGCACTCTCAAGACATAACATTAAATAGAACAATTTTAAATGTAAATAAAGTGTCAGTTGTACATGTCAGTAAACATTATATATAAAATAAAGTCATAACAGTAATAACAATATAAAATAAACTGTCCCAGGTGTAGGGATATTCTCAGCAGCATGCACACCTTAGTGCAACGTTGTGTGTCGTGTGTCAGTATTTACAAAAACTATACCAAATAAACTGTTATTAAATGCAGTTTGTCGCTCATCCTGCCGCTGCGCCGACGCTTCCTCATGGCGCAGCGCCCACACTTCATCCTGGTGCTGCTGGCGCTCCATCTGCTGCTTGAACACTTCTGCCTGGCGCTCCATCGAGGTGAGCATCTTGTCCTCCGTTTCCTGGGCCTTGGTGAACAGCACCATCTGATCTCCACGCAGCGACTCTTTCACCACGGCACGCCGGTCCTCCAACGCCTGGGCGGTGTCAAAGAAATTCGCATCCCGTGTCCGCTTTCCTAAGAGGGGAAAATAAGCAATATACAATATACAAGTTTAGTCGCCATGTAGTTTTACAACATACTAGGAATGTGTTTTTTGTATTTTCACAAATAGAATTAAGGTTTCACAAATCTGAAACTGTGTTATAAAGAATCTTTTGACTCTCTGGGATAATCCAGTCCAAATAAATCGGCTATGCAGCGATTTAAGAGGTTCAAACACGGAGGATTGTTCCTTTTTGAAGAGTGCTTCATGTATGCTTGAACTTTGTTTAATGTTGTTGAGGCAAGTTAAACATAAAATATGATGAATATTATGAAATAAACATGATTGTGAACATCAGTTCGATGCGTAACGTTCTTTCAAGACAAAGTTACAGTGTGTGTGTACTGTGTGCTCGGGGCCGGTGTTAGCCTATTATGGCTAGCATGGCTAGCTTGATCTACTGAGCAAATAAAAGTACATCTGAGACCATTATTGTGCAGATTAAAACCCCAGTGCATGTAGTTGATTTTACCTTCGTCGTGGTCGTCATCGTTGGCCACTGAATCCGCCGTTTGTAGTCCTGCCCGAGTTTCTTTATTTTTAGCCGGTGGGGCTGTGCACATTCCCAGGTCGAGTGAAAGCTACTGAACTGGCTTCAGTGCATTCCCTGGGTCGCGTCCTCGGCGTAGATCTCCAGAAGCGCCGACACCTCCTCATCATTTCTTGATGCTTGCCATAACTGCTTTCAAAACAAACACAACGCACGGAGCGTTGTGTTTTTGTAGCGAGGAAAAACAATGGCGGCTCTACACAACATTTTCAGAGTTGTACGGGCGTGGTTTGCAATTCGCCCAGCCAATCAGCACTGGGGCACTTTTGGAGAACTTTTCACCCACAGAAAAGTACGCTCTCTGAGTTGGCTCTAAAAATGGGGGTAAAAGTACCCGAGATTAAGTACGATTTTTGGTGTGAACGCGACTCACGGAACTAAAACGCGAAAAGTACGGTGAAAGTACTCCGGTGTGAACGCGGCTATTGGTCCCTCTTCTTTAGAGAAGACCAGGAAATGATGGATACACGGATCGTGTTCAAATCAATAGGCACGCAATAGCCGCGTTCACACCGGAGTACTTTCACCGTACTTTTCGCGTTTTAGTTCCGTGAGTACCCCTTATGTCGCGTTCACACCAAAAATCGTACTTAATCTCGGGTACTTTTACCCCCATTTTTAGAGCCAGCTCAGAGAGCGTACTTTTCTGTGGGTGAAAAGTGCTCCAAAAGTTCCCCAGTGCTGATTGGCTGGGCGAATTGCAAACCACGCCCGTACAACTCTGAAAATGTTGTGTGGAGACCTATGGTGGAGACGCCATTGTTTTTCCTCGCTACAAAAACACAACGCTCCGTGCGTTGTGTTTGTTTTTGAAAGCAGTTATGGCAAGCATCAAGAAATGATGAGGAGGTGTCGGCGCTTCTGGAGATCTACGCCGAGGACGCGACCCAAGGAATGCTACTGAAGCCAGTTCGGTAGCTTTCACTCGACCTGGGAATTGTGCACAGCCGGCTAAATATAAAGAAACTCAGGACTACAAACGGCGGATTCAGTGGCCAACGATGACTACCACGATGAAGGTAAAATCAACTACATGCACTGGGGTTTTAATCTGCACAATAATGGTCTCAGATGTACTTTTATTTGCTCAGTAGATCAAGCTAGCCATGCTAGCCATAATAGGCTAACACCGGCCCCGGCTAGCTACATCTAGCTAGCTAGATATTCTCCGCTGTATGAAAACGTTTTGACTTGTGAATAACTGTGCAGTGTTTCTGTAATTTGCTTCACTAACTCATGGCACTAATCGTCTGTTTCAGGCGAGGATGGACAACTCTCGGGATTGGAAACAAGTGAGCTTTGCATTCTAGATCACAGCGCTTTGTCGTCCTCCTTACCAGCAACCAAACGCAAAGGTACACACACTGTAACTTTGTCTTGAAAGAACGTTACGCATCGAACTGATGTTCACAATCATGTTTATTTCATAATATTCATCATATTTTATGTTTAACTTGCCTCAACAACATTAAACAAAGTTCAAGCATACATGAAGCACTCTTCAAAAAGGAACAATCCTCCGTGTTTGAACCTCTTAAATCGCTGCATAGCCGATTTATTTGGACTGGATTATCCCAGAGGCCAAACATTCTTTATAACACAGTTTCAGATTTGTGAAACCTTAATTCTATTTGTGAAAATACAAAAAAGGGAGATTTCAGTGCTTTTTTTACATGTAGACCACATTAGACCAGGTCCTGATCTAAAACCACTATACCTAGACTCATCAAATCTGGACTGGATTATCCCAGAGAGTCAAAAGATTCTTTATAACACAGTTTCAGGCGACTAAGATCTTGTATATTGCTTATTTTCCCCTCTTAGGAAAGCGGACACGGGATGCGAATTTCTTTGACACCGCCCAGGCGTTGGAGGACCGGCGTGCCGTGGTGAAAGAGTCGCTGCGTGGAGATCAGATGGTGCAGTTCACCAAGGCCCAGGAAACGGAGGACAAGATGCTCACCTCGATGGAGCGCCAGGCAGAAGTGTTCAAGCAGCAGATGGAGCGCCAGCAGCACCAGGATGAAGTGTGGGCGCTGCGCCATGAGGAAGCGTCGGCGCAGCGGCAGGATGAGCGACAAACTGCATTTAATAACAGTTTATTTGGTATAGTTTTTGTAAATACTGACACACGACACACAACGTTGCACTAAGGTGTGTATGCTGCTGAGAATATCCCTACACCTGGGACAGTTTATTTTATATTGTTATTACTGTTATGACTTTATTTTATATATAATGTTTACTGACATGTACAACTGACACTTTATTTACATTTAAAATTGTTCTATTTAATGTTATGTCTTGAGAGTGCAATAAAGAAAACCGACATGGCGATTAAGCTTATTTCTCCTGACACTTTATCTTTAGTGACCTGTGTAGCATCCTATACATCACATGTAAGTGATTATTCTGATACCATCATGTTTCATCGGTTATAAACTGGCAAAGCTTTATTTGTCATTTATTTATCATCAATGTTGCAACCTTGTGGGGGAATGGCAGGGGCACATACACAAATATGATAATTTATATAATTTTAAATATTATTTGACCTAAACTTTTAATTCCCCCCCATTTCACACAACACAACATGGAGTCCACTATGGGCCAAAACTAACATGTATGTTTGCATAGTGTTTATGGCAGACGGATGCAGTGGGTCTCAGGAAGATATATAATAAAGGTGGGTTTGCTGCTGAGACTCCCTACAGCTGGGACAGTTTATTTTATATTGTTATTACTGTTATTATATAGTACAACTGACACTTTATTTTATATTGACAATGTTTACTGACATGTACAACTGACACTTTAGTTACATTTAAAATATTTCTATTTAATGTTATGTCTTGAGAGTGCAATAAAGAAAACCGACATGGCGATTAAACAGATCCTGTATCAGCCATCCTACGGTGAAACATGGCAATCATGTGTGCTTTCCGTCGGCCAATCCTTTTCCTAAAGCTTTTGAACTGCCTTTGATGCTGAAGAAACTTTGCGATTATAGCATTCGACGTGTGGCGGCTCCGGATTTGTGTCGGACGCCTAATAGGCTCAGGCTCTGGCCGCATTAACGAAGTTACAAAGCTGTATAACATGAGCACAAACAGCACAACTTCAGTCGACTCCATCTCCATCATGTCTGAGGTCGGAAGGTAAACAACAGACAGTATACGCGGGAAGTTTTTCTTCTTCTTCTTCTCTTGTTTTGTAGCGGATTGCAAACAACTTTAAGGTGCTTACCGCCACCTACTGTACTTGTAATCTTCCCTCAGGGAAAAGTACTCCGGTGTGAAACGCGATCTGTACTAAGTGCCCTGGGGTTAAAGCGCCAGGGCTCTTAGTGCCGGAACTAAGTACAGGAAAGTACTTGGTGTGAACGCGGACTCTAAATAATAATGATCACGCCACCAAACACACATTCAAACTAAAGGAACCAGCCTGTTTGGGAAATGTGAGAAGTAGAAAGTACAGGTATTAGTGTTCAACATGTGAGAAGTAGAAAGTACAGGTATTTGAGTTCAACATGTAAGAAGTAGAAAGTACAGGTATTTGTGTTCAAAATGTAAGAAGTAGAAAGTACAGGTATTTGAGTTCAACATGTAAGAAGTAGAAAGTACAGGTATTTGTGTTCAACATGTAAGAAGTAGAAAGTACAGGTATTTGTGTTCAACATGTAAGAAGTAGAAGTACAGGTATTGTGTTCAACATGTAAGAAGTAGAAAGTACAGGTATTTGTGTTCAACATGTAAGAAGTAGAAAGTACAGGTGTTTGTGTTCAACATGTAAGAAGTAGAAAGTACAGGTATTTGGGTTCAACATGTAAGAAGTAGAAAGTACAGGTATTTGGGTTCAACATGTAAGAAGTAGAAAGTACAGGTATTTGTGTTCAACATGTAAGAAGTAGAAAGTACAGGTATTTGTGTTCAACATGTAAGAAGTAGAAAGTACAGGTATTTGTGTTCAACATGTCAGAAGTAGAAAGTACAGGTATTTGTGTTCAACATGTCAGAAGTAGAAAGTACAGGTATTTGTGTTCGAAATGTAAGAAGTCAAAGTAAAAAGTCGTGGAGTAAAGTACTGATACCAGAAACATTTACTTAAGTACAGTAACAAAGTATTTGTACTCAACTACAATATAATACATACAAAAATGTAATATGCACAAATAATAGTGCACATTTATTTAGTTATTTATTTTAATTGCAATTTCCGGGATCCATACAAATCCAATTACAATTATGCAAATTCGCTGACAATTCACCTTTTACTAAGGGCTCTCCAGTAATAACAGGAAAAGTCCCCAAAAATGTACTTACTTTCTAAAAATGTCTGCAGACCTCTGAGCTCAATGAAGCTCTGGCATAATACACACTTTTCTGGTTTATTTAGCATTAATTTAAAGTTATTACACCATGTTTTTGATCTCAGTCCAACTCGAGGTTTGTGTTGCAGTGAAACGGCTGCAGCTGCTTCTCTCATTAGTTCCCCCTCTGGTTGTTATTCAGTGAGATCAGCTGCTCAGTGTCTCATAACTAAACAATATGTTCCAAAGCTTTGGCGTTAAAGTGTTGCATTAAAGTTATTAGATGACACTTTGAATGACAGTCAAACGTGAGAAATACTTGCGACTCTAACAGACACTGGGACATTTCAGGTAAAAACCTAACTGCTATTGGAAGTTTGTTTTCCTGTGTTTTGTGTGGTTGAAAGATGATCAAACTTCAGGTACATCTTCAACACTGTTTTCAGTTAGAAAAAACTCATGTTATCTGTGATTTGGAGTCGGTTTAGGTTGCATGTTTATACGTTATGTTTTTAGTAAATAACAGAAAGAAAACACTGTTTACCCTCACTGCAGCGCTGCCATGAAGAAGAAGGAGGAGGAGGAGGAGGAGATGACGAAGGTTAAAGACCAGGTGAGTATTTCTTTCTATGAATCTGCAATCTGACACCAGACACCTGCTGAGTAAAGTCAGGATATCATGTTGTCTGCTCTGAGGGGTGCAGCGAGGACACTGGAGTCATGCTGTGTTCCAGCTCCTATACTTCCATACATCCGCTATATGTTCTCCCTATTATCTGTTATGGAAGATTGTGGCTCTCATGATTGAATAACCAGACATCAGTCTCTGTCAGAGGTTCATGTCCTCAGGCGCAGTTCCTCAAAGAGCCACTAGATGCTGATAGAAGCTGCACAAAGTGTAACATGGCTTTATTTATCCTGAGGTGTGCAGCCGGGGCACGACAGAGTGGGAAGATAAAGACAAATCATTCTTGATTTTTATAAATGAACTGCAAAGAAATGGATTAATGGTTTAACACGTAGTACTCCAATCTTCAACTTAAGTCAAAGTAGTTACACCACATTGTAAAAATACAATTGTTATGCTGCGTTCACACCGGACGCGATGCGATGTTTGGGGGCGGCGCGATTACATGTAAAGTCAATGCAGAGACGCGGACAGACGCGATTTCGCTCCGACGGCGAGCATGAAGCGGTGGACGCGGCGCGAATCACGCGATTGAAGGGGGCCGCGTCAAACGCGAGAGTTCAATTTTTTCAACTCGAGCGTCAAATTCACGTGACGCGTTCTCGCGAAAGCCAATCAGCGTTGGGATTCCCTCTGACGTCCCTCTGACGTGCTGCGGTTGATCAGCTGTAGTTAAGATGGCAGAGATGATCGTTGTGGCTGTGAGTGGGTTCCCGGAGATATACGATACAATGTCGTATATCTACCGGGACCGCAACAAAAAGGAGCTGGCATGGAGGAAAATAAGCGAGGAAGTATACTTATCTGGTAAGTTATACAAAATATACATCCGTTGTTGTTTGCTTGATTACAGATACCAACAACACATTAGCATTACAAGTAACAATCATAATGTACCATTTGTAAAAGTTTAAAAAGCATTAGCATAAAAATATATTATTATGCAGAGTGGCCCATTTCAGAGTTATATTATTAGATTATAATAATAGATTATATTATCCTCCGCTCCAAGATACTGATATTGGCCTACCGTGCACTGAATGGATCCTCTACTTAAAGTGGACCTATCATGCTATATTTGAATAACATAGTGTAGGACCATACCTATATAAGGCATATTTATACTTTTTTTTTTTCAAAATACCAAACAGATCATGCATTTTAGCCATGCCTCATTTTGCTCAATTTGCACTTATTTAGCTCTGTTTTTGCAAGGGCTGATTCTGTGAGAACAGCACCACCTACAGGCCTGGCATATGTACTACAGCGTCTCCAGCGCTTTCGAACGGCAATGGCCGTGGCTGTCTCCTCCTGATTGGTGGAGTTGGCCCAATAGCTGTAGCGCCACCGTCCTGACGTCAGGACAGTGTTCAAATCTGGATCAGTTTTTATCAGATCCGTTGCAGCCCCTTTTTTAGAGATTTGGGTATGGAGGAAAATAGAGAGGGTTGTGTTTTCTGACACTTGGTGAGTTCCCTGGAACACCGGGGACACATATTCATGTAGAAAAGACGTACAAAAGTGCAGTTAGCATGATAGGTCCCCTTTAAGTTTCTTAATTACTTTGTTCTGAAAGTCAAAGTCCTGAATTCAAAAATGTACCTAAGTAGAATTTTATACGTAATGTCAGCTAAATTAAATGTAATGTAATAATTCATTTGTCACTAATGTTGAATTAAATGATTCAAAAATGACGCTGACACTTCGAACACGCTAACATCTCATCAATAGATATTGATATAGGTATATATTCAATACCACATATGTGGAAATGTGAAAAAGAAACACACAAAGACGCATTTTACCAACACATGTAAAAGCCAAACTAAGGACAGGGGTAAACTCTGGTTCATTTGTATTAAAAGTTCAATTGCATCTTCCATAACAAACACAAAAATAACCAGAAACATTATTTTTGATTAGATTTCCCTTCGTTGTACAGTATATTGTGAAATTGTATATTGACAGGCAGTAAATCCAAAGCTAATCGTCCCCTCGGCTAAATCTCCTCCAGATGGTGGATGCATTTAAAGGAACTGCGACTACTACGTCAGTATTATGAATCACCGTCCATGTCCAAATACTAAATGCTAAATATGTGAGAAAACAAACATATGTAAAGACGCATTTTACCAACACATGTAAAAGCCAAACTACTAGCTTTAGCAACAAACTCTGGTTCATTTGTATTAAAGGTCCCCTATCATACTGTTTTTCATCAATATATTATAGGTCGCAGATATATACAAAACATGTCTCTGAAGTGTTTGGCTCCAAATACCAAACAGATCATGCATTGCAGCATTACCCATAATCCCCTCTGTTTCAGCCCTGTTTCCAAAGTGCTGATTCTCTGTCTGTTACTTTAGATGAAAATAAGGAGCCCCTCCCCATGCCCCTCTGAGAGAGATTTGGTTACAAATAACACAATGGTGCCCTAGGAGGAGATTCAGGTGATAAAGGTGGGGGGGGGTTACCTTGGTTGCTGATTGGCTAATGGTTACACAAGACAAAACATCGTTATGACATCATAAAGTGGCCAAAATCTGATCAGCTCATTTTCAGACAGGTTTTTATAAAAATGGATCAAAAAGAGAGAGAATCTTTGTTCCTGAAACTTTCAGAGTCTCTTTCCACAGAGGGGACACATGTTGATGAAGAAGAGACATGAAGAAGAGGGGACACATGTTGATGTAGAAGAGACATGAAGAAGAGCGGACACATGTTGATGTAGAAGAGACATGAAGAAGAGGGGACACATGTTGATGTAGAAGAGACATGGAGAAGAGGGGACACATGTTGATGTAGAAGAGACATGAGGAAGAGGGCACACATGTTGATGTAGTAGAGACATGAAGAAGAGGGGACACATGTTGATGTAGAAGAGACATGAAGAAGAGGGGACACATGTTGATGTAGAAGAGACATGAAGAAGAGCGGACACATGTTGATGTAGAAGAGACATGAAGAAGAGGGGACACATGTTGATGTAGAGGAGACATGGAGAAGAGGGGACACATGTTGATGTAGAAGAGACATGAGGAAGAGGGCACACATGTTGATGTAGAAGAGACATGAAGAAGAGGGGACACATGTTGATGTAGAAGAGACATGAAGAAGAGGGGACACATGTTGATGTAGAAGAGACATGAAGAAGAGGGGACACATGTTGATGTAGAAGAGACATGAAGAAGAGGGGACACATGTTGATGTAGAAGAGACATGAAGAAGAGGGGACACATGTTGATGTAGAAGAGACATGAAGAAGAGGGGACACATGTTGATGTAGAAGAGACATGAAGAAGAGGGGACACATGTTGATGTAGAAGAGACATGAAGAAGAGGGGACACATGTTGATGTAGAAGAGACATGAAGAAGAGGGGACACATGTTGATGTAGAAGAGACATGAAGAAGAGGGGACACATGTTGATGTAGAAGAGACATGAAGAAGAGGGGACACATGTTGATGTAGAAGAGACATGAAGAAGAGGGAGGGGGGGGACACATGTTGATGTAGAAGAGACATGAGGAAGAGGGGCACACATGTTGATGTAGAAGAGACATGAAGAAGAGGGGACACATGTTGATGTAGAAGAGACATGAAGAAGAGGGGACCACATGTTGATGTAGAAGAGACATGAAGAAGAGGGGACACATGTTGATGTAGAAGAGACATGAAGAAGAGGGGACACATGTTGATGTAGAAGAGACATGAAGAAGAGGGGACACATGTTGATGTCGAAGAGACATGAAGAAGAGGGGACACATGTTGATGTAGAAGAGACATGAAGAAGAGGGGACACATGTTGATGTAGAAGAGACATGAAGAAGAGGGGACACATGTTGATGTAGAAGAGACATGAAGAAGAGGGACACATGTTGATGTAGAAGAGACATGAAGAAGAGGGGACACATGTTGATGTCGAAGAGACATGAAGAAGAGGGGACACATGTTGATGTAGAAGAGACATGAAGAAGAGGGGACACATGTTGATGTAGAAGAGACATGAAGAGGGGACACATGTTGATGTAGAAGAGACATGAAGAAGAGGGGACACATGTTGATGTAGAAGAGACATGAAGAAGAGGGGACACATGTTGATGTCGAAGAGACATGAAGAAGAGGGGACACATGTTGATGTAGAAGAGACATGAAGAAGAGGGGACACATGTTGATGTCGAAGAGACATGAAGAAGAGGGGACACATGTTGATGTAGAAGAGACATGAAGAGGGGACACATGTTGATGTAGAAGAGACGTGAAGAAGAGGGGACACATGTTGATGTAGAAGAGACATGAAGAAGAGGGGACACATGTTGATGTAGAAGAGACATGAAGAAGAGGGGACACATGTTGATGTAGAAGAGACATGAAGAAGAGGGGACACATGTTGATGTAGAAGAGACATGAAGAAGAGGGGACACATGTTGATGTCGAAGAGACATGAAGAAGAGGGGACACATGTTGATGTAGAAGAGACATGAAGAAGAGGGGACACATGTTGATGTCGAAGAGACATGAAGAAGAGGGGACACATGTTGATGTAGAAGAGACATGAAGAAGTGGATTTTGCATGATAGGTCCCCTTTAAAAGTTAAATTGCAAAACAAATACAAAAATGACCGGAAACATTTTTTTTTAATTAGATTTGCCTTCGTGGCAAATTGTACTAATATATTCATATTGGAAAAATCGTATTGACAGGCAGTAAATCCAAAGCTAACCGTCCCCGCGGTCCAATCTCCTCCAGATGGCGGATGCATTTAAACGAACTGCCACTACTACGTCAGTATTATGAATCACCGTCCATGTAAACATAAACATATAGTTATAAACGCCACATGGCGAGGAAAGGTCCAGAACATTCCTGAGGCTCGAGTAGAGAACACCTCTGAACCTGAGCCCCCCCCCCCCCCCAGCAGCATCTCCCTGTGACACCACATTTCCAGCATGCCTTCAGCTCCATCATCGTGCTGTCACCACCCTAACTCCCCCAGACTCCCCCCTATAGTCTGCTAGCTGTGTGTGACTCTCACACCTTTTACTGTCGGAGGTGATCACTGCTGATCAGCTTCTCAGATGCTCTGGTGCTTTCAGACGGGATCTACTGTAGGATGTCTAACGTTTCTGTCCTCCACTTATTCAGGACCATTAAAACACCTTTTAAGAAATCATGGGGGTATGGAAGTGGGAGTATCTGAGTTCCCAGGTGGAAATATCAACGGAAGTTTGTACTTCCTGCTTGGAAACTCAGAGGTTGCGCTAGACTTTTTCTTGCGCAACCTCATTTTGAAGGACAGGATCGTAACATTTCTGTCAAAATCCAGTGTTACCCGTCGGCCTTTACACAACTCTGATGAAGGGGGGAGGGAGAGAGCACGCTCGTGAACTGTCAACGGGGGGGGCGCACGTTCGTGAACTGTTAGCGCCGTGTTATGCATGTCCACTGCACCTCGCGGGAGCGCGCACAGCGTAAAGCCAAAACTCACAGACATATCAATGATTTGTACGGCAAAGTTAGGTTTGGAAACAATATCATTTCCTTTTTGGCGGGCATGCATAACACGGCATAACACCGGAGCCTCGCTGCGGGGAAGCTTTGGCGCTGTTCCGAGTTTGTTCTAATCTCTCAAAATGACGGAATGCTTTCAGATTTTTCCGTCATTGTTAAATAAAATATATATTCGGTTAACGCGACCTCTGACGTCACCATACCCGATATCTTCCTTCAAAAGGAGTCTCCGTATATGAACATGGAGACAACACTTTGATAATATAAAATGTTTAGCTCGTCTGCATAACTTGTGTCACATTAAATCAACTGTACATATGGTACTGCTCATCTTCTATCTGTGGATATGTTGTTACGATGATAACAAATAAAGCGTAGTTATCAACCAGCTAACAATGGCTAATACGGCTCTACGTGTCGCCATTTAAACAATGTTCAATTAATTTCAAAGCTTCACTGCCTTGGGAAAAAACTCATTTAGGGCACGCATTTTTATGCCAATTATCTCTCGAAATGTTACATTTGTCCCCAGGGTGTCCGAGGCTGGCAGGTCATAAAATACACCCAAAAAGCTACAATTACAGACATTTCTGTAATATGAAGACGCAAAAAACAGACTATTTTCAGCAAATTGTTTATTTATATTAGCTTTATTGCTGTTGTGTTAAAGCTACTTCAGTGCTCCCAGGTCGGTTCAAAACAATCAACAGTAGCAAGAAAAATGTTGAGAAATAGCGTATAAAAAGCAAACCAATTTATGTCATGTTATCGCAACGCCTTTCTGCTTTTTGTGTTGTTTCACGACGTCTCAAAATCAAAGCCAAAAGTCAAAGGTCTGAAGAAAATAGCGTATAAATAGAAATGGGAAAATGAATAGTGAGACAGTTCTGAAGTCTACGAGTCTACAGTTAACAACTATGTGAGGCAATGGGCCGTTGCCATCTTTGTATTCTTAATTGGATTTGACACTAGAGGGTGGAGCTGAGTACAACCAAAGGCTCACCAAGATATTTTTAGCCAACCAAAATGTTAGAATGAACTTTGAAGAAGTGAAAACCCAAACTGAGAAAGGCTTAAAGATGTAAAGACGAACTGAAGTCCAACACAAGGAAGCCCTGCCTTACATCTTACACTATCTCTACATGGGACCATATTTGAATAAAGGAACATTATGCTTACATCACGTCTCCATGACCTCCACTGCCTGCCTATCAAATACCGGATTGACTTCATTGACGTCCCTACTATCTAACGTCTTTTTGCAAGAAGTTACACCTGACTGGATATTAGAGAATGTTGTTGATGGCTTCATGTTGTAGTCTTTGCTTTCTTTAGATGCTCGCAAAGATAACTAGCTGATGATTGTCAGGTATGTTATTCTCCATGTTGAAGCATGCTAACAGTTGCTAATGGGTAAAGTACAACTGAGGCTGAAAATACTGAATGTCCTCTTCCAATCTGAGAGTGACATGATAACAAAGGTATCCCAACTGCAGCTGTGTACATGACAGGATGTATGATTACCTAGAAGAGCATCAGGACTGTTTGAGGCATATGATAGCTATGTGATTAACATGATGATTCAGCCTCTATGGAGATAGACATATGACAAGCATGCTCATTTCTGACGTGGAGCTAATCTGAAGTAAACATTGAATACTGCTTTCTATTCCTCCATCTTGTGACTGTGTAACTCCCTCTCTTGGATATCAGCATGTGAAGGACACTGTTCAGGAACTAGTTGATGCTCTGTATGTGAGGACTACTTCCATTCTGGAGAGGATCACAAATACATGGATCCTGAGATTCAAGCTCAAGCCGCGAACGAGTGATTATTAACAATTTTAAGTATTCGGAAAAAGTCAGAATTTTGAGATCTTCGAGAAAAAGTCAGAATTTTGAGTTTTTTTGGAAACTTAGAATTTTGGGGAAAAAAACAGAATTGCTTTGATTTTTAGAAAAAGTTAGAATTTTTAGAAAAAGTCAGAATTTTTAGTCATATTTTTGAGAAAAATCTGACTCTTGAGGAAAAGTCAGAATGTTGAGAAAAAAACGGAATTTTGAGATTTTGGAGAGAAAGTCAAATTTTTGAGAAAAAGTCACCATTTTTGAGAAAAAGTCAAAAATGTTGAGAAAAAGTCAGATTTTTTTAGAAAAGTCAGAATTTTGAGATTTTGAGAAAAAAACCAACAAATTCTCTTTTTTAGTTTTGACTACTTCCATTCTGGAGAGCATCACAAATACATGGATCCTGAGATTGAAGCTCAAGCCGGGGACCAGGGAGAGTTTTCTAACAGAGGCTGATATGAATGTTAATAGATCTGCAGGTATTCGGTCATAAACAAAGTATTTTGCACAATTAAACGTTGGTCTGATGATAGTCAGAGGATCAGAATCAGAATACCTTTATTCGTCCCACAGAGGGGACATTTTTACATTTGTTACAGCAAGAAAAGAGCCAAAGACAGCTTAAAGGGGACCTATGCAAAATGCACTTTTGTACGTCTTTTCTACATGAATATGTGTCCCCGGTGTTCCAGGGAACTCACCAAGTGTCAGAAAACACAACCCTCTCTATTTTCCTCCATACCCAAATCTCTAAAAAAGGGGCTGCAACGGATCTGATAAAAACTGATCCAGATTTGAACACTGTCCTGACGTCAGGACGGTGGCGCTACGGCTATTGGGCCAACTCCACCAATCAGGAGGAGACAGCCACGGCCAGCGCCATATAGATAGAAGAGTTACGACAGCGGAAATCCAAAAATGCTTGATCGTCACGTGGTTCAGGGAGAGTCAATAGTTCCCCGGAAGTTCGTGGCGGGACATATGAATGCATGATTACCGGAGATAGAACTACGATTTTTGGTAATAAGTAGTGAATAAAGGTCTTGATTTGCAATATTTATACAACATACCGATATGTGCATGTATTTACATCAATATGTTTTAAAAAATAAATAGAATCTGCTAATATTTATGGATAATATTAGGAATAGTGTGAACAGCTAGTTTACTTGTTAACATATACATGTTAGGCTGTTGCCTTGGTTAAAGAGCCTGTTGCTGTTGTGTATTGCTTTGAATTATTTAAAACAAATATTATCTTCTTAAACAGGTATGGTAGTCAGGAGCATCACTTCCTAATGTTTATTGATATATTTAGAGGGAGGGGATGGCAAGGAATGCTTCAAAATTTAGATTAGATTCATTTCTACCATTTTTTAAATTCATGGTGGTTTCAGTAATCCCATGGTACTTGAGGACATAAGTAATCTAAATGACTGATGTCATCTTTATGACTTTCAGAAAGGACAGGAGACCAACAGGTGACTATCAAAGGACTAGCAGCAACATGATTATGATGTTAAAAGTGTTGTTTTAGGAACATCCATTGTAAATACATGGAATTCAATAAACATTGAATAGCATGTCATGCAGTTTGTCTGTGCCTTTTCCTCCTTGTTGTCCTGGCATATCGTCTCCACCATGGTTTGCTGTGCTGCCTGGGGATGCTCCAATCGCTCAGAGAAAGGAGTAAGCATCAGAATGTACGGCATCCCCACTGACACAGAGAGGAGGGAAAAATGGCTAGCTCAAGTCAGCAGGAGCAATTTAACAATCAAAACAGACAGCCGCAACAAAATATGTGAGGTAATCATATTCAAACACTGCATTTGCACTTTTTCACAAAACGAAGACCACACCATTGGGAAGCTTAATGTTTGGTTTAATACGAATAACAGGGAAAGGCTTGAAAAACTCTGAGAGTTGAGACTCAGGGTGCAGGGTGAGGGTCTCAGTGCAGGTATTCAGGCTCTATTGAATCCCCCTCTGGTTCTTGTGCTGAAAGAGGGAGAAACAGACAGGAGAATGGGTTATACACACCTATATAGCACACCTATTGGATGGGAAATTGCCTTGGGGAGATAAGGTGTGGTCTTTGTTTCCAACTGAAGTTATGGAACTTTATTATTTGTGAGTTTAACAAAGTATGACAAATGACATCAGTAATGGATGTGATATGAATTTGTATAAAGTTGTCTCACATTCTTGGTCGTATTTTACGTACAGTATGTAATGAGTGTATACATGTCCAGTAAGTCCTCCACCTGTAACATCACTGCCCCTCCACCTGCCATACAGTAGGTTACTAATATACACTAACAAGATTACTTATATAATACAGTGATAGAATACATGTTTAGTATGCTTACTTATATACAACAGTAGTATTAAATGTACCTTGTGTTTTCACTCTCACTTTGCCATCATTTCAAAATCAGCTGAGCTGCAACATAATACAGACAGGTAATAATCAACAGAATACACTAAAAACACTCACCCATAAATTACGTTTTTGTTTACTGTTTGGAAGTCTCAAATATGCACTCTAAATTCATATCAATAGCGATGTATCACACAAATAGCTCTCTTCCTTATTATTGTGTAACGTTAACTTTATTATACTAGCTTGTACAGTAGGTCTACTCCAAAATGGAGATCGTAATTTCTCCACCTCCACTCATTACAATCACACGTGCCCCAATGTTATATTTAACTAATATTATATTCCTCCACCCCACAAAAAAATCACGTTCAGAAGCCCTTTTTCTCTAATTCCACAACGTTGGATGAAATAACATTAGAACGGATTAATAGGCTGTTCATGGTTCACGTGTGTTGCTAACTTTATCCGGTATCCTAGCCTAATCTGTTATCTGTAAACGTTCCCTAAATCTACAGATTTAGGGATAATCCACTAACATCCTTAATACACATGTTCATTTGACTCAGATGTGCTGATAATATCTGCAATATAAATCTTTAAACGTCTTCTTACCTTTAAAAGTCTATCACGAACGGTCTATTATGCTGCAACTGTACTGTGTTGCTGGCGGCAATAGTTCCCCGGAAGTCAGCGGCAAGCTAACTTCCGGGAAACTATTGACGGCTCCACGATCCGCCATTGCTGTAAAAAAACTGGTCCATTGGAGTGAACGGAGATGTCGTAACTCTTCTATTATACGGCTCTGGCCACGGCCATTGCCGTTCGAAAGCGCTGGAGACGCTGTAGTACATATGCCAGGCCTGTAGGTGGTGCTGTTCTCACAGAATCAGCCCTTGCAAAAACAGGGATAAAAAAATGTCAAATTGAGCGAAATGAGGCATGGCTAAAATGCATGATCTGTTTGGTATTTTGAAAACAGAAACGTATAAATATGCCTTATATAGGTATGGTCCTACAATATATCATTTAAATATACCATGATAGGTCCACTTTAATGTTACCTAAGAAGCATGCATAAAAAAGTATTAAGGATAAAAGAAAGTTACACAATTTACAAAATACACATCCTGTAACAGTTCTGAGGATTTAGCAGCCAGGTTTATATTGCACAGATATTAACGGCATATATATATATATATATATTGCACATATTGCACATATTTGGTATTAAGAAATTAAAACATTACAGAACGAAAGCTTGATTTGGATTTAACACACCAGTATAAATGCACTTCATTGAACTCTGAAGATGCTGTTAATGCCACTGTAACTGACCCTAAATTCAATGCAACAAACATAGATGACAGTGTAGAAGATCATTCAGAATCGGTATCAGAATTCCTTTATTAGTCCCATTGTGGGAAATGTAGTGTTGCAACAAAAGTGGCATAGCAGGTAAAAGAAGCATGCGTTAGTAATATAATACAAATAATGACGAATAAGTAGGCATATATGGCTAAAACATATCTGTAGCAGCAATTTAGGTAAAACTAAGGGACATAAGTAGCATATAGACATTTATGAAAATATGTATTTTTTACATAAAGTGATTACAAGCGTGAAATACAAATAAACCCTTTCACAACAAGGGGTGTTGTAGCATAGTCTGTGTTGTTATATGTGTCTACCAGGGTCCATGATGGTTATAAAGTCTGACCGCCGCAGGAAGGAAGGATCTGCGGTATCCAATCGGCAGCCTGTCAACAACGTTATTATAATTCATCCCGAGTTTAACATGTTTGCATCATGTTTATCACGTACGGTAGTTCTATAAATATTGCACAGGACAGGCAAAAGCTATGACCTGCTAGTGGAGCTGTATGAAAAGTCAAGATGAACATACTTGGTAGGATTCACCTTCTCAAGTACATTAATCTCCGTGCTGAGTTTCATGAACACCTTGCCAATATTTGCAGATATATTTCATTCTGGAGCGACATCGCCAAAGAGCCATGCCGCTAGCATAGCTGTAAACGATAGCACTGGATGCTTAACAATAACCACAATCTTTTCCATCCCATTAACTTAAATCATTTTAGGTCAATATTTAAACCCTTCGACTCCTTTAAATGTTTGAACTTACCCTTACTGCATGAGGCATTTTGGTTCAGGTGAATCACCCCGAGAGGAATCTGAAGCAATTAAGTAAGAATGCTTTTTATGAGCGAGACACGGTGTAACTTCATCCAAATGAAAACCTGCCTTCTCTCCCACCTGACATGCTGCCCACATATCTTTACGGCCCATATAGCCTGAGTGTTAATATGAGAGGCCCGTCTGCAGCCAGAGAACGGTCTGGAAGCTTTTCTGAGGACAGATCCACGGTCCAATATGAAACGCTAACCAGGCACTTCTGCCGAAAACCTGATATTTATAGACGGCAGAAATGCGAGCTAGCTAAGCACTTTATATTGAGCAATAGTTAAAAGTGATATCAAAGTCTCCCTGCTGGTTTCTCTCTTTCGACCGGGTTCCTGAAGTCCGCCGGTCCGTAGATCCTTCGATTAAGGTTGCAGGAAACTCCCAAAATAAGTTTATTTTCTGCTGCATGACTGCGTTAAAGTCCTCTTTAAATTATAAGTAGGAACCTTTGAAATAATGTAGAAAACACTGTAGATCAGAGAGGTGAATATCCTATTTTTTCTAACTTGTGTCATGTTCGTATGTTTGCAAAATGTCTTCAAAGTTCAGGAAGTCTTGTCAAAATTGTGTGTGAAATCTGGCATTCATGAGATGTCGTTGTTCCCAGTTATTGTGATTTCGCTATTTTTATATTCGTTTTTATCCTTAAAACCCCTTAAAGTACTTAAATCATGGATCAAACATAAGTTAAAGACAGGATCCCTTAAATTGCTTAGTTTAACCCTTCCCTTTTCTGCAGCTCAGAGAAAAAGCCACTTGATGTGGAAACGGTTAATATTGAGGACTTTAATTCAGTTTTATTGCATTGTTTGTTTTAACAGTTATTACATGCATGTTAAGGCATGCATATCAGGGGGTTTTAAGAGTTTCCCCCCCCCTTTGTTTGGTGTATATATCCGCTAATTTAAGCTGTCTATGAGCGTCATAGCTCTTCGTTAGCATGCCTGTGAACTTTTAGCCTCGTCCTGTGTTCAGAGGTGTCGGGCAGCTGTGGAAACGGAGGCTTAAAACCATCCGATACGATCTCCACAGCTGAAGGCGGTAAGTGAGGCGGCGGTGAAGATCTGACTTCTGGCCAACTTTAAAGGACGAGTCCTCTTGTGAGTCCGGCTGGAGGTTGAGACTGAAAATTAACCGTATTTAAAACACATATTCCGGAAGAAGTCTTTCGCAGTCAATACAGAAAAAACTGTTTTCATACAGTGGCAAAATTCTTATGTTTTTTGTTGGCTGAAAATAAAGTAAGCATCGCAAAGCTAATGGCTTTTATCGCCGCTAAGCTAAAGGCGGCTAATGTTGGGCTATAAAGGAACTACAGCACGGTCACATGACTTCATGTCACCACCGCTAAGCTAAAGGCGGCTAATGTTGGGCTATAAAGGAACTACAGCACGGTCACATGACTTCACGTCACCACCGCTAAGCTAAAGGAGGCTAATGTTGGGCTATAAAGGAACTACAGCACAGTCACATGACTTCACGTCACCACCGCTAAGCTAAAGGAGGCTAATGTTGGGCTATAAAGGAACTACAGCACGTTCACATGACTTCACATCACCACCGCTAAGCTAAAGGAGGCTAATGTTGGGCTATAAAGGAACTACAGCACGGTCACATGACTTCACGTCACCACCGCTAAGCTAAAGGAGGCTAATGTTGGGCTATAAAGGAACTACAGCACAGTCACATGACTTCACGTCACCACCGCTAAGCTAAAGGAGGCTAATGTTGGGCTATAAAGGAACTACAGCACGGTCACATGACTTCATGTCACCACCGCTAAGCTAAAGGCGGCTAATGTTGGGCTATAAAGGAACTACAGCACGGTCACATGACTTCACGTCACCACCGCTAAGCTAAAGGTGGCTAATGTTGGGCTATAAAGGAACTACAGCACGGTCACATGACTTCACGTCACCACCGCTAAGCTAAAGGCGGCTAATGTTGGGCTATAAAGGAACTACAGCACGGTCACATGACTTCACGTCACCACCGCTAAGCTAAAGGTGGCTAATGTTGGGCTATAAAGGAACTACAGCACGGTCACATGACTTCACGTCACCACCGCTAAGCTAAAGGTGGCTAATGTTGGGCTATAAAGGAACTACAGCACGGTCACATGACTTCACGTCACCACCGCTAAGCTAAAGGTGGCTAATGTTGGGCATGATGGCATTTAGTCGTCTCATTTAGCAACCCAGTCTCACGGCATTTCGTGTTATAGTCACAACATGTATTTAATCTATTGATTCGTGTTCACCAACATGAATTTCGCATTTTTGGTAGTATGTTTCGTGCCTTCACCACGTCTTTTTGTCCGGTCGGGTCTTGGAAGACCAGAAGCTGTGTGGTTCATAAAAACATTTTCTTACTCAATATCTTACCCTAAGCCTAACCCTATCCCTTTTATTTTAAATTGTATAATGTTGGAGTTTTTTTGCCGTCCGTGAGGAAAAGAAATGGCTCAGAGCCTCAGAATACTGAAATCTGTATTTTATGTTATCTTTTTTTCCTTCTAATTTGTTATTATTTGGTGCAGGCACGAAACATACTACCAATAGAAATACATTGCTTCTAAAATCGTTCCGTGTCAAAATACTGAAATCTGTATTTTTTTGTATCTGTTTTTCCTTCAAATTTGTTATTATTTACATTGCTTTTAAAATCGTTCTGTGTGACACGAAAACAATTGCAAAATCGTGTTGGTGAACACGAATCAATAGATTACATTTGTGACTATAACACGAAATGCCGTGAGACTGTGTTGCATTTAGACACTTTTAAATGTCTAAATGAGACATATTTTGGGGTATTTTATGTCGTAGAACAAAACGGTTAAAATCTCTTCATCTTGTCACAGACGTTTTTTCAGGATAATAACCAGTGTTTTCGGACCTATTCCTGCACCACTCTTTATAATTTGGCCGAACTTACTTAAATTCATCAAGACTCAGTTTTCAGATTCTTTGTTTAACATGGTGAAAACAAATAGTAATTGATCATTTTGTGGCGGAAGTATTTCTTTAAGACTTTTAATATTTAAACTGGTGTATAAACAGATAACCAACACCTGAAACGTCCCCTTCCCTTTCTCCCATAAACTCTTTATTTCTATCCTCACCGATGCACCCTCAGGTGTTTCTAACCTCCCAGTAGACAGAAGAGACTCTCCTCTTTCCTCGACCCCTCCTTCGTATACGGCTAAACGTTTTGGCCCCTGATGGTTTTATAGTCCTTTTCCTCCCTTTATAGCTTCTCGGTGGCGCTGAGCAGAGTCCTAAAATGATCCCAGGCTCCTCCTCGGCGATGCCTTGTTGATTTGTTGATTTGCAGAGCGACGTTGGCAGGGGTCGATGATATTCCAGCAGCTTCTGGCCGATTGGTCTGAGGATCCTGCATTTCCATAAACAGGGGCTCCATATCCATATCTGAGCCCCCCTATATATATATATATACACCCCGGGGATGATTTCTCCTCAGTGTTATCCTCCTCCTGGACTCTTTCTCCTCGTAGGTGAGCCCAGCTTCTTCTTCATCCTCCTCCTCTTCCTCTCTTGCATGCATTAGTGCCGCTGGTTAATGGACACTGAGTGAAGTTGGTTAAGTGCTAAGGTGAAAAGGTCTCGACCTCGGAGGATTGTTAATAAGTGAAGAGGATGTGATCAGGGTGAAGGAGAGGTTTTAATGAGCCTTCTGACTTTTTTGAAGTATTTGGCTGTTTTGCAAATCAAAAACTCGACTGATTTCGGTAAACTTGAGCGTTTTGAGTGCAGATCGGATTGTTTACACTTTGATCTCTGAGTCATGGTGTTTGGCTGCATGAGATCTCCTGGATATACTTAGAGAAGATGGTTTGATTTTATTGTTTTTGTAGAGTGCTGCAACAGATTGTTATCCTTGCCAGGTATTCTGTAGTCAGATTTAGCCATCGAGACTAAATCTGCCCACGGTTTGAGATTTCTACTTTATTGCAGTTCAGTTTCAGGAGTTTTTCCAGAAATTGCATTGAAATTCCCAAAAGGAAGACGGCATAGAGCTGATGGAAATGATCTCTTAGATTTAGCTGTGACTTATGACTATAGGTGATCATTTTGTATTTTTTTAAAGCTATTAGTTTCCGAATTTGTGTTCAACGCATGGGCTGGACTTTTCTGGGTGTTATATCAGGGGTAAATAAACGTCTTAAAAGATTAAAACATTGCATTTTGATTTTAAATCATTAATCTTGAATGTTGTGGTTACAAACTAAAAATATAGAGATGTTTTGATACCGAAATGTTTTGAAAATATGCAAATAAATGCCAATTTAAGTCCTAAATCAAGTGTGAATATCTCCCGGTGCTCAGATATCTCCAGCTCGTTTTACCGCCTTTTTAATGAGACGGAAAACGAAACCTGAATTATTTATAGTAATAAATAACTCTTGCAATCTGATCAGAGCAGCTTGTTTAAACTGATTTATTTTGGCGTGTGTGTGTGTGTGTGTGGACAGTTATATTCTTCAAGCGTGGTATTAGTGTTTTAATTTAAAATAGTGATCTGAATATTTCCTTTACCATTGACGTTGAGAGTATAGTTATGATTTAGTGTGTGTGTGTGTGTGTGTGTGTGTGTGTGTGTGTGTGTGTGTGTGTGTGTGTGTGTGTGTGTGTGTGTGTGTTGGCATGTCTTCTTGCTGCCGCTGCACATTCCCCCCTCCCTGAAAGGAGTTGAAGTGTTAATTCCCGCGGGATCTTGGGGTTTGAGCACCTGCAGAGAAGCTTATCGCCGGCGTCATGCGACCCAAACCTCGGCGTCCAAATTTAGCTCTGTCAACACTCAGCTGCTCATCAAAAGCTCTCTGAGATTGCCTTTCATACGGAGGAGGGTCTCCCATATTTAAGCGCAGTGCGGATGATAGCATCGTTTATTCTCAATGACTTCTTCTTCTTCTTCTTTTCTGTCAAACAGGCTGTGAAGAAAGGAAACCGCCATCATGTCTGAGTAAGTGTCTCTGCTATCAATGAGTGTTTTTGAAAAAGTGGATTTGTAATTGAAGGAAATATCTACGGATGAGGATTAGGACCACATGATTATTATACTTTTTTTGGTTGATTGAAATATTTGAGTTGATTGAAGTTGGGATTCTGAGATTAAAGTCAAAATTCTGAGGAAACTGTCAGAATTCGTAAAACTAAAGTCAGAATTCTGAGATAAAAAGTCTAAATTCGTATTTCCTTAGAGCTTTGACTTTAATCTCAGAACAAAAATAAATAAATTCACCTTTGGTTGGATCGCAAAAGATGTTCCCATGTGGCGCTAATGGTCTTCCGTAAATATCCTATCATAGTCTGACAACATTTCTGATTGCATGTACAATTCCTGATTTCAAAGTTGTATTTTTAGCGTCAGCATGGATGTGTACCAAGGTCAAACAAATGGACTTAATATGAGCTTTTGTTTTGGGTGAAAACACGTCTAAAGGTTTAATTACAAGGCGTCTGAATCAGCTCAATAAAAGGACGGAAGAATATAAGACATCAAACAAAAAGAGCAACAGAAAGAAGATGGATATAGGAAAGGTGACATTTATAGAAAGGATAGGAAGCAGAGAAAAAGAAATAGAGATTCAGAGGAAAGAACAAAGAATTATGGAGAGACAAAAGAGAGAAGGAACGAAGCAAAAGATGAACAAATAAATTCATTAAATTCAGTAGTTGAACAGCAACAGAGAAAGAGCGAAAGTACAGCACAGATTAATACAATTAAAGATCAACATTTCAATTGGTAAGTAACTGTTAAAACAAGAAATGAATGAAATACACATTTGAGTCCGGATTGTTAGATATATTTACATGTACGTGTGCAGGTCAAAGATATTGTGCAAACAGTGCAGATTTGATACAACGACAAGATGAATGAATAATGTGAAGCAAGATGTAAGGATGAATGTCAAAAAGGAGAAGACGTTAGAGAAGAATAAAGCGTTGTTGTTGTTGTTGTTGTTGTTGTGGTTAAAGGTTTTCTTTTACCCTAAGCGAAGGTCTCAGAACAGAGAGGGCTTTATGTCCGATTGTAAAATAATCCAAAGTGAGATCTGTGATATTCAGTCGTATAAAGAAGAGCTGCTGCAGACAGGATGTATTTATGCACCCTGTGGTTAGCTCAACACCTTTTAGGGTTCACCATACCTCAAACAAACCCCTCTGCTCACTAAGGAGCTTTCATCAGGGGAAAGAGCAATTCAGTATTTTAATAAATGATACCCTAACAGAGTTATTTCTGATCTTTGCAGCAAGAAGATGAACACGAGCCGCAGGCATCATCTGAAGGTACGTTTCAGTCTCTGGTTCAGATGCATTGATGATAAAGCTGCTGATTGGTTAATATGATGTCAACAGTTATCATGACCTGCTTCAATATATGTAAAGTGCAAAAGATAGAGCCTATAATGTGCTTTTTATAACGGTTTTATTAAAGTTAGACATGACTTTGTTTCAGGACCAATAAGTCACTTTTTTCAGATTTAATCAGACATTTTTGTAAAATCGAATCCATCTTTTTTTATTGTCATTTTACTGAAATATATCTGATAATAACATTTAAAAAAAGTCAAAACATCTATTTTTTATTTGTCTTTGAACTTCATTAAATTCATTCATTCATTCAAATATCATTGTTCCTGTTCTATAATATTGTAATCAAACTTTTAAACGTTATTTTCATATCCTCGTGTTTTTCTGCTTTGGGATTCATCCTGCGTGGAAGCTGCTATACATTTATTATTATTAATATTAAAGAATTATATATACAGTTTATAAAGTATATCCTTCTGCATGATGAGTAGTTTAACTTGAGTCTGTTTAAAGCTCTGCGGCGCCCTCTGATGGTGACATCTGTGAAGTGTTTGAAGATTTGGAGCATTTCAAGGAAGCTTCTGATTAAATATAAATAACTTATGGATTGAAAATGTACCTATTATTACTTTTTGCACGTGGAATTAAACAAACATTTTGTGCAAAAACCACAACAGTTTTCACATAAAACTCACATAAGATCTAAAACCTGACAATTATCTGAATTAACCCTTTAAAAATGATGAAATAGAGCCGCACAATTAATCATCATTTTATTGAAATCACAATATCTACTAGTGCAATATCCAAAACTGCAATATCCATCCATCCATCCATCCATCCATCATCCATCCATCCATCCATCCATCCATCCATCCATCCATCCATCTATCTATCTATCTATCTATCTATCTATCTGTTTAAATCCATATTATATCGTCTATCATATCGCAATTGCAATATCATTCAAAATACACTTCCTTTGTATTGATTTATTTCCTGATTGAACAGCCATACAGGTTGTTTCTTCTCCTCCTCTTGACTATCTTCTCCATGTTCCCTGCAGAGTTTGATACTGTCCATAGCGGCCAAGTGGATCGACGAGGAAGTGAAAGAGATCATAGCAGCCAAGGTGGCGTACATGTCCGAAAACTGTCCGAAACCGAGTCTGAGCGGAGATCAGGCCGCCCTCATGGTGAGAGGAAACGCTTCATCAGGACACTATTCACTTTATAGATACATTAAAACACTAAGATACGTGCGGGAAGAGGCAGAACCCCCACAGACAGAGGTGGGAAGCAACTAAGTACATTTACTCACTTCTACTCCACTACAGTTCAGAGGTAAATGGTGTACTTCTACTCCACTACATGTATTTAATACCTTTAGTTACTTCACAGATCTGGATGAATGATGTGAAATATAATCAAGTGTTAAATCAGACTGTAGTTCCACCTGGAGTAAATCCACAAGCTACCCTGCAGTATACAAAGTCATTCAAACTAGCTGCACCTTTACCAGCTTTGAGAACACTTTCATGATCAATCATTATAAAACATATCATATATATTATTCTGAAATGGACCAATCTGCACAATGACTACTTTCACTGTCGCTACTTTCACTATATTTTGATGAGAATACTTTTCTACTTTTACTTGAGGAACATTTTGAATGCAGGACTTTTACTGTAACAGAGTATTCCTACACTCTGGTACTTCTACTTTTACTCAAGTACAAGATCTGAGTACTTCTACTTTTAGTCAAGAACAATATCTGAGTACGTCTACTTTTACTCAAGTACAAGATCTGAGTACTTCTACTTTTACTCAAGTACAAAATCCCTCAACTAAATACTGTTAACATTTCACAGTGTCTTTAGAGATTAGAGATTAAAGTGGACCTATCATGCTATATTTGAATAACATAGTGTAGGACCATACCTATATAAGGCATATTTATACTTTTTTTTTTTCAAAATACCAAACAGATCATGCATTTTAGCCATGCCTCATTTTGCTCAATTTGAAAAATGTTAGCTCTGTTTTTGCAAGGGCAGATTCTGTGAGAACAGCACCACCTACAGGCCTGGCATATGTACTACAGCGTCTCCAGCGCTTTCGAACGGCAATGGCCGTGGCTGTCTCCTCCTGATTGGTGGAGTTGGTCCAATAGCCGTAGCGCCACCGTCCTGACGTCAGGACAGTGTTCAAATCTGGATCAGTTTTTATCAGATCCGTTGCAGCCCCTTTTTTAGAGATTTGGGTATGGAGGAAAATAGAGAGGGTTGTGTTTTCTGACACTTGGTGAGTTCCCTGGAACACCGGGGACACATATTCATGTAGAAAAGACGTACAAAAGTGCATTTTGCATGATAGGTCCCCTTTAAGTTAAAGCTGATTTTGTGACGAAGAAAATTAGCGTTGTTTTAAGATATGGAGAATTAAAAAGTCTGATTCTGATTGAAAGTCTTCCTCAGCAAAGCTTTAGTTTGAAGTATGCTGCCGTCAGTAAAGGCTTGTGATTGGTTGGTAAACATCCCGTCTGTGTGTGTTTTAGGAAGCCTGCAAAAAGATGCACTCCCTCATCGATAAAATGGATGAAGAGCGGTACGACCTGGAAGGCAAAGTTGGCAAAGCCGACAAAGAGGTAGGCGTCCTCCTCTTGCAGCAGTTAACGCTTTTATCTACGTGTTAGTGTCTTAAAAAATGTAATTGAAGTTACTTATTGGAAGGCTTAACAGGTTAAAAAAAAAAAAAAAAAAAAAAAAAAAAAAGAATATATATATATATTTTTTTCCAATGCCATGCGATCTAGCCACACTAGCGATCGACGTATTGGGCACCCCTGATCTAGAGTGTGTCGCAGTCTGTTAGGACCCCTGAGAATGTGTAATAAAATGTGTTTTGCTGATAGATTGAAGACCTGAGGATCAAAATGGTGGATGTGGGCGGCGTGAAGAAGCCCGCTCTGAAGAAAGTCCGTATGTCTGCAGACGCCATGTTGAAGGCTCTTCTGGGCTCAAAACACACCGTGAACATGGACCTGAGAGCAGGTCTGAAGCAGGTCAAGAAGGAGGTCAAAGAGGAGGTGAGGCACACACATGATGCAGCATTTAGAGAACATTCAGCAACTTGAGGGAACATGCGCAGCGTTTACAGAAACGCTGCAGAAACCAAACGCTGCAAATACAAAACGCTGAAGAAGCTCAGAACACAACAGAGACCAGGGGACACTAAAGAGTGACGCACACAGCTGGGAGACCAGGGGACACTAAAGAGTGACGCACACAGCTGGGAGACCAGGGGACACTAAAGAGTGATGCACACAGCTGGGAGACCAGGGGACACTAAAGAGTGACGCACACAGCTGGGAGACCAGGGGACACTAAAGAGTGATGCACACAGCTGGAGACCAGGGGACACTAAAGAGTGACGCACACAGCTGGGAGACCAGGGGACACTAAAGAGTGACGCACACAGCTGGGAGACCAGGGGACATTAAAGAGTGACGCACACAGCTGGAGACCAGGGGACACTAAAGAGTGACGCACACAGCTGGGAGACCAGGGGACACTAAAGAGTGACGCACACAGCTGGGAGACCAGGGGACACTAAAGAGTGACGCACACAGCTGGGAGACCAGGGGACACTAAAGAGTGATGCACACAGCTGGGAGACCAGGGGACACTAAAGAGTGACGCACACAGCTGGGAGACCAGGGGACACTAAAGAGTGACGCACACAGCTGGGAGACCGGGGGACACTAAAGAGTGACGCACACAGCTGGGAGACCAGGGGACACTAAAGAGTGATGCACACAGCTGGGAGACCAGGGGACACGAAAGAGTGACGCACACAGCTGGAGACCAGGGGACACTAAAGAGTGATGCACACAGCTGGGAGACCAGGGGACACTAAAGAGTGACGCACACAGCTGGAGACCAGGGGACACTAAAGAGTGACGCACACAGCTTGGTGACGTTCAGGATTATAAAGCTGAACAACTGACTCTGTTGTTGGAAACTTACCTGAAATGTTTTATGGGCTTATTTTAACAATGTGATCACATGACTTGCAGCTATTTTACTCAAGTTGACCAAAACATTTGGTGACAAAAAGAGAAAAAAGTTGATGACAAAACTAAATGTTGGCAACAGAACAGGTAAAAGTTGATGACAAAAAAAAAAATTGGACAAACATTTTTTTACAAAAAGAAGTGGACCAAAATTAAAAAAATGGATTCCCAAAAAAAAAGAAATACATTTATTGTTGGTGACTAAAAGAAGAAGAAAAAAGGAACATTTGCGTCTTTTTTAAAGTTGAACAACTGTCTCTGTCTCAGAGTTAGTCGTCTTATAACTGTAAGTGTTTGTCAGTATATCTGAAATGAATAGGTTAGCTACGTTAGCTAGCTAGCTCACAGCAGATCTGCAGTAACATCAGAAGCAGTCATGTGATCACATTGTTAAAATAAGACCATCAAACATTTTTGGTAATTTTCCAACAACAGTCATTGTTTTGTTGTTTCTCCTAATGTAAGTATTTTTGAGCCGTTGTAGAGCGCTTGCCCTCTGTCGGCCACCATACTTTTGTAATAGAGAAACACGACAAAACAAACCCCAATTAAAAACACAAAAATAAAATGTTTGCTTGTCCCTTCTTTATCTCTCTGTCCTTGCTGTTGCTAGGCAGATTTCAGACGTGATCAGACACCATTTTGTCTATTTTTTTACGGTGATTTCTGTGTTGTTTCTTGCAGCCTGCAGAGGCTGCGGGTGACTGGCGTAAGAACATCGAGGATAAGGCCGACAGGAAGAAGATGTTCGAGACCACCTAAAGACTTTTTAAGGAACTTTTAATTGGATTTTGAAGTTTTTGTTTCATTAAAACTGTCAGTTTCAGCTTTGGTCTGCTGTTATTGTGAAGTGAACGTCCCTCTTGGATTAATTAGGGCTTTTATTTGAGACTTCCCGTTTCCTTTACTGTGCTGATGTTCACTTTGGACAACTTCCTGCCGCTGCGTAGTGTTTCTGTTTTTAATAAATGTGTTTCTGTTTCCTACACCTTGCCATGAGGTATTCTGTCTTTGACTCAGTGACGCACAGCGCTGCAATAGAAGTGAACAGCGCCTTCATCAGATTTATCTAAACAAATCACAAGAATTCACATGTTTTCTGTTTGTTTTTGTCCAAAGCTGGCCCTGAAACAGAACAAATGCTTATTTTTGTTTAATTAAAGTGCCTGAAAAGAGATTAACTGAAAGCATAGAGACGAATCCCTTTCAAAATGATTCTTTATTCAATTTACCCTTCATGTTACACTTAAATCTAATTAAAACAGTGAAAAACCCATTGAGTTTGAGCTTTTGCTGATTGTTATCGAAGTTTAATAATACGTTTTGTTCTGTTAATTGGCCGTTTTCCGAGCTTTAACGAGGTTGTGTTTCTCTTTGTGGTGCTGTGATGTCACTGAGGTAAACACATTATATCCATGTTTCCACTCCGATGTGTTCAGGGAGATGTGAAAAGTGAATGTTTTCATTTTTTATTTGCTTTAGGAAAATACCCTTTTGGTAATTTACTGCTGAGTTTAAATGATAAAATGAGAGGCCAGTGAGGAAAAACTGCATTTTGGTAAAACCATTTTCACCGGGTTAGGGTTAGAGTTAGGGTTAGGGTTAGAGTTAGGGTTAGGGTTAGATTTAGGGTCCATGTTAGGGTTAGGGTTAGAGTTAGAGTTAGGGTTAGGGTTAGAGTTAGGGTTAGATTTAGGGTCCATGTTAGGGTTAGGGTTAGAGTTAGAGTTAGGGTTAGGGTTAGGGTTAGAGTTAGGGTTAGAGTTAGGGTTAGGGTTAGGTAGGGTTAGATTTAGGGTCCATGTTAGGGTTAGGGTTAGGTAGGGTTAGGGTTAGATTTAGGGTCCATGTTAGGGTTAGGGTTAGATTTAGGGTCCATGTTAGGGTTAGGTAGGGTTAGGGTTAGATTTAGGGTCCATGTTAGGGTTAGGGTTAGGTAGGGTTAGGTAGGGTTAGGGTTAGGGTTAGGGTTAGACATCAATCCCACCAGTTTCAAAGAATTACAAATATTTCAGATTTTGTTTTAACCCGACGTAGAAAATATATAAGCAGGGCTTCCATAATGGAGAAACAAGACCCAACAAAAAACGATATATATATATGATAAAATGTTCTAAACTTAACGTTAAATACTGTTTTTACTAGTTTTGTGTATTTCCTTTTAGTCATTTTGTGTCTTTTGTTTGTTATTTTGTGTTTTTTGTTTCTTTTGTTTCTCTTTTTACTAATTTTGTGTCTTTTGCTAATCATTTTGTGCCTTATTGTAGTTATTTTGTGTCTCTGTGTTAGTTGCTTCATGTCTAGTAGTTGTCAGTTTGTGTTTCTTTTTAGTCATTTTGTGTCTTTTCTTAGTAATTTTGTGTCTCTTTCTGGTTGCTAAGTTTGACATTGAGTGACATTTCTATTTTCCTAACTTTAATCTCCTCACTTAGAATTATTTAAGCAACGTGCAAAGATTGAATTGATTGTTTTTCTACCACTTTAATTCATTTGGAAGACGACAGTAGGTTGTTTGTTTTACCTCCAATACTTCAGTTAGTCATGACGTCTCTTATGAAACGATATCATTACACCTGTCTCTTATCTGCAGCTCCACTCGATGCTAGAACAGATTTAAGGTGTTGTGACCTGTACCGACCACACAGTGTCAGCAGAGGACTGTTTCATCAGCATTAGCTGCACAGAAATACTCAGACTATTTATTAAAAAAAAATACTTAACCTCAATCTGTCAAGTATTTAATAAATAGCAGATAAATACAAAAAAATGTGTGCTGTAAAGGAAGACTTTATAGAGTCTCTTTAAAATCTTTAATTTTTTTAAAGTATTTTGTCTTATTTACTTTATCTCCCTTGTGTTAATGTTCTGTCTCTGTGTCTTTTCATAGTCGCTTTTTTTACTCTGGGTAATGTTGTGTCTCTGTGGTCGTTTTACATCGTTTCGTGGTCATTCTGTGTCTATGAGTGCTTTTTGGTTGTTTGGTTCTAGTTCTGTTTCTTTTTTAGTCTCTTTGAGGAACGTCCTCGTTGCTTCGAGTTTCTTAGGCCGTAGATTTTTCATAGTCGAAAATCCATTAACTTATTCCTCCACTGATAAAATATGTCCTGATGGAGGGGGACTCGGCTCATTCAAGCAGAAGGTGAGATACTTGGTTTTTTATTTTTGTAAATAAACGTCTCTTACTCACAAACTGCATTTATTTATATAATTGTGTTTCTTTTGTTTCAGTTGCTGGACCTGAAGCTGCAGCTGCAGCACGTGAGTTGTCTTTAAAGATTTCCTTTGACAAGAATATACCTACAGTATATTTGATGATAAACTGCATAACTGTTAACTGTAAACAAAACTTCATATTTAGATAGTAAATATCTTAAAAAAAATCTTCAATAAATCTTCAAAGATCTTCAAAAAATATGTTTAAAACATTTTGAGCTCTAAAATAAACAAGGAATAATACCAAAAACATTTTGAAAGAAGGATTTTAAGGAGAAAAAGGAGCTTGCAGGTCAGATTTTCTCCAGAGGCCCGAACAGAGAACACTAATGCAGTAATTAAACAATCACAGAGAAACTAAATGACATTTTCTGCCTCCATTGATCACACGACACCATTATTACCCCCATGTTTACTGATTCCCCCCCCCATGAGGAGAAAAAGCGGATGCAGATTTACGACCCCTCCGTCAAAGGATGAAGGGATTTCAGGGAATCTTCAAAAGTTTTCTGAAAAATCTTCCAAAAATCTTTAAAAGTTTTTTAGCAAATCTTCCACATGTCTTTTTCAGCAAATCTTCAAAAAATCTTCATAAGTTTTCTGAAAAATCTTTAAAAATCTTCAAAAAATCTTCACAAGTTTTTTAAAAAATCTTCAAAATATCTTTAAAAGTTTTCAAAAAATCTTCCAAAATGTATTCCAAAAAATCTTCTTAAAATCTTCTAAAAATCCTCCAAAAATCTTCCCAAAAAATCCTTAACCTGTTTCACACCATCCCCACGGTACCGGGCGGATAAACGCGTCATTTGCAGGAAACAACGTCTAAGGAATCTTAATATTGAATAAAACTATGAATGTGTTATATCCATGTAACGGGAAGAAACTCAGCTAACTGATCTTTTTAATTTTTTTTTTCAAAAAACCCCCACAATGCTAGCACTCAGCCTCTGAATTAGCCTCGATCGAAAAAACGGAACCTACAAAGGCACTTAAACTCACTCATAACTCCCTTATTACTTATCCTAGATGCACAGCCAACCACTCGTTTTTGGTGTCCTGGAGACACTGAATCTGTGTAAAAAACCTCAACACTCAGTGATAAACATTCGCGACGCTATAAACGAAAGCGTACATCATCACATGTGGAGCTAAGTAGCTAACAAACGTAAATATGGCTTACCTTGGTCAAAAGTGGTCTTCAATGGCATTAAAACGATAAAAAAACGATGCTGCAGTTAATCCATAGGTTCATCCTATGTGTCTGTGCCTTCTTTGGAATTTTTCTGATAATCCATAAGCAATACAACTGCGTTTTAGTTTCCAAACTCCAGAAGGAGACATTCCTCCACTTTGGTTTCGTTTTCCACACGCGAAGAGCCCACATTTTTTCTTTACAACGTGTGTGAGTGGGCCTCCCCCTTCGATTCTATTGGCTCTAACGGTCACAAGGGTATGTCAACCAACCAAATCGAGCAAGGGGGGCCAGAGATAGGTCAAATCCACCCAAATGACCCCAGATGGCCCAGTTTTTGGCTAAATCTCTCTAAAAAGGTCAAATTTCACTTGTTTTGCATCAATCTTGATACAGGGTACTTATTATATGTTGTACTTTGGATTCCTAAAGCTTTTAGTCTACTAACCCATCATCCAAGGGTAGTTTTCACTATCTGTAAAAAATAATTTTTGGACGGACACTATAATTTACAGTTTTTTACTATGTAAAATCTGAATTTTCTTTAAAATAAAAAACATTTATATTGATTCTGACACTTCTACATCCAACTCACAGGTTTATCATTACTTTGAGAAGAAAGATTATTAATTTAACCCTTTTAGAAGGGAAGATATGGTCATTTGTTCTGGGAATGTCATTTTCGAGTCTGAGACCTGAAAAACAGGCTCAGAGTGGAACAGGTTAAACAATGAAAAAACAACAACGAAAAAACGTACCAAAAACGTTGCAAAATGTGTCATTAAAGGTGGGGTAGGTCATTTTTGAGAAACCGGCTCGAGTGCGCTAGAATTTGAAAATACACAGCCGGAAAAAATCTGCCACTTCCTTACAGAGCCCCTCCTCCAACACACACGAACGCGCACATGACCAATGAGGGCACGAGATAAGTCTGTGCACAGATGGAAGGCTGACAGGCAGGTAGGCCATCCAGTTATTTTAGCCGGGCCGGCTAAAAAGTGGATCTCGAGCCGGTTTCTCAAACTTACCTACCCCACCTTTAATACTCCATTGTTGTTGTACTTTAGATAGTTTTTACCATTTTTTTCTGCTCTTTGTGACGTCTTATCATAACTATTTAATCCATAAGAA
>NW_022987577.1:1266070-1308570 GCF_902827165.1 Trematomus bernacchii | reverse complement strand
GGACTCGCCTCCCTTATGGGGACATAATGAGGGGAATCATTAATTTTAGGGTGAAGACTTGGTTAGGGTAAGGGTAAGGGTAAGGGTTAGGGTAAGGGTAAGGGTTAGTCATGTGTTGGTTATGGTTAAGTCTCCAGGAAATGCATGTAAGTCAATGTAATGTCCCCTGAAGTGATGTATACATGGTATGTGTGTGTGTGTGTGTGTGTGTGTTTATAATATTAACTTTTATTTGGATAACTGATGTTTTATTTATCTGTTAATTAAAGGGTAAAGAAGATGTCATCGAGCCGCAGGCATCATCTCAAGGTAACACATTTTATTATTTATAATTTACTAGAAATTAAATCAGATATGTATCTCGATGAGGGTTGTCGTAAAATATAGAATTTTGTTAAAAAAAAAAATTAAAAAGCAATTATAAGATTTATAACACATTTCTATATATTTCTTTGTATCACTATCGTCTTTAAAGTTTTAATAAATGATTCAATCTTGGTTGTTATAGTATTTTTATCCGTTTTCTCTTTAAGTGTAGCTTAACAGATTAAAGTGTTTTCAGGCCATGAACCCTTAGCTCATCTAACACGTCTAAAGTTATAAAGAAATATGTGTTCAAGGCAAGGCAAGGCAAGGCAAGGCAAGTTTATTTATATAGCACCTTTCAACACAAGGCAATTCAAAGTGCTTTACAAAAATGGAAGACATTATGAAAATGGCATTTAAAATCAGTCATTAAAAAGAAAAGATAATAAAATAAACATTAAAAGAAAAAATACATGGATAAAAGTTAAAAGTTACAGTGCAGTTTAAGATGTGAATAGTTCAATTAAAAGCAGCGGCAAAAAGAATATTCTTCAAGGGAGAATTAATCCGGAAAAGAAGCTGAGAGAAATGTCAGAAACATAACTCAACCTTTTATAGGATGTTGGTTCAAGTCTAGCAGAGGAGGGAGAAGTACTCAGATATAGTACTCGAGTAAAAGTAGAAGTACTCCGATCTTGTACTGGAGTAAAAGTAGAAGTACTCCGATCTTGTACTGGAGTACAAGTAGAAGTACACATATCTTGTACTTGAGTAAAAGTAGAAGTACTCAGATCTTGTACTTCAGTAAAAGTAGAAGTACCAGAGTGTAGGAATACTCTGTTACAGTAAAAGTCCTGCATTCAAAATGTTCCTCAAGTGAAAGTAGAAAAGTATTATCATCAAAATATAGTGAAAGTAGCGACAGTAAAAGTAGTCATTGTGCAGATTGGTCCATTTCAGAATAATATATATGACATGTTTTATAATGATTGATCATGAAAGTGTTCTCAAAGCTGGTAAAGGTGCAGCTAGTTTGAATGACTTTGTATACTGCAGGGTAGCTTGTGGATTTACTCCAGGTGGAACTAAAGTCTGATTTAACACTTGGTTATATTTCACATCATTCATCCAAATCTGTGAAGTAACTAAAGGTATTAAATACATGTAGTGGAGTAAAAGTACACAGTAGCATCAAATAGAAACACTTAAGTAAAGTACAAGTACCTCAACATTGTACTTAAGCTGAGTAAATGTACTTAGTTACTCCCCACCTCTAGATCTTGCAGTAATATATCTCTAATAAAGAATGAACTCTTTTTCTCCCTCAGAGTTTGATCCTCTCTATCGCTGCTGCGTGGATCGAGCAGGAAACCGCTGAGACCACTGCGGCTAAAGCGGCTTATCTGAGCGAACATTGTGCCAAACCCGACCTGAGCGGAGACCAGGCGGCTCTCATGGTAAAGAAACAAACTTTAACAATTAGTGGTTTCTCCTAAAAGACGTCATTACTCACAGAAACATGTCCATCCAACTTTCATAAAGACATGATTGTCAGAGATATTCACTTTGATGTCCAGACGGCGCTGCGGACGCTCTGTGATTTGGTGCGCTCTGTTTTGACTTGTTTTGTGCGTTAATTCAGTGTTTACAAACAGAACATCGAACTCTTTCACCAGGGAAGAGCTCACAAGAGAAACAACTTAAAGGGGACCTATCATGCAAAATGCACTTTTGTACGTCTTTTCTACATGAATATGTGTCCCCGGTGTTCCAGGGAACTCACCAAGTGTCAGAAAACACAACCCTCTCTATTTTCCTCCATACCCAAATCTCTAAAAAAGGGGCTGCAACGGATCTGATAAAAACTGATCCAGATTTGAACACTGTCCTGACGTCAGGACGGTGGTGCTACGGCTATTGGGCCAACTCCACCAATCAGGAGGAGACAGCCACGGCCATTGCCGTTCGAAAGCGCTGGAGACGCTGTAGTACATATGCCAGGCCTGTAGATGGTGCTGTTCTCACTGAATCAGCCCTTGCTAAAACAGAGCTAACATTTTTCAAATTGAGCGAAATGAGGCATGGCTAAAATGCATGATCTGTTTGGTATTTTGAAAAAACAAAAGTATAAATATGCCTTATATAGGTATGGTCCTACACTATATTATTATAATATAGCATGATAGGTCCACTTTAATGTTATTATAGTTTTCTTAAAATAATTCTCTATCTGTGTTTTTAATCTTTGTTTTACTTTTATGTACGCACCACGACATCAAGTCAAATTCCTCGTACGTGTCAACCTACCTGGTGATAAACCTGATTCTGATTGAGAGCCTTAAAACGGCATTTTCTGACATGTTTGCAAGAAACATTACTATAACTAATAATCCTTTGGTCTGTGTTATGTCACAAAATAGTAGAACTTGTCCAAAACCCCAAAAGACTTCAGAGAAAAGCAGAACATGCCTATGTTTAGAGGCTGAAACCAGTATTTAAAGTCATTTTACATGTAAAATTGATTCAATAATTAGTGGTTTGCTCTATAAAAATAGGTCTATTCAAGTTTCTCAAAGTCTGAGGTCATGTCTGATATCATCTAAGCTTTCACTGTGATCCAATCTTCATAACATTTCAGACGCTAAACACTAGATTTTCTGGCATTTGTGCAGAAAATAATAAGATATAATGGTTTTGTCAGGAAATTGTAAAACTAGGCTGTAGCTTTTGTGCATATGACAACAACGTCTTGAAATCCTTGAATCCTCAAGTTACGAAGAGTTCATTTTGTTCTCTTTTATTACAGGAAATCTGCAAAAAGCTGCACCAGCTCCTGGACAAGATCGATGAAGAAAGATACGACTCCGAGTCCAAAGTGACAAAGAGCGACAAAGAGGTAAACGCTTCAATATCACTCTGAACATTTAGGTTTCTAAATTAAATCCTGCTTAGGTTATAAAGGGATATGAAGTACCAAAAGGAAGTTATTAAACCATCCTTAACCCTCCAACAGGAAGTTATTAAACCCTCCAATAGGAAGTTATTAAACCCTATAAGGAAGTTAGTAAACCCTCCAACAGGAAGTTATTAAACCCTATAAGGAAATTATTAAACCCTCCAACAGGAAATTATTAAACCATCCAACAGGAAGTTATTAAACCATCCAATAGGAAGTTATTAAACCCTCCAATAGGAAGTTATTAAACCATCCAATAGGAAGTTATTAAACCCTCCAATAAGAAGTTATTAAACTATCCAATAGGAAGTTATTAAACCATCCAATAGGAAGTTAATATACCATCCAACAGGAAGTTATTAAACCATCCAACAGGAAGTTATTAAACCATCCAATAGGAAGTTATTAAACCATCCAACAGGAAGTTATTAAACCCTCCAACAGGAAGTTATTAAACCATCCAATAGGAAGTTATTAAACCCTCCAACAGGAAGTTATTAAACCCTCCAATAGGAAGTTATTAAACCCTCCAACAGGAAGTTATTAAACCCTCCAATAGGAAGTTATTAAACCATCCAACAGGAAGTTATTAAACCATCCAATAGGAAGTTATTAAACTATCCAATAGGAAGTTATTAAACCCTCCAACAGGAAGTTATTAAACCATCCAATAGGAAGTTATTAAACCATCCAATAGGAAGTTATTAAACCATCCAATAGGAAGTTATTAAACCATCCAACAGGAAGTTATTAAACCATCCAATAGGAAGTTATTAAACTATCCAATAGGAAGTTATTAAACCCTCCAACAGGAAGTTATTAAACCATCCAATAGGAAGTTATTAAACCATCCAATAGGAAGTTATTAAACCATCCAATAGGAAGTTATTAAACCATCCAACAGGAAGTTATTAAACCCTCCAATAGGAAGTTATTAAACCATCCAATAGGAAGTTATTAAACCATCCAACAGGAAGTTATTAAACCATCCAATAGGAAGTTAATATACCATCCAATAGGAAGTTAATATACCCTCCAATAGGAAGTTATTAAACCCTCCAATAGGAAGTTAATATACCATCCAATAGGAAGTTATTAAACCATCCAATAGGAAGTTAATATACCATCCAACAGGAAGTTATTAAACCATCCAATAGGAAGTTAATATACCATCCAATAGGAAGTTAATATACCATCCAATAGGAAGTTAATATACCATCCAACAGGAAGTTATTAAACCCTCCAATAGGAAGTTATTAAACCATCCAACAGGAAGTTATTAAACCCTCCAATAGGAAGTTATTAAACCATCCAATAGGAAGTTATTAAACCATCCAACAGGAAGTTATTAAACCCTCCAATAGGAAGTTATTAAACCATCCAATAGGAAGTTATTAAACCATCCAACAGGAAGTTATTAAACCATCCAACAGGAAGTTATTAAACCATCCAATAGGAAGTTATTAAACCATCCAACAGGAAGTTATTAAACCCTCCAATAGGAAGTTATTAAACCATCCAACAGGAAGTTATTAAACCATCCAATAGGAAGTTATTAAACCATCCAACAGGAAGTTATTAAACCATCCAACAGGAAGTTATTAAACCCTCCAATAGGAAGTTATTAAACCATCCAACAGGAAGTTATTAAACCCTCCAATAGGAAGTTATTAAACCATCCAACAGGAAGTTATTAAACCATCCAATAGGAAGTTATTAAACCATCCAACAGGAAGTTATTAAACCATCCAACAGGAAGTTATTAAACCCTCCAATAGGAAGTTATTAAACCATCCAACAGGAAGTTATTAAACCATCCAATAGGAAGTTATTAAACCATCCAATAGGAAGTTAATATACCATCCAATAGGAAGTTAATATACCATCCAATAGGAAGTTAATATACCATCCAACAGGAAGTTATTAAACCCTCCAATAGGAAGTTATTAAACCATCCAACAGGAAGTTATTAAACCATCCAATAGGAAGTTATTAAACCATCCAACAGGAAGTTATTAAACCCTCCAATAGGAAGTTATTAAACCATCCAATAGGAAGTTATTAAACCATCCAATAGGAAGTTATTAAACCATCCAATAGGAAGTTATTAAACCCTCCAATAGGAAGTTATTAAACCATCCAATAGGAAGTTATTAAACCATCCAACAGGAAGTTATTAAACCATCCAATAGGAAGTTATTAAACCATCCAACAGGAAGTTATTAAACCATCCAATAGGAAGTTATTAAACCATCCAACAGGAAGTTATTAAACCCTCCAACAGGAAGTTATTAAACCATCCAACAGGAAGTTATTAAACCATCCAACAGGAAGTTATTAAACCCTATAAGGAAGTTATTAAACCATCCAACAGGAATTTAATAAACTCTCCAATAGGAAGTTATTAAACCATCATCAAACCCTATAAAGGAAGTCAATATACCTCCAACAGGAAGTTATTAAACCCTTGACGAATGAAACTAACTTTGAAACCTTGTATAAATAGTTCCTCGCAAACATCCAATAGTGGAGTGTAGACTCCATTTTGAATGTGGACATTAAGAAAACAGTCCGATAACTTAACATTTTTGGCTCTTCTGTATTATTTCTGTCACATTTAAATCAACTCTACATATAGTTCTGCTTATCTTCTATCCCGGGATATGTTGCTACGATGTTTGTTTTCACGGAACACTAAATAAAGCGTAGTTATCAACCTGCTAACAATGGCTAACCCGAGGTGATGCTAAAGCTGTAAACAAGGCGAAAAAAGTTCAAGTTCAAACATTGAGCAACATATCCACAGATATATCAGCAGAATCACATGAACAGTTTATTTAATGTGACACAAATAATATAGAAGTGCTAAAAATCTTCTCAAAGTGTTCTCTTAATGTTTATATGCTGAGACTCCATTTTGAATGTTGATCTCAGGTATGCCAACGTTTCTCTGAGTTTCCAAGTAGGAAGTCCGACCTAAGGAGGCGTTGCAGTTGAAGTTACTTACTGAGAACTCAGATTTTCCCACTTCCCAGTACAACTGGAACCATCAGATTGGTGGACGACTGCCATTTTTGCCATGTCTTTCATTTTTGTAAAGCACTTTGAATTGCCTTGTGTTGAAAGGTGCTATATAAATACACTTGTCTTGCCTTTGCACATGAAATAAAGTGCAGTTAAATACAATCTAAAGTAAATCAATGATGCAGTAGAGATGGGAAAGCCCCTCAGAATCAGGGAGTTTGTTGTCTACTTCCTGATCTGCAGCGCTAACCGTCTCCTTTGTGTTTGTGCAGATTGAGGACCTGAAGATGAAGGTGGTGGAGATGGCCGGCGTGAAGAAGCCCGCTCTGAAGAAGGTCCGTATGTCTGCAGACGCCATGCTTCAGGCTCTGCTGGGAGGAAAACACAAGGTGACCATGGATCTGAGGTCCAGCCTGAAGCAGGTCAAGAAGGAGGTCAAAGAGGAGGTGAGGAACTCAAACAGTATTATAAAAACATGGCACAAAGAAAATACATTTTGTACATGGTTAGAAAAATATCACTCATCACCGGCTTGAGCTTCAATATCAGGATCCATGTATTTATTATCCTCTCAAGAATGGAAGTAGTCAAAACTAAAAAAGAGAATTTGTTGGTATTTTTCTCCAAAACTCAAAATTCTGACTTTTACTCAAAATGGGTAAATATACAGAATAAGTAGGAATACACTAAAAAAAAACATCCTACAACCACTAAAATATAAACAGGATGTATCAAAGTAGTTGCAGTTTCATAAATTAAATGTTGTATTTGCACAATTTGAGGTCAGAAAACACTGCGTTTTCATTTGAAATGCGGATACATGTTGTCCAAATAAATCAAATTAAACCACATAGATATGCAGAATATTCCCCGGTGCTGTATAGGCAGAGGTGGGAAGTAGTGTTGTACACATACTTCGTTGTAGTACATTTTTCTGGTATCAGTACTTTACTCCACTACTTATTTTTCTGACGACTTTTTACTTTGACTTCTTACATTTTGAACACAAATACCTGAACTTTCTACTTCTTACATTTTAAACACAAATACCTGTACTTTCTACTTCTTACATGTTGAACACAAATACCTGTACTTTCTACTTCTTACACTTTGAACACAAATACCTGTACTTTCTACTTCTTACATTTTGAACACAAATACCTGTACTTTCTACTTCTTACATTTTGAACACAAATACCTGTACTTTCTACTTCTTACATGTTGAACACAAATACCTGTACTTTCTACTTCTTACATGTTGAACCCAAATACCTGTACTTTCTACTTCTTACATGTTGAACTCAAATACCTGTACTTTCTACTTCTCACATTTCCCAAACAGGCTGGTTCCTTTAGTTTGAATGTGTGTTTGGTGGCGTGATCATTATTATTTAGAGTCATTGCGTGCCTATTGATTTGAACACGATCCGTGTATCCATCATTTCCTGGTCTTCTCTAAAGAAGAGGGACCAATGAAAACGTTGTCATGTTGCCGTAGCAATGGAAACATTCATTAGCTAACAATGACATTATTGATCTATTAATACAAAGGGAGGTCAGGTACTCTCTGTCCTTGCTGTTGCTAGGCAGATTTCCGACGTGATCAGACACCGTTTTATCATTTTGTCTATTTTTTTACGGTGATTTTTGTGTTGTTTCTTCCAGCCTGCAGAGGCGGCGGGCGACTGGCGTAAGAACATCGAGGATAAGGCCGACAGGAAGAAGATGTTCGAGACCGCCTAAAGACTTTGTTACACCTCAGCTTTCCTATGCAAAAACTAACCTGTGCCATTAAATTATTTTTGGAAGAAGGCAATGCTGTCACACTGCAGTTTATTGGGAACTAGTTGGGGGTTTTATTTAAGGAGGGTTTATTTAAGGAGGGTTTATTTAAAACAGGTTGTGGTGCTTGAAGTCTCACGTAGAACAAGAGGCTTATTTTAAATCAGAAGAAGCTGTTTCTGAGCCTCTTTATCTTTCATTCAAACCGTAAATATACATTTTGGCACAGAATTAGAAAGTGTTGTGTTGGTGTTGGAGCAGCAGAGGTCAGCAGAGAGCCTCCTTTCTGCACATCATCTCTACTTAACCCCTTAAATAAATGCCAAATATCTTCATCAAAATCCCTCTTCTACCTCTCAAAGAAGAAGCTCGACAGTCGGTGAGTCTCTCCTCCTCGTCTCGCCGCACTTTGATGAGATTCTGCATGAAGTTTGGTGTTTTAACTGTGTGTGTCCCTCCTGATTATATCACAGCAACACATATTCTCACCAGGAGCTGCACTAATCCATCAAATGGAAATATGGGAGTTTATTTGAGCAATTTAGCAAAAAATCCTGCACCGAGAAATGTGGGATCTTATTAATTGAAAACGTGCTTGCGTCTCCAGTTGAATTATTAAAGTGTGTTTGCTGTTAGAAAAGTTAGAGAAGGTAATGTTGGAGCCTTTTCTGATTTCAGCGTTTCGAGAGGAAAATATCTAGTTTTAAAAAAATCACGTCCAGTTTTTCGCTTTAATGTTTCCTAACTACTTTTACCTGTAATGGAGCTGTTCCAGACCTACACTACATATCCTCCAGTAAAGTATATAAGCCCCCCACCCTGGTAACAATTGCCCCCCCGTCCCGTCCTATACTGTAAGTGGAATTAGGGAGGAGACACATTTAGGAGTTTCCTGGGAGTCTGGGAGGTTTCCAGGCTCTTCATTGATTGGTCCTCAGGTGCTCCGTTACCATACAGAGGGTCTCCTTTCTGCTGAGTCAGCGCTTCACACCCTATATACCCCGATAATCTGTACTGTTCGGGACCTGGCACCTCTTCGTCTTCCTCCGTCAGTAAGTCTTTTGTACCAGTTTGTTTTTTTAACATATTGGAAAACTAAACAAGATTTTTTTTTGTAATTTTTCTTTGAGTTAATTGAAAAGTAATTATTTCAGAGCTTTTAAAGTCACGGTGACAAAGTATTTATAGAATGGTTTTTTACTTAACAAAGTATTTTTTAATAACTATTTTACTTATCATAGTTTTTTTAAGACTACTTTTCCACTTAACAAAGTATTTTCATACTAATTTTCCACTTAACAAAGTCTTTTTAAATTACTTTATAACTCCAGCAGGTGGGATTTAAGGGGTTTCAGGTGTGACGGCATGTGTGTGGATTTAACGGGAGATTTCCGGTTAAAGTCTGGATATCTGAGATGTATCAGCTCTCTGTGATGCTGCTTGATTTATTGTAGTGTTTTAAATACCCTTAACTTAAATCAATCAAGGGCACTTTTAAGGGGTTTGATGTTGAATATCTTTGCTCAAAGTTATTGTGTGAAAATGTAATTAATTCGAGGAAAAGTTTCATTTAAAACTACACAAAAATAGATTTATATATAATCTGTTGATTTGTTTGCTTGTCTGTGGAAAGCTTGCATGTGTCTGCACGCACAAGAGGCTTTTATTTTGAAATTATTAATTGGATATGCACTAATTGAACACTCACTATCATCCGAAGCAAATGACGTAACTCTCTCCTGGGGACATTCTTGAAAAACTGCGTTAAAATCAGGCGGACTTTTTGCTATAAAGCGTTAAATTAATGAGATCTTTAATAAGGATTTGTGAATTTAATGAGTTTTTTGGTATGTAGTTGTTTGTGTTGCTGTGACTCAAGTTTGATATTGTAAAAAAGAGATTTCATCTGAAGAAAAATGTCCTCTTAATGATTTAAAGTTGAGTTTCTTATGTGTTAATGCACTTCTACTAACTGTGGACGCTGTTAAGCTTCATAACGGCTCTTTCTTCAGCCCTCAAAGCCTCCGTCGTTTATTCGTCCTTGATTTCTGATTCTCTAAATGTTTCCCGGTCACACCTCGACGCCGCGTGCCTTCAGGATGTTTGGAATGATTCACGACTCGCTCCTCGTGCTCAGCGCCACATTTCTGGAGCCCAGGAAGAACTTAGAATTCCCGTCAGGCATGTTTTTCAGAGGCTTGGAGTAAAGAGCGCGACCCCCCCCCCGGCCCGTTTAAAATTAGCTGGTTTTCCGAGATCGGGATGCAGATCGTGTTTCATGGTTCAAAGGTCGCTGATTGATAACACGGAGCGTCATGTGACCTGTCTGCTCATATTTAACTGTTTTCTGTCTCCGAACAGGGTGTGAAGAACACAAGCAGCCAACATGTCTGAGTGAGTACAACGATGGGTATTCAACCTGCCTTCAATTAGGGACGTTTCATTAACGTCTGATGTTAATTGGATTTACTTTGGACAGTTTGCTTGTTGTTTTTCATCTTTAAAACTGTCTTTACAGCATTTTATTTTGGTTTTCTATTCATTTACTGCCATTTAATGAATTGATTTAAGGCACGACAGTTTTATTAATTAAAGCATTTTGCATACACATGTAGGTAGAGTCAAACAACCTGATTCAAAGATATAAAATAGAGAGTAAAATCATACAGTAATAGGAACATATTTATAAAAAAAGTCTAACAAATACAATAAAAAAGCAAAAAAATAAGTAAGTTATAAGTATAAGTAAAATATAATGATTGTAATAATAATAATAATAATAATAATAATAAACACTTAATTTATTTGATTGAATTCCTGTTAATCTCTCAATATGTCTTGGATGTAAACACCAGTCAGATTGTGTTACAGCACGCTGTCTCTAGTTATAGGATTATTCACAGGGATTAACATCACAAACTGTAAAGGTGTACAATTCACAGTGTTTCTCCAAATATCATCAAATCATCAAAACGTGCGTAATGATCGGCAGGCAGTCGTGTCCTGTGATTTAAAAAATACTGCAAACTTGTCCCCGAATGATTGGGAAACGCCTGATCAGAGCACTAAATCATCCAAATTTGAGGTCGTACTGATTCGCCATACTTTCACGTAGAAAAGAGACTAAAAGTTTAAACAGCTCTCCAGACTCTCCACTTTATTGGACTAAAAGGTTTTTTTCATAGATGGAACGGTATTCCCTAAAATCCCAGTTTAAGTTTGGTGACATTTTCACATTTGGGTGTGTCTGGGACGGAATGTTCAGAATGTATGACATCATCACTTCTTACAGTGTAGAGGTGGTTTAAAATCTGCTGAAGAAAAAATAGCTTAAAGTTGCTGTAAATCCCCTAATATTCGCTCTTTTCACATCCTTTTTTATATGATTTCAGTAGCTTAATTAGTCAGCGTTGTCTCGATGCCTTCATCATATCAAATTGACTGACATATTTAGTCCAAAAGCGCCTATAAGTGACAAAAACTCCAGCGGCCTCAAACATCATCTCACAACCATTGAAAACGTTTCCGTAAACATCCTTATAGAGTTCTGCAATTTTAAAACTAGAGTGTAAGTGTTGAGCTGCTTCTTTGGGACTCTAATAGTTCTTTAGATGTCTCCGCGTGTCAGAGACATGTCTTCACATGCTAAAGTGAAGTGAACACATGTGTGAGCTGAAGGTCAGCCGGCAGCTTCAGATGACAGCAGCTGTCTGAGCCTCGGCTATAATTAATATTTATTCTCTCGGGGTATTTAAAGAAGCATTTTATTGTCATGTTAATAATTTAAGTGTTTGCAGTTTGATTTCAAGAATTATTCTTAAATTAAACTTTTTTTTTTTTTTACACTGAAACACAATTTTAATGGATTAAATTGTGTAATAAATGTTTTGCTAAAATGGTGAAGAATTGTACATTTTATAGGGAAAGTTGGGGTTTTTATTCCATATTTAGCGAGCTGTTTCCAGTCCAACTTAAAAATGACCAACAATACCTTACATTTTTGTAAATATCTTTAAATAAACGACAATTATATGAGTCTATTATGCTTTTTTCCAGAAACGTGTATATATAGATACGATTTTCTCATTTATTTACACTCTTAAAAAGATGCTAAAATTGATAATTCTTGCACTTTTTCCTTATTTTTTCTTACACAATCAGGGGATATGAGGTAGACATCATGGCATAGTATAACAGATAGTTAATACATGTAATCCTTTAATTTATTCTTCATGAATCTCTGTCCCACAGTGTAAAGAAAATGACGTCCAGCCGCAGGCATCATCTGAAGGTGAGAATAAACAGACTGTTAAACACCTGAACTTTTGAAAGAACGTCCATAACATTCATCTGTTTGCAACTCATATATATCAATATTCCAATTACTGTAAATAGACCATTCTGCACTATATTTTATCTTATTTTATCTACTTGCACTGTTATCTGTTTTATTGTGTTGCTCTGTTGGAGGAGCCTGTGACCTCAGATTTCCATTGACATATCTACACTTAATGCACACATGACAATAAAAGCCTTGAATCCTTGAATAGACACTTCATTTCCGCCTCACTAACGTTGTGTTTCCAGTGTTTTATTTTAAGTATCTGCCATTATATTTCCTCTCCTCCTGCAGAGTTTGATCCTTCAGATCGCCGCCGGCTGGATCGAGGAGGAGAACAAGGAGCTCATCGTCGCCAAGGAGGCGTACATGTCTGAAAACGCTCCTAACCCCGACCTGGGAGGAGACATGGCCGCCCTGCAGGTGAGGGAGATACTCTGTAATACTAATACGACACCTGAAGTACTGATACAGTAATAACACATTAAAGAAGTACTAATACCACACTGAAAATAATATAATATAACTCTTTAAACTATATTAACACACAAAAAAATACTAATACCACACTGAAAATAATATAATATAACACTTTAAACTATATTAAACACACACACACACTAAAAATGACTAATACACCTCTAAAAACACTAATTACACATTAAAGAAGTACTAATACCACACATAAATTACTAATACACCTCTAAAAACACAAATTACACACTGAAAATACCTACACAACATTGAAAACGTACAAAAATATATTAAAAAGTATCAAAAATACTAATACCACACTGAACAAGTACTAATACCATACTGAAAATACAAATACACCTCTAAAAACACGTATAACAAACTGAAAATAATATAATATCACACTTTGAACTATATTAAAAATAATAATACACCTCTAAAGTATGTATACCAAACTGAAAATACCTACACAACATTGAAAACGTACTCATATCACATCAACAATACTAATACCACACTAAAGAAGTACTAATACCATACTGAAAAATACTAATACCACACTAAAGAAGTACTAATACCATACTGAAAAATACTAATACCACACTAAAGAAGTACTAATACCATACTGAAAAATACTAATACCACACTAAAGAAGTACTAATACCATACTGAAAAATACTAATACCACACCAAAAATACTAATACCGCACTGAAAATAATATAATACTAATACTAATAACACTTTAAACTATATTAACACAATACAAATGACTAATACAACACTAAAAAAGTACTAATACCACACTGTAAATACTAACTAACACACTTAAAATATATAATCAAACTGTAAACACTAATACCACACTTTAATAATAATCCTACTTTCAAGATACTAATAAAAACACTTATAACAGTCTGAAAAATAATGAATACAATACTTAAATCACTAATACCACAACCAACACAATGTGGACAAATGCTAAAACCACACTGTTAATACTAATACTACACCAAATAGGACTAATATGACACTGAAAGCCTAATACCACACCTAAAGTACGTGTACCGAACTGAAAATACCTACACAACATTGAAAACGTACTCATACCACATCAAAAAATACTAATACCACACTAAACAAGTACTAATACCACACTGAAAATACTGATACCACACTGAAAATAATATAATATCACACTTTGAACTATATTAACACACAACAAATACTAATACCACTCCCAACGTATGTATACCAAACTGAAAATACCTACACAACATTGAAAACGTACTCATATCACATAAAAAATACTAATATCACACTAAAGAAGTACTAATACCACACTGAAAATACTAATACTACTTTCAAGATACTAATACCCCTAATAACACACTGAAAAAATATATATACAACACTGAGAGGTACTTATACTACTCTAACACTAATAACATACTGAACAAATATTAATACAACACCAAAAGTACTAATACCACTCTACGAAGTACTGATAACACACTGAAAGAGTACTATTACAACACTTTAAATACTAATACCACTAAGAAAATACTAATACCACTAAGAAAATACTAATATCACACTAAAGAAGTACTACTTTCACACTGAGAAGTACTAATACTACTTATAAGAAGTACTGATAACACAATGAAAGAGTACTGATACAACACTTTAAATACTAATACCACTCTAAAGATACTAATATCACACAAAGAAGTACTGATATCACACTGAGAAGTACTAATACTATTCTAAGAAGTACTGATAACACACTGAAAGAGTACTAATACAACACTTTAAATACTAATACCACTAAGAAAATACTAATATCACACAAAAAAGTACTGATTGCACACTGAGAAGTACTAATACTACTTATAAGAATTACTGATAACACACTGGAAGAGTACTAATACAACACTTTAATACTAATACCACTAAGAAAATACTAATATCACACAAAAAAGTACTAATTTCACACTGAGAAGTACTAATACTACTCTAAGAAGTACTGATAACAAACTGAAACCATACTAATACAACACTTTAAATACTAATACCCCTCTAAAGATACTAATACCACTCTAAGAAGTACTGATAACACACTGAAAGAGTACTAATACAATACTTTAAATACTAAGACCACACGGAAAATACTTCACAGTAAAAGTATTGCATTGAAATCGTTCTTTGTTGTTTTTTCGTGTGTCGTCAGGAGCTTTGCAAGAAGCTGCACCAGGCGCTGGATAAGCTCGACGACTCACGGTACGACGCTGAGGCCAAAGTGAAGAAGAGCGACTTAGAGGTAATGAAATATACAAAGAACATGTTTATTAGACAACATAGCAGTCAACGTACTACTGAAATATACAACACACGGTAACACTTTATATTAAGGTACACTTATTCACCATCAACTAGTTGTTAATTTACATAATAATAATAATAATACATGTTATTTTTATAGCGCTACTATAACTACTATCTTATGTGTTATTATGAACAAGACTTCACTTTAAAATAGGGAACATGTTCTGAGTTAGAAATACCTCATTTTGAGTTATTTAGACTTAATTAACACTTATCGTTTCATGTCTTGTTACATAAGAATAGATCATATTTGTTAAGTGTTATTATGGGAGAATTACTATTCTTGTGGTACTACTGCCTTATTAGGCCCATATTGAGCAGCGCATATTAAGACCACAACTCATGTACAACAACTTCATTACTTGCAATCAATAAGCACTAATTAGAGGGTTATTGAGGAAAAACTCTCAACTAATGGCTTATTACTTGTAGAATATGGTCATGTAGAATAAGGCATTAATAAGTGTTTTATAATGACTAATAAAGAGCCAATATACTGATAATATGCATGTTAATTAACAACTAGTTGATGGTGAATTTGTGTACCTTAATCTAAAGTGTTACCCAACAAACGTATTTATTAGACATTAACGTCTTACTGAAATATAAAAACGTCCTCATTATGGAGGATGTCCCAATTTGATAACAATATTGAATTGATTGTTGTTGTTGCAAAATATGTTAACCACAAATTGTTAAAAACTTTGAATTCTGCTGGGTGGCTAAAACTATACGAATACATATTCACTTTTTAGTTGATATTTTGTATTTTTAATCTGAATCTGAACAGTAACATAAACTTTTAAGATAAATATAGTGCAATAAAAGTCAAATATTTCCCTGAAAGAACGGCTGTTATCTGTTTTGGCAAATTAATACTCCGATGTTGTTGTAGATTAGTTGTTTTTTGCAGGTTTTTACCACTTTTTCCTGCTACTTGTGAACGCTCATCATAACTCTGTAATCCATAAGAACCACCACTGTAGTGTTTGGTCTGTTATTATGAAGAATCAGTAACAAAATCAGCTGCTATCTGAAGTTTACCTGGCATTAAATCACTTGTTCCTTCTCCAGCGGATGTAGCGTTAGCATTAGCTTGATATAAAGTCACGTTGAGATGTTTCTGTGCCTCAGATTGAAGACCTGAAGATGAAGGTGGTGGATCTGGCTGGAGTGAAGAAACCCGCTCTGAAGAAAGTGCGTATGTCTGCAGACGCCATGCTTCAGGCTCTGCTGGGAGGAAAACACAAGGTGACCATGGATCTGAGGTCCAGCCTGAAGCAGGTCAAGAAGGAGGTCAAAGAGGAGGTGAGGAAGGAGCACGCATGATCACAGAAGCTTGAAATTAGCTCTACAGTTTCTATCGCTTTGATTCAATTCAGATACTTCCCTTAGTACACTGCATGTTGTTCACTTGTGCGACGAGTGAATTTGTACCATGTAGCATTGTCTCAAATCAAACGTGACAACTGTGACCTCAAAGGAAGTGAGAAACGCCGCTGTTAGCTAGCTATCTATGCTATTGTGTATGTTACCAAATCACTACAGATGGCAAAATTAACTAATTAAAATGAAAGGTGGATTTGATTTGACACCAGTAAACAGTGTGTGAATTTTCACCATTGTGTGTTGTCTCAAATTAAACGCGACGACTGTGCCCTCACAGGAACTGACAAATGGCGCTGTTAGCTAGCTAGCTACGCTATTTGCAGTACCAAATAATAACAGACTGCTCAATTAACCAAAATAAATGATCAGTGGCTTCTTTACAACACCAGTACCGTGTGTTAAATAAAACAGGGCTGCTTTCCCCTCAAAGGAAGTGACAAACGCCGCTGTTAGCAAGCTAGCTAGCTATCTATGCTATTGAGTACGGTACCAAATCCTTACAGACTGCTAAATTAACCCAAATAAACTGAAAGTTGGCTTAAACACTAGTATAAAGTGTGTGAATTTCGACAGGGTAGCGTTGTCTCAATATAAACACGGCTGCTGTCACCCCCCCTCACAGGAAGTGACAAACGCCACTGTTAGCAAGTTAGCTAGCTAGCTAGCTACGCTATTGTGTATGGTACCAAATTATTACAGACTGCTAAATCAACCAAATTAAATTAAAGGTGGCTTAAACACCAGTATACCGTATGTGAATTTCAATAGGGTAGCATTGTCTCAAATCAAACATGACAGCTGTGCCCTCAAATAAAGTAACGAATGCTGCTGTCAGCTAGCTAGCTACGCTATTTGCGGTAACTAATAATAACAGGCTGGTCAATTAACCCAAATAAATTATCAGTGGCTTCTTTAGGACACCAGTATGCCGTGTGTGTGAATTTCCACCATTGAGCGTTGTCTCAAATTAAACACGGCTGCTGACCCCCCCCCCCCCTTAAAGGAAGTGACCAGCGCCACTGTTAGCAAGTTAGCTCGCTATCTATGTTATTGTGTATGGTACCAAATGATTACAGACTGCTAAATTAACCCAAATAAAATGAAAGGTGGCTTAAACACAGGTAAACAGTGTGTGCATTTCGACAGGGTAGCATTGTCTCAAAACAAACACGACAGGAAGTGGCGATTGTAGCTGTTAGTTAGCTAGCTAGTTAGCAATGCTATCTTTAGCTGTAACAAATCATTACAGACCGCTAAATGTACCAACACAATTTAAAAGTACTTGCAGTTAAATGTCTCCTGTGACTGATCATTCCAAATATTTCTGACTTTTCTGTCGTTGATCCTTTTATATTGAAGCCATTTTGTTCATACAGATGTAGCACCTAATTTAGGACAGTTTGAAACGCGAGGGCCCTCGATCAAGAGACAACCTCCAGTTTGACTTGAGACCGCCCCTGTGATAAATAAATGTAATTATAATGAAGCCAGCTGCAATGGATCATTGATCCACCAGGGGGTGCAGTGGGGTTCCACACTGGAGCTCATGTGAAAACAACTTCGATACAGTAAACTGGATGTACAGTATGTCTGGTACTACTGTATAGCGGATCTTTGTTAAGATCCATATGTCACGGATAGGATCATAGTCTGTGCTAAATAAGAGACATGTAATCATTTACAAAACATCACCATGTTGTTATTTAACAAAATAATGTTGTTTAGTCGAAAAAAACGAACGAGAGGAAATGCAGCCGGCTCTCGATTTTTAATCCTAATTTAATCATCATCTTCACCACGATCATTTATGTTTATGTTCGCCAAATTGACATGAAATCACTGACAAATATGAATATTCTGTATTCAACTTCATTAAAACGTTATTAACGTGCCTAAACTCAGTAATTCACTAAAAATATTTATATTTTAATGGAGCCTTGTCAGGCAGATCAGGATCCCGACGGGTGTTATTTTTCCCCACAATGACCAAGTCGCTGCAAATTATCCCGTTTATTACATGGCCACATTCTCAACAAAGTAACGACATGACTCCCAATATTAATTGAAATGCTTTTATGGATTTAGAAAATGTTTTTATTGATTTAAAAAATAGTTGTATGTATTGATTTAAATTGACATACATCCGCAAAGAGAAATAGTCACTAGACACAGTGGCTTTTGGCAAAGCAGAAAATGAACACTCAAACCGAGAGATGAGTTATTGTTATTACAACGTGACTTCACTATTATTTAACAACTCTTTTTATTGGGTCCTTTTATTTGGGGTTAAGTATGGTGAATTGCCCTAATGTGGGACATTTTTTGCATTTCAGACCTCAAGAAATATTAGGATTATTTAATTGAATGACCATTCCACAATGTAAACATCCTCTAAATAAAGCACAAGTCTTGCATTAAAATCTACTTTTTTAATCTAAAATCATAAAAAAAAACTCCTAAAGTATTGTTTTATACAGATTATAAAATATCCAGTTATGCAGATGATAGATTAGCCTGATCGTCGATTTCAAATGATTTAATATAATTGTTTGCCTGTCTGGCCATCGTAATCGGGCTCTTTGAAGATCCAAGAATCCACGGTTTTCTTACATTTCTGATCGGATTGGCAAAAACTTCAGAATTTGTATTGACCGCCATTCAAATGACAGCGTTGTTTTCCCCCAAAAGTGGGCGGGGCCGTACTTTTTGCCCGGGATTGACGTAGGTGTTACTCTCATCTATAGGTCTCAGATATATAAAAAACATGTCTATGAGGTGTTTTGCTCAAAATACCAAAAAGATAACCCATTTTATTTTCTCCTTACACACCGGGGACACATATTTACGTATAATAGACATCAAAAAGTGCACTTTGCATGAAAGGTTGTGGTGTTAATTAATGAATTGTTTTTCTCTGCAGACGCCGGAAGCGCTGGATTGGCGTAAGAACGTTGACGATAAGGCCGACAGGAAGAAGATGTTCGAGGCTTCCTAAGAAGTTTTCCCGAAGGTTTCGAGGAGGAGACGTCTACAGATTAGACTTTTTCTTCTTTTCTTTTTTGTGATAGCTTCCCCCCCCCCCCCCGACAGACTGAATCAACACCAAGTAACGCCAACGTGTACGTAGCTAAAATGTCTGAAAGAAAAAACAGCATTTTAAAATGTACAGGTTTTCATGAAGTCATTAGAAATAAATGTTTTGAAATAAGGATTATTTGTTTGTTACATTTATCTGTTTAGTAACCACTCCTTATTCTGTTTTCTGTACCAAACTGACCCTTTAATTAAGGTTTTAAAGCATTAAGGCATTTAGACTTTGGAAAACTTGAAAACCTATGGAGACCCGGAAGAGACATTTAGGGGGAAAAAATCTAAGGGGGAACACATTTTTTGTTGTTGCGAGATTTCAGTGTCCTAGCGCCTATTTGGGATTGTGATGTGGTCTAAATTCTGTATATTAATTATATTAATTGTCCAATCAACTCTACCTGCTATAGTTATCCTAAATGTTAACGTCCATTTTTTTGATGCAAAAGTCAGTTGCTGCTTGGTCTGTAAATCCACAAAAAAGATTTGGTGGCCACAGTTTCTGCCCTAGGAGACGAAACCGATTTCGAACCGAAGTCGATTTAAAAAAGGTCTTCCGTCACGAAACCGCTCGAAACCGCTGGAGACACTGTAGTACATATGCCGGGCCTGTATATATTTCATTATGTCTTTTCAAGTGTAAATACATCTGGGTAAACAATCAAAAGGTTAGGGAAATACTTCAAAGGACGTATTTAGAAAAGGACAAAAAACCAATTCGATTTTGTTTACATTTCTATTTTGAAAGTGTGCCAATAATTAAAAAATAAATTATTACCCTACTTTAGTTTTTTTCATAAATAATTCCCCAAAAAATACCAAAACACTTCTTCATGTCTTTTTGTTGGCAGACAGAAATGCAAATAAAACTTGGCAAACAATCAAAATAAATATATATCTTTCTAATGAAGCAACTGTTTTCTGTTAATTAACTTTTTTAATCTTTTATACATTTTAAATTAAATTAAAGAGTTTTATGAAATACTTTTGTGATGAGAGGATCTATACCAAATCCATCTTAACAAGAAGACTGGACTCAATCATTAAAAATGTTGAAATTGGCTTTTTATTAGGATTTCACAAACAGAAATGTTTAAAAAGTTAGTGTTAAAGTTGCATTCGTTCTTTGGTGAGAAGATGGATTGAAATGGAAGATCTTTCTTCAAAAACAACTTTAAGGGTTTATTTAATGGACTTTTTTGGAAATAAAGGTGTTTTTAAAGCAGGGCTATTAAGGTCAGATAATGGCCTAGTTTACTCTTGTTTATGTTCTTTTATATCCCCCCCCCTCCTCTTGTGTGAATCTGCATTTTGAAGCCTGCTCTCTGGGAGGGCGTTTTGCAGCTCAGTGTATTTTAAGGATCTCGCCGGCCCATTGGTCGATCAGGGAATTCCATTTCCCTAAAGAGGATGTGAGCGTTTTGCTGAGACATCGCAACCCACCATATATACCCGATTTCACTTTCCACTGTGTAGCTTTGGCAGTGCCTCCGTTTCTTCTACAAGTGTGTCTCGCTCCGCTTCTCCTTCGTCTCTTTAATAGGTGAGGTATACTCTTCTTTTTGGATATTCCAGTCTCTTTACAGGAGCTTCTCTGAGAGCAGCATCTCTGATTTAATCCCTGCAGACTTTATATCCTCGTGTTCCTCCACCTGCCTGACCCTTCCTGACTCGCCTTCTGCGTGTTCGCTGCAGACGTTCGACCCGTTTCCTCGACAGAAATGGATTTACGGGCGCTGTACTCTTTGTGTTTTATGGTGCTGAGGCTCACAGAGAGTCAATGCAAGTCCTCAAACTGTCAGACGGCTAAAATACCGAGGTGTCATTATGATGTCTGAGTTACTGAGAGGTTTAGAATAATATCACGGTGAAACAAAAACAAGCTGAATGCATTGATTGAACTCTTAAACCGTAAACATGTGTGCAGTTTTTTGAAGGTAGAAGTGTTTCATTGGTTGCATTAATCCTCTGTTCATTGGTCGTTAAAATGGAAGGAAGGCTGAGTATATTAATACGTTTATTCGTCTCAGTGTCGGCAGGGAGATTTCACTTCTTGGCTCTTATCAGTTTTTATATTAAGTGTCTAAATGTGTTAATTTAAATGTAATAAAACTTTAAACAATCCACACTGTGCGGCTTTTAAAGCGTTTAAATGTGGGTCTTTGAGAAGTCACTGAAAAAAATCAATGTATTAATTAATATTAGCAATCAAATTGGATTAAAGTACCTAAAGTAAAAGTACTTCTTATGCAAAATTACCCTTTATAAAGTATACTATTGAAAAATATATACTTATGCATTTATGTAAAGCAGCTGTTTTGATTGTGATGTGTTGATCATTTTTATAGTTTTTTGTGTGTATGTGCTTTATCAATTTAGTTGTTTCATTATTTAAAAAAACTAGGAAAAAAAATTCAATTGTAAAATAAAATAATGAAACACTGAGATAATTATTTGAAAAAAACAAATTGAAAAAATGTAATTAAATTAGAAATGAATTAATGACTTAGAGGAAATACTCAAAGTGTTTTCTGGATGAAGTTTATTTTCGGATATATTCCTCATATTTAACCCTTCGCTGATTCTGCGTCTCCGGACACTCGAGGCGTTCCCAGTTTAGTTCAGGCGACGCCGCTCCTCTCCAGCTGGCCTCGGATCGCCTTACGCCTCAAATACTCCGTCAGAAAATCTGCTGCTCGGAGAGAAACTCACACCGACACCCGAAACCCGAAACTACGGCTCCCTGCAGGGGTCAAAAGCACCTCAGAGGTCAAAAACACTTCAGAGGTCAAAAGACTTCAGAGGTTTCCTCAAATTAACTCGTCTCTCCTCTGTTCCTCTGTTCCTCTGTTCCTCATGCAGGGTGTGGAGAGAAAACACGCCACCATGTCTGAGTGAGTACAAGTACACATAGGAGGAGTATAAGTACACAGGAGGAGTATAAGTACACAGGAGGAGGGGTACTATGATAGTTTAGAGAAGTACCAGTTCAGAGGAAGAAGTACTCTGATACTTTACTGTAGTATAAGTACACAGGATGAGTATAAGTACACGGGAGGAGTATAAGTACACAGGATGAGTATGAGTAAACAGGAGGAGTATAAGTACATAGGAGGAGTATGAGTACACAGGAGGAGTATATAAGTACACAGGATGAGTATGAGTACACAGGAGGAGTATAAGTACACAGGAGGAGTACTACGATAGTTTAGAGAAGTAGAAGTACACAGGAGTACTACGATAGTTTAGAGAAGTATAAGTACACAGGATGAGTATGAGTACACAGGAGGAGTATAAGTACACAGGAGGAGTACTACGATAGTTTAGAGAAGTATAAGTACACAGGAGGGAGGAGTCCTCTGATACTTTAGAGGAGTATAAGTACACAGGAGGAGGGGTACTCTGGTACTCTAGTGTAGTTCAAGTACACAGGATGAGTATAAGTACACGGGAGGAGTATAAGTACACAGGAGGAGGGGTACGCTGATAATTTAGAGAAGTATAAGTACACGGGAGGAGGGGTACTCTGGTACTTTAGTGTAGTTCAAGTACACAGGAGGAGTATAAGTACACAGGAGGAGTACTCTGATACTATAGAGAAGTATAAGTACACAGGAGGAGTACTCTGTTACTTTACTGTAGTATAAGTACACAGGAGGAGGAGTACTTTGATACTTTAGTGTAGTATAAGTACACAGGAAGAAGTAGTCTGATACTTAGTACTTACACTGGTAGAATAAGTGTTTAACTCAACTAAATGTTAGCATGAATACAGACAGAGGTTAGGAAGTACTCTGATACTTTACTGTAGTATGAGTACAGAGGAAGAAGTACTGTGTACTCATACTACTACAGTAAATATTTAATTAATTCATGATGTTTTTCTGACTTTCTTCAAACAGAAAAAAGATGACCTCCAGCCGCAGGCATGCCCTGAAGGTAAAGAGAAAATAAATCTGAGTTTTATTTAATCTGCATTTCTCCTTCATCTCAATCCGGGTTCAAAAACAACAAGGATTTTCCTGAACACGACATGACATTTAGTTAGACGCTTTTATCCAAAGCGACTTACATACTTTTTACTGTGGACAAGCAATTTGGGGTGAAGTGTCTTTCCCAGGGACACAACGACATGCTGACTGCAGTGGGACTCGAACTTGTTATCCCCTGATTTGAAGTCCAGCACACTACCCACTGAGCCACAGCCACCCAACAATATTGATAAATATTTAAATGTGTTCATGTCGTCATCAAATCCCATTGGTTCCTACTGAAGATTTAAAAAAATATAAATATATATATTTTAAATTCTCAGTAATTTCCTTAAATAGCTTGTGCATGTAGTTTTGATTGACTGTATTTGTAAAATGTGAATATTTGTATTTAAATACATATAAATATAAAATGTTTTATTCTGTTTTTTTATTTATATTTATTGGAAATATTTACTGCAATTTCTTGTGCTTCTATAAATATCAATCAGAAAATATTTTTTAATGATTTTATTACAAATTCTTAATATAACTTCTTATGTTTGTTTAGTATTTTATTTGCACATTCTTAATTTAATTTCTTGTGTTTAGATTTATACATTATTTTATTCAATTTTATTTAATTTCGCCCCATTTATTAGATTTTTCGTTTTTTTATTTCATTCACTGTCCAGCAGCTGTCCCCATCTTCTCCTCCGGGTTAGATCCAGTTTCCAGATGGTTGCACGGTTCTTCTTGAGTCTCCGTTATCTTTCTGAAACACTGAAAGCTTCTCCTCCTGTTTCTCCCGCAGAGTTTGATCCTCACCATCGCGGCCAAGTGGCTCGACGAGGAGAAAGCTGCCGATATTGCGGCGAAGGAGGAGTACATGGCGGAGCATTGCGTCAAACCCAGCATGAGCGGGGACCAGGCCACCCTCATGGTGAGAGGGAGGCAAAAACATAAACACCAAACGTTTTAAAATGTTTTAAATATCTTTTATTTGAACATGTTTTATTTTGATTTTCTAATTCTTTAATTTAATTCTTTTTTATTTGAACATGTTTTATTTGAACATGTTTTTATTTGTGTGTTGACAGGAAGCCTGCAAGAAGCTGCACGCTCTCCTCGACAAGCTTGATGAGGAGAGGTACGACCTGGGGTCCAAAGTGGGCAAAGCCGACAAAGAGGTAAACAATCTCTGCTCAATGAAACACAACAAGGTTAGCTGTTAGCATCTCCCTGGTCCAATGGGACTCCTCCATGTGATTTTGGATTAATCTGTGTGTCATACAAACGTTTTTGAGACTGACACGTTTAGTTCAGCAGGATAATCTCCTCATATTAACACCACTTTATGATTTCTGAAGTAAAAAGCTAACGTTAGGCTATAAAGGAACTACAGCACGGTCACATGACTTCACGTCACCACCGCTAAGCTAAAGGTGGCTAATGTTGGGCTATAAAGGAACTACAGCACGGTCACATGACTTCATGTCACCACCGCTAAGCTAAAGGTGGCTAATGTTGGGCTATAAAGGAACTACAGCACGGTCACATGACTTCACGTCACCACCGCTAAGCTAAAGGTGGCTAATGTTGGGCTATAAAGGAACTACAGCACGGTCACATGACTTCACGTCACCACCGCTAAGCTAAAGGAGGCTAATGTTGGGCTATAAAGGAACTACAGCACGGTCACATGACTTCACGTCACGACCGCTAAGCTAAAGGTGGCTAATGTTGGGCGTGATGACGTTTAGTCGTCTCATTTAGACACTTGTTAGCAACCAACATTTTTAAATCACCAGTGGGGTATTTACTGACGTATCTCTTCAGCTTGTGTTAACCACAGACCTTATGTTGGTCTTTTCTCCGGTAGATTGAGGATCTGAACATTAAAGTGGTGGATCTGAGAGGAGTGAAGAAGCCCGCTCTGAGGAAAGTGCGCATGTCAGCTGACGCCATGTTGAAGGCTCTTCTGGGGTCCAAACACAGCGTGAACATGGACCTGAGAGCCAACCTGAAGCAGGTCAAGAAGGAGGTCAAAGAGGAGGTGAGGCACTGTTTGTTTATTACTTTTTATCATGTATCCAATGGTGGAGGTGGTCAGATCCCTAAGGGGCGGGACATCTCTAAGCGGTTGACCGATCACAACAGCGCCGGCCAGCTAACCAATCAGAGCAGACTGGGCTCTGGTTTCAGACAGAGGGTGAAAAGAGGTGCTGCAGTATGAGAAAAATAAAGAGCTTTTTTTTTTAAATATATTTTTCAGACTCCTTCGAATCAATCAAATGTATCAAAAATAATATTAAATATTATTTTGATGATAAACCGTGTTGTTTCTCCTCCTCTACAGCCCCAAGAAGCTGCCGGCGACTGGCGTAAGAACGTTGAGGATAAGGCCGACAGGAAGAAGATGTTTGAGGCCACCTAAACGCTGCTCTGGGTCCTTATTATATTTATTATAAAATGAACTTACGGTGTTGGTGAAAGTGACGGCTGAGCAGCAGCAGGTTAGATCTGTCCGAGACGAGGCGGCTCTCTGCAGGAAAAAAATAGCTTTTTAAAGGATTTTATTTGTATTTGTCTTTGTCTGAATGGAGGCGGAGGAGGTTCCCACACTAACACACACCATAACAAGTCTTAACACATTCAGTGGAACACACACTGAACAATAAAATCAATGTGGAAGAGAATCACGTGGGTCTGTCTTCATTTGCATTTACACACACACACACACACACACACACACACACACACACACACACACACACACACACACACACACACACACACACACACACACACACACAATCTGATTATCAAGTCAAAAATATTATTAGATTTCATTTTTAAAATCACAAAAAATTATTATTAGCTAAAATTAGGGTACTTTTAAAATGAATAATATTAAATATGATTAAAATGTGTTAATCAAATTAATGTTAATTGTCCAAAATATTATTACATTTAATGAAAATAATCAGATTAAGAGATTTGTTAGCGTAGAATAGATGAGAGTAACACATGCGTCACTTCCGGGCAAAAATTACAGCCCCGCCCACTTTTGGGGGAAAACAACGCTGTCATTCGAATGGCGGTCAATACAAATTCTGAAGTTTTTGCCAATCTGATCAGAAATTTAAGAAAACCGTGGATTTGTGGATCTTCAAAGAGCCCGATTACGATGGCCAGACAGGCAAACATTACATTAAATCATTGGAAATCGACGATCGGGCTCGATATATGGTTAAATATAGCAGTAGGCGATCGATGTCCATATGAGAGTAACATCTACGTCACTTTACGGCCCTGCCCACTTTTGGGGGAAACAACGCTGTCGAGCCTGAAGCCACAGAGCTCTTCTGTAACTTTCCTTTTCTCTTAGAGGAAGTACAGAAACACGTAACTCTCTATTATTTGTAATGTTTGAGGTGCAATAAATGGCACAGCAGCTTGTTGGCATGATAAAACTATTATTTTCCGCCTCGCTCACGAGAGTAACAGCTGGCGAAATTACAGCCTCGCCTACTGACTTTAATTTAACCATATATCGAGCCCGATCGTCGATTTCCAATGATTGAATATAATTGTTTGCCTGACTGGCCATCGTAATCGGGCTCTTTGAAGATCCAAAAATCCACGGTTTTCCAAAAATTCTGATCGGATTGGCAAAAACTTCAGAATTTGTATTGACGGCCATTCAAATGACAGCGTGGTTTTCCCCAAAAAGTGGGCGGGGCCGTAATTTTCGCCCAGAAGTGACGTAGATGTTACTCTCATCTATAAGAGTCTTTTTTATCAAAAATAATTGTACATTTAGTTTAAATTTAAATCCTGATTCAGACTTCTCTTAAAGGTGGGGTAGGTAATTCACTTCAGATACACTTTTTGTTATATTCCATGGAATGCTCTGAACATCCCGATAGCAATGAATATATTAAATGCTTTGACAATAAATACATTAAAACATTTCATCAGTGGAAGCTGTAGTACTGTAAAAAGCACGACCAATCATCTGAGCCGGCCCGGCTAAAGTAACTGGATGGCCTACCTGCCTGTCAGCCTTCCATCTGTGCACAAACTTATCTCGTGCCCTCATTGGTCATGTGCGCGTTCGTGTGTGTTGGAGGAGGGGCTCTGTAAGGAAGTCTGAAGGAAGGGGCAGATTTTTTCCGGTTGTGTACTTTCAAATTCTAGCGCACTCGAGCCGGTTTCTCCATTCTTACCTACCCCACCTTTAAATGTCCGTGTTAAATTGTTTTAAGTATAATATTAAAGAAAAATATTGATATTTGTAAAAACACATGTAGTATAATTGACCATTATTTTGTGTTTAATTATTATTCTATTTCTTGGTTATCAATGATATACAGTAGTGCTAAAAAAATACATAAATAATTGTTTTAAAAACTTGCAGTAGTAATTTCAGCATCATTTCACTTCCATACATTTTGATATATTTTCATTAAATAAGATATAACTTTAAATTAAAATTGATCCTTTCATTTATTCAAATTATATAAAATAAAATGTAATATAAATGACAATGATTGAGTGTCTATACTGTACATCCTATTGTTGATATATTAATACCCCTTATACTTTATGATATATTTATTAATCTTCTACCTTATTTCAATGTATATACCTACTAAGTCTATTCTCTGTATCTCTCGTAATAGACATTTATTTATGAATAAGATGTTATAATTAATATCTTAAAATTCAAATAGCCTTCATAACAGCATCCTCGTGTGTGCTTTTAATTTTAATTTGATCTGATTTAATATTGTATATAGTTCCCATCTTTTCTAGAGAAGTATTTCTCTTGAATTATAATCAGTCCCTCTGGGGGTGATCCAAGTATTTTGTAATATTAAATCTTAACGATGTGCGATTAAAAGACTGAAGAAAATCAGATTTCAATCCCATAATTAGTAACCAACACATTCTTTAATGAGTCAAGTGCTATGTTACATACAACCTAGCCCTCCACACACACAAACACACACACACACACACACACACACACACACACACACACACACACACACACACACACACACACACACACACACACACACACACACACACACACACACACACACACTCTCACACTCCTTGTATGGTGCTCTGGGGGCCCGAGGCTCTACAGTTTCAGGGTCTAACTTTATCTGGTCTCGGTCGGGGGGGGGGAATGTGTGAAGACGCCTCGCAGAAGTTATATTTAGATCATGTGACTTCACCGAGGCATCTTTAGAACTCGCTGCGACTCTCACTTTCTGTCAGAATTTATTAAAATGCGACTGCTGCTCATTTTTATAAGCCCTGCAGGGGCGGGACATCTCTAAGAGGTTGACTAATCACAACAGAGCTGGCCAGCTAACCAATCAGAGCAGACTGGGCTCTTTAAAGTAGAGACACTACATACTGATATACACCTGAACATCAGCAGGAGAGGACTCTTTAAAGTAGAGACACTACATACTGATATACACCTGAACATCAGCAGGAGAGGACTCTTTAAAGTAGAGACACTACATACTGATATACACCTGAACATCAGCAGGAGAGGACTCTTTAAAGTAGAGACACTACATACTGATATACACCTGAACATCAGCAGGAGAGGACTCTTTAAAGTAGAGACACTACATACTGATATACACCTGAACATCAGCAGGAGAGGACTCTTTAAAGTAGAGACACTACATACTGATATACACCTGAACATCAGCAGGAGAGGACTCTTTAAAGTAGAGTCACTACATACTGATATACACCTGAACATCAGCAGGAGAGGACTCTTTAAAGTAGAGACACTACATACTGATATACACCTGAACATCAGCAGGAGAGGACTCTTTAAAGTAGAGACACTACATACTGATATACACCTGAACATCAGCAGGAGAGGACTCTTTAAAGTAGAGACACTACATACTGATATACACCTGAACATCAGCAGGAGAAGACTCTTTAAAGTAGAGACACTACATACTGATATACACCTGAACATCAGCAGGAGAGGACTCTTTAAAGTAGAGACACTACATACTGATATACACCTGAACATCAGCAGGAGAGGACTCTTTAAAGTAGAGACACTACATACTGATATACACCTGAACATCAGCAGGAGAGGACTCTTTAAGTAGAGACATCTACATACTGATATACACCTGAACATCAGCAGGAGAGACTCTTTAACGTAGAGGACATTACATACTGATATACACCTGAACATCAGCAGGAGAGGGCTCTTTAAAGTAGAGACACTACATACTGATATACACCTGAACATCAGCAGGAGAGGGACTCTTTAAAGTAGAGGACACTACATACTGATATACACCTGAACATCAGCAGGAGAGGACTCTTTTAAAGTAGAGGACACTACATACTGATATACACCTGAACATCAGCAGGAGAGGACTCTTTAAAGTAGAGACACTACATACTGATATACACCTGAACATCAGCAGGAGAGGACTCTTTAAAGTAGAGACACCACATACTGATATACACCTGAACATCAGCAGGAGAGGACTCTTTAAAGTAGAGACACTACATACTGATATACACCTGAACATCAGCAGGAGAGGACTCTTTAAGTAGAGACACTACATACTGATATACACCTGAACATCAGCAGGAGAGGACTCTTTAAAGTAGAGACATTACATACTGATATACACCTGAACATCAGCAGGAGAGGGCTCTTTAAAGTAGAGACACTACATACTGATATACACCTGAACATCAGCAGGAGAGGACTCTTTAAAGTAGAGACACTACATACTGATATACACCTGAAACATCAGCAGGAGAGGACTCTTTAAAGTAGAGGACACTACATACTGATATACACCTGAACATCAGCAGGAGAGGACTCTTTAAAGTAGAGACACCACATTACTGATATACACCTGAACATCAGCAGGAGAGGACTCTTTAAAGTAGAGACACTACATACTGATATACACCTGAGCATCAGCAGGAGAGGACTCTTTAAAGTAGAGACTCTACATACTGATATACACCTGAACATCAGCAGGAGAGGACTCTTTAAAGTAGAGACACTACATACTGATATACACCTGAACATCAGCAGGAGAGGACTCTTTAAAGTAGAGACACTACATACTGATATACACCTGAACATCAGCAGGAGAGGACTCTTTGAAGAAAGCTTGTGGTGAAAAAGGTGTTTCAGTCCTGCTGGTTTTTACTGTGTTTTCTTACAGTAGGTGTTCATTTACAGCTGTGGATCAGGTGGAAACAATTAGAGTTAATTAGCACGACTGAGAGGAAACCAGAAAAAAGGTAATCATGATAATGTACAGTGGTGAAAAGTAAATACTGTCCTAATTATACATGTTAGTTACTTGCACTTTACTTTTCAATTCCCATGTTGTCATCTTTAAATATATCTACATCTCAAAGAGGAAAACTTAACTTTTGACTAGAAGATAATAGGTTAGGGCTAACCCTAACCCTAACCCTGAACATCTTTAGACATATTTCATATATGTATGCGACATCTTTTCTAAGTACATAATCTGAGTACTTCTACTTTAACTCAAATACAAGATCTACGTACTTCTATTTTTACCCAAGTACCAGATCTGAGTACTTCTCCCTCCTCTGGTCAGTGTAAATCTCCTGCAGGAAACAGACCTCAGATCAGCTGTCAGCTCAGCAGCAGGACGGTCAGTAGAGGGCGTGTTTGTTCTGTTTTCTGCAGTTTAGGATTACTTTTAAATATCTGCATGTTCATAGAGGCATTTTATAGGAAAACCTTAAATGAATGTGATGGGAAACGTTTTTGTTGTACAAATGTCAAAAATAACAAACGTGCAATAATGTGATAGAATATGATGCCAAAGTCAAACTAAATAAAACATCTTGGAGAGACAAAATAATCAAAATAAAATAATAAGAGGTGGATTAAGAGAGAGATTTGTAAAAAAAAATGTTTTACAAATGTATTGTGAAAAGTACTTTAAAAATTGTTTACATAACGCAAAAGAAAAATCCAAATAAATATCTGAAATTAATGAGATTTTTTTTTTAAATGTAACGACACCAGAGTGTAGGAATACTCTGTTACAGTAAAAGTCCTGCATTCAAAATGTTCCTCGAGTAAAAGTAGAAGTACTCAGATCTGGTACTTGAGTAAAAGTAGAAGTACTCAGATCTTGTGCTTGAGTAAAAGTAGAAGTGCCAGAGTGTAGGAATACTCTGTTACAGTAAAAGTACTACATTCAAAATGTTCCTCAAGTAAAAGTAGAAAAGTATTCTCATCAAAATATAGTGAAAGTAGCGACAGTAAAAGTAGTCATTGTGCAGATTGGTCCATTTCAGAATAATATATATGATATGTTTTATAATGATTGATCATGAAAGTGTTCTCAAAGCTGGTAAAGGTGCAGCTAGTTTGAATGACTTTGTATACTGCAGGGTAGCTTGTGGATTTACTCCAGGTGGAACTAAAGTCTGATTTAACACTTGGTTATATTTCACATCAATCATCCACATCTGTGAAGTAACTAAAGCTATTAAATACATGTAGTGGAGTAGAAGTACACCATTTACCTCTGAACTGTAGTGGAGTAGAAGTACTAAGTACAATACAATGGAATTAGGTACCTCAAAATGTACTTAAGTACTTCAGTAAATGTACTTAGTTACTTCCCACCTCTGCTGTGAGCTGCTGAGTGAAAGCTGTGTTCAGACTGGGAGTTAATTGTTTTTTGAGCGGCCACTAAACGTTACGACCCACGAACTTTAACGACGACCTCCTGGACGTTAAGTGTCTGAGGAGCTTCAGTTACAGACAGAGACATACATCTGGCTCAGCACACAGAGAGGATGGAAAAAGATTCTCACCAAGCAGGAAATAAAGAGACGGGGATTTGGAGAAGGTAAATAAACATTGAGGAAGTTTATACTGTGCTCGATAGAATAAAAACTCCTAACCAACAACTTGTCCTGTGGTCAGACTTTCCAACCAAATCATCTCCTGCTAAAAAAGTGAAGCTGAAATATTGTCCTTTTTCTTTTCCCGTCACACTGCTTCTCTTTCTGCATTTTCATATTTTCATTTGTTTATGACAGGAAATACAATGATGTAAAACATATGATTTCCATGATTGTAACAGATAATAATGGCATTTGATTTAAGTAATACACTTTTTTTTTTTTTAATGTTCAAAAAGCTCTATTTTTCTCATATATGCTGCAGCACCTCTTTTCACCCTCTGTCTGAAACCAGAGCCCAGTCTGCTCTGATTGGTTAGCTGGCCGGCTCTGTTGTGATTGGTCAACTGCTTAGAGATGTCCCGCCCCTTAGCCTATCATGTACAATGTGTTGGAGCTCTAGCCAATTGGCGCGTGTGTGATGTCAAGGAGTCCAATGGAGGCATTTCAGGCAGACACACTATTACATACTGTATTTCATATATTTATATTGGGAAGAACACGGAACAGTTATTTGGGATTTATGAAGTAAAACCTTAAGTGTTTCAAGATAACAGCACCTATTAAAATGGCTCATTCACAGACTAAAAAAGAATACCAAAAAGCACATTTATGATCCTTTTGAAATTCATTAATGGCTCAAAGCTAGGTGAAACAGATGGGAGGCACCAATGACAAACACTTCCTGGATTCCAGCAGGTAGTATAAGTCATATAAACACAATAAAACAGTATTTAAAGAAAGGGAAAGGAATTGTAATCTAACGAGACCAATACAAACGACTGAAAGCTGAATGTATATGTGACTGTTTTTGAGCCCTCGCTGTATTTTTCCACCTCTGAGTATATCATATATTTTCTGCTCGTCACTCTGCAGGAATGCACCGCCTCGCTCTCTGCAGCTTTATTGAGGCTCTTTGCTCCACCTGAGTGTCGAACATACACTCCTGTTGCATGCTGGGAGACTCGTAAAAAAGAAGACGAAAAACAAACTCAGAGTTTTACTGTTTCCTCTGCAGGTGATAAGCAAATTCACTAAAGTCTCATTATGACAAATAAAGGTTAGGGACATGAGGAACATATTCATACATACACAAGAAATCAAGGCATTAATAATACTTTTTGTGACTTTTAATATGTTTTGATGCTAACGCTTTTGCATTTGAGTTTCAACGTGAACGCAGGACTCTCTCTTGGTTCATTTTTGCCAATATTTTAGCATTTGTGAGTTTCAAAGTGCGATGCATCTGTGGATGACATCATTGAGTGTCGCTGCCTCTCACGTGCCTCTCACCTGCAGGTCACTGATTGGTTGAAACTCAGCTCACCTGGGCCAAGGCTGCAGTCGAATAGTCCGTTTTGCTTAGGAACCTTCCTAACGGAGTGAAATGACCCGGAAGTCCCTCAGTGGCAGCCATGATAAGTGCCGTTCGAATTCTCTAGATGATAGGAAAGGAGGTTTCAAACTTCCTTTATAACCTCCTTTAGCTTAGGAACCACTGGACCTCCCTCACCGAAAGGAGAGGAGAAAATGCTGCCCCACAATGCCTTGCAGCCGCGGCATTTGCCGTCACACAACAGTCGGCCGTTCACGGAAACAACCGATTATGACCAAGAAATGATATCATGAAAGTTACGGTTCAAAACGTATGTGGTAAGTTGCCAAAGTGCTTTGTTTTGAACGTTCAGCAGTATTATAATCATAAAGAGAAATATGAACGTTAATTTTTACTGAAATGATCAAATAAAGTCAACATTTCACAGTCTTTACTGAGCTGTGTGGGGTTTGTTCAACTTTTAAAAGATGTTTGAATGGTGATATACACAGTGATAGATGTTAAGGACTAACGTTTATAATACATACATTTGTATTGATTTTAAGATCTTTTCATAGTTCATACGTATTGGGATCATTTAGTGGGAATGCTGACACAGCATTCCAACTATCTGTTATGCTACGCACAAAATTCTTTATTATTCCGCCGGGTTATTTTGCGCCACTTCTTCTCCCACATTCCACATTGCAGAAACTCCGTTCAAACATCAAAACGTTCAGCTCGGTCAGGAATCAATGGTTATTACTTTTCTCATTCATAACTTTCATAATTCCAGACATTCATCCCATAATACATCCCATTTTTAACATGGAAGTCAATGGAGAACTCTTCAGACTTCAACAATCTTCATGCAACTTCAACTGCTAACTGCTCCTTCTTCAACTGCTAACTGCTCCTTCATACTTTCACTCAGAAACCTCATTCAAACTTTAAAATGTTACACATCTTTCTGACATTATTCGTGTAACACAACTTTTAAATCTGATTCTTACTTTTAGAGATATTAAACATTGTTCAGACCTTGTTAAAGAGGCCTTCTTCAGATTTTAGAGTGTGTGATGTCACAGCTAGAGTGGAGGACAGATTTAATTTTGCCTTCATATTTTCTTTTAAACATGCCATAATTCCCAAACCCTACATTCCTGAGACATAATATTTCATGAGAAACGTAGCTTGAAAGATAAAATTAAATTAAGCAAAATAATTAAACAAAATGCCTCTTGAGGGCATGAAGTGACAGAAACTTTCAACATGTCTCCATTAAACTCCATTGTAAATTCAGCCTCACCTTTCCCCACCACAGCAGCTGCACACCTTTAGTTAATCTGCCAAAAAGGCCACATTATTAACCCGAAAGTACACAAAAAGTACTCTTCAGATGCTCAACTTCCTTGACATGCTTCACACTTTGAAATTTCACAGATATCTGTTACGGTTCTTCAACAAAACGCTCACATGTAAGAGGTTTATCTCTCATTCAGAACAATAAACATGCTTTCCTCTCATTGATCACCATGGAAACCTTTGATCTCTGGACACGTCGTTAGCTCAAATATAAACACCTGTGTCATGGAACACGATGATGTCATAACTCCAACTGACATGCTCAGAGCAGCAGACTTCTGATAATGGTTAATGGTCCATACCTCAACAGCTTTACGCCAAATCTGAGATCTCACCATAGGCTGTTGCCATGGAAACGCATCCCTCGCCATAAAACACGATGTCGCTGTAGCTCCAATGGACACGGTCCGGTCGTCCCACAATCTTCACCTGTATATCACCTCTCCATGCCTCAACAGCTCTACGTCAAATCTGACATCTCACCATATGCCGTTTCCATGGAAACATCGCTGACAAACACGATGTTGTCGTAACGCCTATGAAAAGGGTCAAAACAGCACCACACTTCAGATAACGGTTAACGGTCCAGCCCTCAACAGCTCTACGTCAATGATGGTATTTCATCATATGCCGTTTCCATGGAAACGCATCCCTCGCCATAAAAGACGATGTTGCTATAACTCAAAAAGTGCTCAAACTTCACATGTGTGCTAACAGTCCAGCCGTGAAGACATCTACGGGACAGTTTTGAGATTTCTTCAAATGCCGTTGCCATGGCAACACAATGCTCGCCATGAAACACGGTTTTCTCATAACTTCAGTGAAAACGGCCCAAAACTTCACAGGTTTGGTAACGATGCAGCCATCAACGCATCTAAGCGTATGATGGGATGTCATCAAATGCCGTTGGCATGGCAACAGATCATTCACCATCAAGTTAGTTCAAAGGTTTGCAGTTCAAATATTCTGCTGCTTTTCCAGGCCTTTTTACTTTCTTTTCTTCTCTCATCACACATTCAAGCCCCCAGTGTTCATATATCATTTCAATCTAAATTCTTCACTTTCTTCTTACACATTACATTTCAGCATAGCAGTTTAGCGTCAGTTTTTCAGCATAAAGCATTCCCACTAGCAATTTCTCCAGGAATTGCATTCTCTAGTTTGTATTAATGTGGACCGGAGGGAGAGGGTGACGAGCATAAGTTTCACATTCCTTTTTATTTCAATTCCAACTTTGGTCATGAAGAATATGTTTCTCTGTTGTCCACGTTCATAAAGCATAAAACAACAGCATCAGAGCACGGTGCAGAGTCTCTAGATGAGTTTACAGTAGTCCCTCGTTCTTATTATACATCCATGTTGTAGTCCGCTGTATAGAAAACTGTAGTTTCCATAGTTTCCCCACAGCAGCAGGCGCACATTCATGACGTCCGCTGGCGCATCATAAACACGTCGGATAGTGAATGTGCAGTCGGATTCTCAAAGCACCGCAGTCTCTTCTCCTAAGTCCTTTTGAATTCTCCTATCCACTATTCCTTAACCCCGTGACGTTTCACTCAGAGGAGAGGAATAGACGAAAGGGATAGACGATAGGAGCCGATTTTTGGACTATTCGACCGCACTCCTAGTCTCCCTCTCTCTCTCCTTTTTAATAGGGAGGGATGAAACCCTCTTTAATGGTCACACATGCAGAGCACACAGCACACACAGTGAAATTTGGCCTCTGCTTTTAACCCATCCTAGTACAAGGAGTCTAGTACTAGGAGCAGTGGGCAGCTATTGTACAGCGCCCGGGGAGCAATGGGAGTGGGGGGGAAGGGGGGTGTCCGGTGCCTTGCTCAAGGGCACCACGGCAGGGCAGGAGGTGAACTGGGACCTCTCCAAGTAGAAGTCCACACTCCATATTTAGGTCTGGTCGGGGACTTGAACCAGCGACCCTACGGCTCCCAGTCCAAGCCCCTACTGACTGAGCCACTGCCGGACATCCTGGCTGCATTAACAGACAGACTTTGGTTGGTTTACCCTTTACAACATTGACACCCACACACACACACAATCTTCACTCCTGCTCATCACGTTTAAACGTACATCATGGTGTCGTCTCCCTTTCTGTCGTGACTGCCTGAGCCAGGTCATGACACAAAGTAATGTAAAATATTGCAAATAAAGAATAAAAAATGATTCAAAAGCTTGATTTTAATATGCACAATAGTTACAGAGTAGTTGAACATCTGAAGTCCCTCCATCAATGAAACAAACTATACTTTAGACATTACAAAAAATGCAATAAAAGGGTGCAAAGTAAAGTTATAAACTACAGTTTCTGCATTTTTTGTCCTGAAATAGTTGTTAATATGAGTCTGGTGTCAGCAGATCTGTGTTGGCATAGAAACGCGTCTTTGTTTACCGCCTCGGGCAGAAAACAACAACGTGTTCATGAAGAAAAGCCTTCGGGCGTGTCAGCAGTTTGGTAATGAGTCGTGTTTACAGTACACACTCTGTCATCTTCTGACTCAAATATCTCTATTTTAGGATCATCTTTCCCCTCGTCAGCTTCTTCTAATCATCTGAGGGATCTGAAACTGAATCCTGAATATTTATTCATGCATTAAGATGTGCTCTGAGGCATTTCGGTATTACAGTAAATCAGTAAGATGATCATTGTTACAGATAAATCCTCAAAAGATCAAATTAAACTGAAGATTTTCATCCCTGAAGGTCAGTTTTACTGTAGTTTATTATAGATTTGATCCAGGATTTGGGATTTCTGAGCAGTAGAGGAAGAAGTAAAGACTAAAGGGAACAGCAGAAGAAGACAGACAGGAAGTAAACACTAAAGGGAACAGCAGAAGAAGACAGACAGGAAGTAAACACTAAAGGGAACAGCAGAAGGAGACAGACAGGAAGTAAACTCTAAAGGGAACAGCAGAAGGAGACAGACAGGAAGTAAACACTAAAGGGAACAGCAGAAGGAGACAGACAGGAAGTAAACACTAAAGGGAACAGCAGAAGGAGACAGACAGGAAGTAAACACTAAAGGGAACAGCAGAAGGAGACAGACAGGACATATGGGCTGCTTCTCACTTCTGTTAAATTCCCTGCGTTTAGTCCCTCCCACCAGGGAAGCATGGAGAGACGCAAGGAAACCACGAGAAGCAGGGAAATGAGTTTTAAGAGCAATGGGACGTCCTTTCCTCCGGAGCATCACGTGAAGCGACGTCCGTTTGTGATGACGCCGCACAGCTGTTCGTCTGACAGCAGCTCTGTCCCCGTTATTTTCACAAACACCCCCGCCTCTGTTGGTACACATTTACTGACACAAACATTTGTATCATCTGTTGTAGACCCAAATACATTAAATAAAATAAGAACTCATTCTCAAAAAAGATAAACGCCATTCTTAAAATGTATAAACGAACAATAGTTTGATTAATATTGATTTCAGTGAATAGATTGAAAATGATTGAGAGAAGAAAAAGAGATATGTTATCTAGCCTATCAAAACCCAGTTACAGTAACATTCATTGGATTGTCCACTTTGTTGTTCAGATATATCACATATTTGTAACTGAATGATGCATTCATTGAAACAAAACACGGTATGAACTGAGGAGTGAGTCCCGTGAGTTTCATGTGTTTTCTTCACTCCGCTGGGAAACTGCTCTCATGTCAAGAAGCATCAGATCAGTGCATGCGCTGCATCGTCCAATCAGTGAGCGATACACAGTAAGGGGGCGGGGCGAGTGGCTGAGGATTTCACCGGAGGATGGTCTGGTGGTTCCTCGATTATCGCTCCTCCGTTATCGCTCCTCGATCCTCGATCCTCGGTCCTCGCTCCTCGCTCCTCGGTCCTCGCTCCTCGGTCCTCGCTCCTCGCTCCTCGCTCCTCGGTCCTCCGGCAAAAATAAGGCCACTGGGACGCTACTCAAGATGGCACAGACAAATCAACTTCCGGTGATACAGAGGACCGAGGAGCGAGGAAATGAAAAATAAGAGAAGTGAGACGCAGCCATGAAGCTGAAAATGAGCAGATTAGGGTCTCTTTAGTAGTTCGTAATAAAACAAGGACAACCGTTCTTATGTCGATATAATAAAACACCATCTGATTTAGAATAATATAAAGAGTAGTGTCTCTCCTTAAACAAAAACATTTCTGATATTCATGGTGTAATGAGACCTAAAGGCTTTGTGTGTTTCCCTCTGTAAATACAGCTGTGAAAGCAGCCTCTGATTCTACAGGACTTCAGAAAGAGAAGCTGTTCATCGTAAATCTGGAACAACAGGGCTGCCGTCTGCAGATAAACAGAAAACACTCAAACAGACAAACAGACGAGACTGATGTCCTCCTGCAGGAAGGAGGAGATAAAGACATCTGTACATTCAAGGCAGCAATTTCTATACATCTATAAAAACAATCAATTAGCTGATTGATATTTTTAGACTATTAAGTGTTAATGTCTACGTACCCTTCCAATAGGACAGTTGGAAGATTGGTAATTGGTCATTTTGAGAATAAAGTCATAACTTAATGAGGAACATCTTATAGATCTACAGAGCTAAATCCCAGGTCAAATTCAGATTTGATCTGACCATTAAAGTCATATTGTATCGTATCGTATATCTAGATCTTCACATATCTGATAAACCTAGACATAACATGACATGTTTTAATATTAAAGGTGGGGTAGGTAATTCACTTCAGAAACACTTGTTGTTATATTCCATGGAATGCTCTTAACATCCCGATAGCAATGAATATATTAAATGCTTTGACAATAAATACATTATAAAAAATATCATCTGTGGAAGCCGTAGTACTGTAAAAAGCACGACCAATCATCTGAGCCGGCCCGGCTAAAATAACTGGATGGCCTACCTGCCTGTCAGCCTTCCATCTGTGCACAAACTTATCTCGTGCCCTCATTGGTCATGTGCGCATTCGTGTGTGTTGGAGGAGGGGCTCTGTAAGGAAGTCTGAAGGAAGGGGCAGATTTTTTTCGGCTGCGTTCTTTCAAATTCTAGCGCACTCGAGATGGTTTCTCCATTCTTACCTACCCTACCTTTAAATCTTGGTAATGAAAATGATTTTTTAACATAAAATTGTGATTTTATTGTATACTGTCACGAACGAGCTGAGAACCAAAATGCAACACACGGGAAACCAGGGAAAGTCTGTAAGCTGTTTTACAATAAAGTGTCTCACTTGAAAAGTTCTGATATGAGATAAACCGGCAGACAGTAGGCAAAGGGCTGGTCGGGGACAGGCGAGGGTTCCAGGAGTAAGCAAGACGGGAGACGCAGGTACAGGCAGGGTCAGGGAGCAGGCGAGGCAGAATAGTCCGGGTACAGGCAGGGTCAGGGAGCAGGCGAGGCAGAATAGTCCGGGTACAGGCAGGGTCAGGAAACAGGCGAGGCAGGCTGGTCAGGGGGCAGGCGAGGCAGAATAGTCCGGGTACAGGCAGGGTCAGGGAGCAGGCGAAGCAGGATAGTCTGGGTACAGGCAGGGTCAGGAAACAGGCGAGGCAGGCTGGTCAGGGGCAGGCAGGGTCGAAACCGGGAGAGCAATCTGGGAGGTAATGCTGGAAAGAACTGCATGCTGTGAAGTACGCTCATGCACTGAGGTGAGAGTGAAGGGGGCCTATATACTAGTGGAGCTGATGGGTGTACCAGAGTGAGAGAGAGAGACAAGGTGTGACTACCAGGTGACTAAGGTGACTGAGAAATGCTAATGCGGAAAATAGGTAAGTGAGGGAGCAGACTGTGACATATACGTTACAACTTTATTCTCACAACATTACACGTTTATTCCTGAGTTTTCTTCAGCCTTTGCAAAACCACAAGAACATCAGATGACCTGATTTCTCATTCTCTTGAGTTTTTGAATTGGGCCATTCGACTGATCTAAGGAGCTTCCTTCTGATATCAGGACAGCGGAGAGTCTACAAACTGAAGACCATCCTGTTTCACTTATAAGTTGGCAAATAGTAAAAAATAAAAAGCACTCTTAAGTGTTTAACTGATGCAGCAGCGCTTACTATGATATTAAACGTCGCTTTGGATAAAAGCGTCAGCTAAATGATATGTAATGAGATGATGTTATTATATCCTGATTGAGCTTTCAACACCTAAAAGCCACGTCTTTAAAGCTTTCCAATTCAACACAACCTGAGACCACCTAATCCCCTGTAGAGTCTCCTCTTAAATCTAACAAGTATTGCACATGCATGTAAATGTGATGGAGACCCTCAGAAATGTTCATCCTTAAACATTTCTGTTTGTTTTCGAGCGTGTGATTGTGGAGGTGTTGTGTTCAGGTCGTCGGGTGAGTGTTGGAAAAAGCAGCTCTGGTTTATTGAGTTTGAATCGGGGGGGGGGGGGGGGGGGGGTCACAGCCATGAATGCACTTCCCAGAATGCCCTTTTGTCTGACGTGCCACCGAGCAACACTCCAGGAGTGAATGGTGAGGAATGGGTTACTGTGGCAACAGCTGTGTGTGTGAGTGTGTGTGAGTGTGTGTGAGGGGCTTTTTATTGAGGGGAGGAGGGAAACAAAGACGTTGAGTTTGTTGGCAGAGAAACGACGTGCGTTTGAAAGATTTGAAACTCTTTATTAGTAAAGAAAAAAACTCTAAATAATTTTACAATCATTTCTTATTTTTTTATCAGAGCTGTTGTTTTTTCAATGAAACCTTTGTACTTTGCACATCTTCACATGTCTGAAGTTATGTCTCTGTCCTTGAAGGCGGTACCCTTTGACTTTTTCTGCAGCTAATGTTTTTAATTCCTTGTTTTTGTTCAAATAAAAATAATTAAATACGGATAAAGAAGTTGTAAGACTCTCTCTCACTAAAGTCAGCCTCAAATATTTAGTGTGTGTTTGATTGTGTGTGAGGGGCTTTTTTATTTAGGGGAGGAGAGGGGGGACAAAGACGTAGAGTTTGTGGGCAGAGAAACAACGTGTGTGTCTGTCGAGTTTAGAAACTGAAATTACAACAAGAAAATACTTTTTTACATTTCTGAAGGAAACGTTTGTACTGTAAAATAACAAGAGTGTCTTTTCCACCATCTTTCCACATATTCACCTTTCTCAAGTCTGGAGTTATTTCTGAATCCTTTGAAGGC
>NW_022987577.1:1056070-1261070 GCF_902827165.1 Trematomus bernacchii | reverse complement strand
CTACTTTTACTCAAGTACAAGATCTGAGTACTTCTACTGTTACTCAAGTACAAGATCTGAGTACTTCTACTTTTACTCAAGTACAAGACCTGAGTACTTCTACTGTTACTCAAGTACAAGATCTGAGTACTTCTACTTTTACTCAAGTACAAGATCTGAGTACTTCTACTTTTACTCAAGTACAAGATCTGAGTACTTCTACTTTTACTCAAGTACAAGATCTGAATACTTCCACTTTTACTCAAGAACAAGATGTGGTTTTATTGGGTCTTTTGGATCAGGTTGTACTGTCTGACCATCCTCAGAGTTCTCTTATTTTGAAAAACTACCTTAAGAACCACTCGATTGTGTTCTCTTGATTCAAAAAAGTTGACCGAGACAATCCTCCAAGTCATCACTTGCTTGACAAACGATGACAAATGCCAATTTTTACAATGAATTTAAAAAGCTCAATTGGTGAGTAGTATAAACTTGACGTATTTAAGACATTAAGACATGATCCAGTCAATGAGGATCAATCAGACGTTTGACAAGCGTGTGAATCGTTGTAAAGGTACATTTAAAACCAGAAAATCTTCTCTCAGCGTGTCCGTTGTGATTTCCCAAGTTTCCCAACATGCTTTCCCCAAACCCTGATGTATGTGTGAGTCGTAAATCCTCGTGTCAGTGGCGGTGTTGTAATCGTGGCGCTCCGTGTAAAGCTCTGAGTCACAGAGAGAGCAGAGGGTTTTTTGGTGTGTTTGTGCAACAGATAACAGCTGTGATTCAGTCGACTCAGCAGATGGCGTCAGTCTGGAGCTGACATCACTCTGAAAGCTCGAGCCAACAGATATACATCTCACATCAACTGTTAGACATCCATCATCCGTCAGACAATGACTCATTTCCTGGCAGAGCTGCAGGGTTTCTCCTGTCACTTTTTTATTTATTGGTTAATAGTAACAGAACAGAATCTTGTAAACATATAGAGAGCCAAAGGAATGAGTCGTAAACATAAGAATGAGTCAGGATTTGAGCACTTCCTGTCCCCTTGTCTGGATGTTTTTGTTAACATGCTTTTGGTTGTTAGCCTGAAACAGGTCAGTGGTTAACACAAGCTGAAGAGATTTTGATTCTAGGAGTTAAATACGTCAGTAAATACCCCAACGTTTGATTTAAAAATGGCAGTTGCTAACAAATGTCCAAATGAGACGACTAAACGTCATCACGCACAACATTAGCCACCTTTAAAGCTTTGCGGTGGTGACGTGAAGTCATGTGACCGTGCTGTAGTTCCTTTATAGCCCAACATTAGCGCCTTTAGCTTAGCGGTGGTGACGTGAAGTCATGTGACCGTGCTGTAGTTCCTTTATAGCCCAACATTAGCGCCTTTAGCTTAGCAGTGGTGACGTGAAGTCATGTGACCGTGCTGTAGTTCCTTTATAGCCCAACATTAGCGCCTTTAGCTTAGCGGTGGTGACGTGAAGTCATGTGACCGTGCTGTAGTTCCTTTATAGCCCAACATTAGCGCCTTTAGCTTAGCGGTGGTGACGTGAAGTCATGTGACCGTGCTGTAGTTCCTTTATAGCCCAACATTAGCGCCTTTAGCTTAGCGGTGGTGACGTGAAGTCATGTGACCGTGCTGTAGTTCCTTTATAGCCCAACATTAGCGCCTTTAGCTTAGCGGTGGTGACGTGAAGTCATGTGACCGTGCTGTAGTTCCTTTATAGCCCAACATTAGCGCCTTTAGCTTAGCGGTGGTGACGTGAAGTCATGTGACCGTGCTGTAGTTCCTTTATAGCCCAACATTAGCCGCCTTTAGCTTAGCGGTGGTGACGTGAAGTCATGTGACCGTGCTGTAGTTCCTTTATAGCCCAACATTAGCCGCCTTTAGCTTAGCGGTGGTGACGTGAAGTCATGTGACCGTGCTGTAGTTCCTTTATAGCCCAACATTAGCCGCCTTTAGCTTAGCGGTGGTGACGCAACCCAGTCTCACGGCATTTCGTGTTATGGTCACGAAATTAATTTAATCTATTGATTCGTGTTCACCAACACGATTTTCGCATTTTTTTCGTGTCACAGAACAATTTTAAAAGCAATGTATTTCTATTGGTAGTATGTTTCGTGCCTGCACGATGTTACTCAATATCTTATCCTAAGCCTAACCCTAACCCTTTTATTTTAAATTTGAGTATTTGAGTTTGTTTGCCGTCCGCGAGAAAAAGAAATGGAGCAAAGAGCCTCAGAATACTGAAATCTGTAATTAAAAAAATCTTTTTTTCCTTCTAATTTGTTATTATTTGGTGCAGGCACGACACATACTACCAATATAAATACATTGCTTCTAAAATCGTGCTGTAGTTCCTTTATAGCCCAACATTAGCCACCTTTAGCTTAGTGGTGGTGACGTGAAGTCATGTGTCAACATATCCACAGATAGAAGATGAGCAGAACCATATGTACAGTTGATTTCATGTGACAAAAATAATACAGAATAGCCAAAAATGCACCAAAATACCACATCACTGCACCAGTCAATACTGAGGTGTATCTGCTCTCACAGATATGCCTCTTGGAAACAGGAAGCCCCGCTCTGTTTACTTTCCCTTGTCCTTTAATGCAGATGACCTGCAGGGGGGGGGGGGGAGTTCAACAACCCCATCCCTCACCAGCCAACTCCACCCCCTCCACCCCAAAAACATTCCTCAGCCTCTTATCTCCCCGTATCGTAAACAGCAAGGACTCCCCCATGTGGGGAGGGGGTTTCGGGGGTCAGAGGTCAGCGCTCTGTTTTGTCTGCCTCCTGGATGACATCAGACTCAGAGAGATGATTAAAAACAGACGAGCTGCCCACAGCGCCACACAAAAAACAACATGTTGATCATACTGTAGTCAGAAACTGCCTCATGGGAAATATATGTGGAAATATGAGGAATATAAACTGGTGGGTATTTGGATACTTTGATGAAGTGAAAGCACAAATTAGTCAAAGTTCTGAATTAAAAAACGTACTTTAAAGCAAGTATTATCAGCAGTGTTGTTAAAGTACTGAGTAAAATGATTACAGAATATTAATCTGTTCAAATGTTTCATGCAATCATGAAATTTCCCAGGTAAAAAGCTAGGAACTACAGCAACAGCACGGTCACATGACTTCACGTCAGCACTGACTAATTTCTGTTTTTTATGAATCATTCCTCCACCTCTCTCTAGTAACCTGTGATGTTGAAATGACAGAAGCTGTGTGATTAAAACTAATTCTAACAGCAGTTTGACTCAGCAGGTTGATCTCCTTCCTCTCAACTCATCCACTGACTTGACTTTGACTCTCCTGGGAAGTGTCTTTATCTTTTTGTCATTTGTTTGTGTAAGAGTGATTTAGTCCTGACTTGTCTCGACAGTGACTTCATCTCACAAACGTCCTCGTCTGTCCCCCGGCTGAAAGCGAGCCGTGTTATTAGTCAACCGAGTCATCCCTGCGCTGACAGCATGAGTGTTGACAAAAGAGCCGCTAATACTTTTACCCTCCTTTACGGCGAATCCTCTTTCACTCTCGTTCCGGGAGACGTCTCCGGCCAATAAAGTAAAATCCCAGACAAGTGCAGACAGATACAGGGAAACAATATGAGGCTTGTGTTGCAGGTGCTGCAGCTTTTATGTGGTGTGTGTGTCGTGTTTCTGGTGGTTGCACTGAACACAGCTTTAATTATTAGAGTCTTTGTGGTCACAAAATCTGCTAGCAACCAGCTCTGTCTCCAAAACACTGAAAGACTGTTTTGTGACAAAGAAAAAGTCTTGTTTTGGGTTATCATTCATCATCATTTAGGCACGATAAAGTTGGAAATGTGAGTCCTGCTAGCCTAGTTAGCACAAAGAAAGGAAGGAGAGCTGTTCGCTTAGCTTAGCACAAAGACTGTAAACAGAGAAAAACTGCAAACCTAGCTTAGCACAAAGACTTGAAACTGCTAGCCTATATTAACATAATGGAAACAGAGGGAAACTGCTAGCCTAGCTTAGCAAGAAGACTGTAAACACAAGAAAACTGCTAGCCTAAATTAGAACAAAGACAGCAAACAGAGGGAAACAGCTAGTTTAGCACAAGGACAGGAAGGAAGGCTGCTAGCTTTGCACAAAGACTGGAAACAGAGGGAAACAGCTAGCCTAGCTTAGCACAAAGACAGGAAACTGCTAGCCTATATTAACACAAAAATGGAAACGGAGGGAAACTGTTATAGCCTTGCTTAGCACAAACACTAGAAACCCACTTAAACTGCTAGCGTAGCTTAGCACAAAGACTGGAAACGGCTAGCCTATATTAACAGAAGTGAAACTGAGGGAAACTGCTAGCCTTGGTTAGCACAACACTAGAAACCCAGTTAAACTGCTAGCCTAGCTTAGCACAAAGACTCAAAGCCTGGCATCCACCAATAGAGATGATAAAAACACATTTAAACAGCTGTTAGTATGCCTGATTTTTTGTTTATAACATCAAAATATACACCAACTATCACCTTAGTGTTGCAGTCCTTTCATCACTTCTTATTACTTTCCCATTTTCTCAACACTTCTCTGGTCTCTTGGCTCAGGTTTGAACCTCGTGACCTCTGGAGCTCAAGGGCACTTCGTCAGCCTTTAATCTGAGGCGTGATGCGTCTTGCCTCTGGAGTTTCAGTTTTCACAGAGAAACAACACAATGCTGCAGGAAGAGAAAGTGTTTCCTACAGGTTGTCTTAATGTGTAACGTAGGGTTAGGGTTAGTCCAGACAGAGTCCAGACCTAAGAGAAGAGTCTGGAAGAGAAACAGAAAGATGTAGTGTTGATGAAACACAGGAGGAGAAGCAGGAAGTATCTGCCGGTAATCCCCGGTACTCTAAACTCTCTCAGTTGAGGATTTAGTGTGAATCAGATGTTTGAGAATCCCACAGGCTGATTACAGAAAAGAGACGTAATGAGAGATTCGCTCAAACAGCTAAACACCCAAACAAACCAGAGACCTTTTTATCCCAAAACAACTCCACTGTCAATGCTCCCACATGAACCTATTTATAAATCTAAAGTATCTTATACATTTTGCTTAAAAGTTTCCCTTAAAAAACATTTTCCTGTTTAAAATTTTAAGCGACAAAGTGGTGACGAAGAAAGTTGGTAGAATGTTGTCTTTTATTTTGAAGTCAGCTGTTTCTGGCACTGTAACCGAAAGCTGTTCTATTTAAATTCAGTTGTCTGACTTTGGGACAGGGACTTTTATTTTGAAATGCAGTTGTCTCTTTCTCTGTGACCGTAAGCTTTTGTTTTGAAATTCAGCTGTCTCTGACTTTGGGGATCAGAAACCTTTACTTTGAAAGTCAGCTATATGTATTATATATAATCTGTGACAATACGACCGCAAGCTTTTATTATGAAAGTCAACTGTGTCTGACTCCGTAACCCTAAGCTTTTAATTAAAACAATCCATGGTCTCTCACACTTTGACCTTTATTTTGAAAGTCCTGTGTTTTTGACCCTGTACTCGCTGCATCTCTGCGGCTTCCAGCCTCCATCAGTGAGTTTCTGACCGACACACAGCTGTTCCCCGGCCTCTCACCTCCTCTCACCTCCTCCCCCATCATTTCCTCTCCATTTGTCCCTCCGTCCGCCTACAGGAAGGACAAAGAGACAAATGGGGGACGAGGAGGAAGTGATAAGTAGATATTTCCAGAAACAGAGCTCTCTTTATCGCCATGCAGATCAGATTCTTATTGAGAGATTTCAACAGCTTGCATATTTTTCCAGAGGTTAAAAAAGGTGATTTAATTGAGTGGGCTGTCAGCTTGTTGAAAGTCAAAATAAATGTTGTTGTTTTCTGTTCTTTGGTGGGAGCGTAAACAACTTTAGAGCAAATCAATTCCCAAGTTTTCACAAACTAACAGCTTGCTTCTTAGCCAGATGTAGTTAAAGGCCACATATGTTGGCTAAATGTGGCCTTTAACTAAACAGGGATCTGCTTGTTAAGACGTCAAGGTTTAAAGTTCTAAAAGGTGATGTATAAGTGAGATGTCTCTTATTTTGGTCACAACTCCTAAAGCAGATTGGTATCTGCCGTTAACTAAACAAAGAATAAAAGGTTTCAAGTGAAACGCTGAGGAGTATTTACGCATGTGTGAGTGTTCATGGTCTCCGGATAAATAAAGATTAAGAGTGTTTGTAATAAATACTGTGTGTGTTTGTGCTGCAGATAAACACTCCTCAGATGTTCCTCCACCTCACACACACTCTGTTATGGAGGAGTCAGTGTGCCGTGAGATTCGTGACAAATGGTTCTCCTTCAGACTTTTACTGTCTCCAAACGACCTGAGAGGAAACACACTCGAGGACTCTTTAAAGTAGAGACACAACACACTGATATACACCTGAACATCAGCAGGATAGGACTCTTTAAAGTAGAGACACTACATACTGATATACACCTGAACATCAGCAGGAGAGGACTCTTTAAAGTAGAGACACAACACACTGATATACACCTGAACATCAGCAGGATAGGACTCTTTAAAGTAGAGACACTACATACTGATATACACCTGAACATCAGCAGGAGAGGACTCTTTAAAGTAGAGACACTACATACTGATATACACCTGAACATCAGCAGGAGAGGACTCTTTAAAGTAGAGACACTACATACTGATATTCACCTGAACATCAGCAGGAGAGGACTCTTTAAAGTAGAGACACTACATACTGATATACACCTGAACATCAGCAGGAGAGAACTCTTTAAAGTAGAGACACTACATACTGATATACACCTGAACATCAGCAGGAGAGGACTCTTTAAAGTAGAGACACTACATACTGATATACACCTGAACATCAGCAGGAGAGGACTCTTTAAAGTAGAGACACTACATACTGATATACACCTGAACATCAGAAGGAGAGGATTCTTTAAAGTAGATACACTACATACTGATATACACCTGAACATCAGCAGGAGAGGACTCTTTAAAGTAGAGACACTACACACTGATATACACCTGAACATCAGCAGGAGAGGACTCTTTAAAGTAGATACACTACATACTGATATACACCTGAACATCAGAAGGATATGACCCCTTCAAAGTTTCTGGACGTTTTTTGGAATTTAAGCAAGCTAGGAAACAGCTTTGTTGAAGACATAATTATTATTTTGTAAAGAAAGCATTGCATATGTTGGATTATTATTATCACCTTAATAACAATAGGTTTTTTCCCCCCCTCTTTAGGCTGACGGCTCAGAGGAGTGTTGAGGATGCTGAGGAACTGGAGAGGGAGCGTCGCCGCAGAGCGAGGGAATCGTACTGCTGGACAGACGGAGGCTCGATGCCCGGAGAAACCTCGCCGGAGGACGGGATGCCGGCAGAGGAGAGCATGTAAGAACTAACAAACTGTGTGAAAATAATAAAATGTGAGTCATGCAACATTGCTAAGAAAGAAATTCAGTGCTGCACAGAGATGGCAAAAGTACACACATCCTGTACTCAAGTAGAAGTACAGATACTCGTGTTTAAAAATACTCTGGTAGAAGTAGAAGTACTGACTAAACTTCTTCACTCAAGTAAAAGTAAAGAGGCTTTGAAATGTACTTCAGTAAAAAGTACCCATAACTAGCAGCTGTTTTAAAGAGTACCTGACCTCCCTTTACATTAATAGCACAATAATGTCATTGTTAGCTAATGAATGTTTCCATGCTGAACAACGGCAACATGACAACGTTTTCATTGGTCCCTCTTCTTTAGAGAAGACCAGGAAGTGATGGATACACGGATCGTGTTCAAATCAATAGGCACGCAATGACTCTAAATAATAATGATCACGCCACCAAACACACATTCAAACTAAAGGAACCAGCCTGTTTGGGAAATGTGAGAAGTAGAAAGTACAGGTATTTGTGTTCAACATGTAAGAAGTAGAAAGTACAGGTATTTGGGTTCAACATGTAAGAAGTAGAAAGTACAGGTATTTGTGTTCAACATGTAAGAAGTAGAAAGTACAGGTATTTGGGTTCAAAATGTGAGAAGTAGAAAGTACAGGTATTTGTGTTCAACATGTGAGAAGTAGAAAGTACAGGTATTTGTGTTCAAAATGTAAGAAGTAGAAAGTACAGGTATTTGGGTTCAACATGTAAGAAGTAGAAAGTACAGGTATTTGTGTTCAAAATGTAAGAAGTAGAAAGTACAGGTATTTGTGTTCAACATGTAAGAAGTAGAAAGTACAGGTATTTGTGTTCAACATGTAAGAAGTAGAAAGTACAGGTATTTGTGTTCAACATGTAAGAAGTAGAAAGTACAGGTATTTGTGTTCAACATGTAAGAAGTAGAAAGTACAGGTATTTGTGTTCAACATGTAAGAAGTAGAAAGTACAGGTATTTGTGTTCAAAATGTAAGAAGTAGAAAGTACAGGTATTTGTGTTCAACATGTAAGAAGTAGAAAGTACAGGTATTTGTGTTCAACATGTAAGAAGTAGAAAGTACAGGTATTTGGGTTCAAAATGTGAGAAGTAGAAAGTACAGGTATTTGTGTTCAACATGTGAGAAGTAGAAAGTACAGGTATTTGTGTTCAAAATGTAAGAAGTAGAAAGTACAGGTATTTGGGTTCAACATGTAAGAAGTAGAAAGTACAGGTATTTGTGTTCAAAATGTAAGAAGTAGAAAGTACAGGTATTTGTGTTCAACATGTGAGAAGTAGAAAGTACAGGTATTTGTGTTCAACATGTGAGAAGTAGAAAGTACAGGTATTTGTGTTCAAAATGTAAGAAGTAGAAAGTACAGGTATTTGGGTTCAACATGTAAGAAGTAGAAAGTACAGGTATTTGTGTTCAAAATGTAAGAAGTAGAAAGTACAGGTATTTGTGTTCAAAATGTAAGAAGTAGAAAGTACAGGTATTTGTGTTCAACATGTAAGAAGTAGAAAGTACAGGTATTTGTGTTCAACATGTAAGAAGTAGAAAGTACAGGTATTTGTGTTCAACATGTAAGAAGTAGAAAGTACAGGTATTTGTGTTCAACATGTAAGAAGTAGAAAGTACAGGTATTTGTGTTCAACATGTAAGAAGTAGAAAGTACAGGTATTTGGGTTCAACATGTAAGAAGTAGAAAGTACAGGTATTTGTGTTCAAAATGTAAGAAGTAGAAAGTACAGGTATTTGTGTTCAACATGTAAGAAGTAGAAAGTACAGGTATTTGTGTTCAACATGTAAGAAGTAGAAAGTACAGGTATTTGTGTTCAACATGTAAGAAGTAGAAAGTACAGGTATTTGTGTTCAACATGTAAGAAGTAGAAAGTACAGGTATTTGTGTTCAACATGTAAGAAGTAGAAAGTACAGGTATTTGTGTTCAAAATGTAAGAAGTAGAAAGTACAGGTATTTGTGTTCAACATGTAAGAAGTAGAAAGTACAGGTATTTGTGTTCAACATGTGAGAAGTAGAAAGTACAGGTATTTGTGTTCAACATGTAAGAAGTAGAAAGTACAGGTATTTGTGTTCAACATGTAAGAAGTAGAAAGTACAGGTATTTGGGTTCAACATGTGAGAAGTCAAAGTAAAAAGTTGTCAGAAAAATAAGTATTGGAGTGAAGTACTGATACCAGAAACATGTACTTAAGTACAGTAACGAAGTATTTGTACTCCACTACTTCCCACCTCTGAGTGTCTGCACATGTTTGAATCAGGATTTCAGGCAGCGTTTGCCATTAAAAAAGTGCAGATATGACATTAAGAAGTCGTTGGATTCCTCGTTCTTGTACTCATGTGAACGCAGGAAGTTATTAAGTGCTGAACATTTTTCACCCGCTCGCCTCGAGTCCAGCCACTTCCTGTACGAGCCGCTAACTGTCGCCGCGTGTTTTTCTACGGGCGATAACTGAGAGTTTAAGAGGTTTGTTCCCAGATGTGAAGCTTTAAAGCTCGTCTGCGTTCATAAAACCAACGTTTCCATCGAGAGAAAACACACACAGCTGCTCTCTCATTACACACCGCAGAGGAATGTTTAATACAGAGCGTCTCCAGGGGAAAACTACCACCGTGTTTCAGAGGACTTTTTATTTTAATTACACCTCCGTCACATCTCAGCTGCAGCCTGTCATTTAAAGGTCTTTCTGCGGCGTTGACGTAATGCTGAGTTCAAATGACGCAAATGTTTGAAAACCTTAATAGTACTCAATTCAAAGAGTCCTCTCCTTCTGATGTTCAGGTGTATATCAGTATGTAGTGTATCTACTTTAAAGAGTCCCTCTCCTGCTGATGTTCAGGTGTATATCAGTATGTAGTGTCTCTACTTTAAAGAGTCCTCTCCTGCTGATGTTCAGGTGTATATCAGTATGTAGTGTATCTACTTTAAAGAGTCCTCTCCTGCTGATGTTCAGGTGTATATCAGTATGTAGTGTCTCTACTTTAAAGAGTCCTCTCCTGCTGATGTTCAGGTGTATATCAGTGTGTAGTGTCTCTACTTTAAAGAGTCCTCTCCTGCTGATGTTCAGGTGTATATCAGTATGTAGTGTATCTACTTTAAAGAGTCCCTCTCCTGCTGATGTTCAGGTGTATATCAGTATGTAGTGTCTCTACTTTAACGAGTCCTCTCCTGCTGATGTTCAGGTGTATATCAGTATGTAGTGTCTCTACTTTAAAGAGTCCTCTCCTGCTGATGTTCAGGTGTATATCAGTATGTAGTGTATCTACTTTAAAGAGTCCTCTCCTGCTGATGTTCAGGTGTATATCAGTATGTAGTGTCTCTACTTTAAAGAGTCCTCTCCTGCTGATGTTCAGGTGTATATCAGTATGTAGTGTATCTACTTTAAAGAGTCCTCTCCTGCTGATGTTCAGGTGTATATCAATATGTAGTGTCTCTACTTTAAAGAGTCCTCTCCTGCTGATGTTCAGGTGTATATCAGTATGTAGTGTCTCTACTTTAAAGAGTGAAATGAACTCCCTCTGGAAGGAACACAGGGATGTTAGCCTCTGCAGACCACTTACATTAAACCTACAGAACACTAAAGGAGAGGGAACACCCTAAAAGCAGAATCTTTAAGACGCTCATATTCTGGATATCTGCGTAGAATCAGATTTCTTTGTAATCCTTCAAAAGCACACTTTAATAAATTGGCTTTTATGTGAATCAGTTGCACATTACGTTTTGTGAAGTTTTGATCTCTAATCTTTGGTGCATTTGTGTTCCTCCTTTATGATGTTTTTTATTGTAGCCGCCTTTGCCTTTTATTGAATATAAAACACGTTGTAAAACATTGTTTTCAAAAGGCGCTTCACACACAAAGTATATTATAATTGAAGACAGAATATTTCAGAAAACCTGCAGCTGAGAATCTGAGACTGAGACGAGCAAAACAATTACAAACAGAGATGTGTGTGTGTGTGTGTGTGTGTGTGTGTGTGTGTGTGTGTGTGTGTGTGTGTGTGTGTGTGTGCGTGTGTGTGTGTGTGTGTGTGTGTGTGTGTGTGTGTGTGTGTGTGTGTGTGTGCGTGTGTGTGTGTGTGTGTGTGTGTGTGTGTGTGTGTGTGTGTGTGTGTGTGTGTGTGTGTGTGTGTGTGTACCTGAGTGTGTGCAGGTGTCCTCTCAGAAACACACTGCAGCTCGTTAAGGTTGATTAGCCGCTGAGAGACTCCCATCATGCACTGGGGCCTCTGCCGGCTTCTTAATCATCTTGGGAATGCCGAGTGAATTCCTTTCTGCTCCTGTGATCAAAACACACACTTTCATTACTTCAACTCAGCGTGGAGAACGGGGGATGGGGCAGATGCTGAGAGGAGAATGTGTCCAAACACTTATTTAATATAAGACACTCTCATTAAACATTACAGAAAGTTTGGATACGATTATACAAGAAGCAGGTGCAGATCTGCAAGAACTTGTCAGAAGCATCATTAGTAATTCTTTTAAAGAGTCCCCTATTAGGCTGTATGGGGGTTTCCCTCTCCTGTAGTGTGTTATATAGGTTTTAGTGCATTTAGAGGAGGAGAGGACTCTTTAAAGTCGAGACACTACACACTGATATACACCTGAACATCAGCAGGAGAGGACTCTTTAAAGTAGAGACACTACATACTGATATACACCTGAACATCAGCAGGAGAGGACTCTTTAAAGTAGAGACACTACACACTGATATACACCTGAACATCAGCAGGAGAGGACTCTTTAAAGTAGAGACACTACATACTGATATACACCTGAACATCAGCAGGAGAGGACTCTTTAAAGTAGAGACACTACATACTGATATACACCTGAACATCAGCAGGAGAGGACTCTTTAAAGTAGAGACACTACATACTGATATACACCTGAACATCAGCAGGAGAGGACTCTTTAAAGTAGAGACACTACATACTGATATACACCTGAACATCAGCAGGAGAGGACTCTTTAAAGTAGAGACACTACATACTGATATACACCTGAACATCAGAAGGAGAGGACTCTTTAAAGTAGAGACACTACATACTGATATACACCTGAACATCAGCAGGAGAGGACTCTTTAAAGTAGAGACACTACATACTGATATACACCTGAACATCAGCAGGAGAGGACTCTTTAAAGTAGAGACACTACATACTGATATACACCTGAACATCAGCAGGAGAGGACTCTTTAAAGTAGAGACACTACATACTGATATACACCTGAACATCAGCAGGAGAGGACTCTTTAAAGTAGAGACACTACATACTGATATACACCTGAACATCAGCAGGAGAGGACTCCTTAAAGTAGAGACACTACATACTGATATACACCTGAACATCAGCAGGAGAGGACTCTTTAAAGTAGAGACACTACATACTGATATACACCTGAACATGAGATTAATCCTTACTCTTCTATCGTCTCCTCCTTCAGGTACGATGGCGCTCTGAAGCCGAACAGCTCTCCGTCTCTGGAGGAGGACGAGGGCTTCAGTGATTGGACGCAGAGAAGAGAGAGGAGGAGGCAGCAACGCCTGCAAGAACTCAGCCAGGGAGGAGAGGAAGAGGAGGAAGAGGAGAACAGGAAGAACAAATCTGCATCCGTGAAGTCCGTCCAGACCTCCGTCACCTCCTCCAGCCGACTGCAGAGACAGGAGCACCACCAAGAAGACGATGAAGAAGAGGAAAGGGTGGAGATGGAGAGGAGGAAGAAGCAAGAAGAGGAAGAGGAAGAGTTTAATCGAGCTGAGAGGATGAGGAGGGAGAAAGAGGAGGAAGAGGAGAAGAGGAAGAGGGAGGAGGTGATGATCAGGAGGAAGGCGGAGGTTCAAAAGCCGAAAGAGGTGCGTTTTAATCCAGTGAAGACTTGTCTGAGTCGAGTCTCGACTCATCAGAATGAACTCTGGGTCTAAAGTTCTAAAGGGTCTAAAGTTAAGTTATTTAGGTCATTTGAGAAAGAGTCCAGGTCTAAGGGTGTTTCTCATTCGCGAGTAAAGCTGCTTCAGAGCCACTATTTCAAGCATACTACGTCATCGAGTGCCGCCGAAGTACTGTTCCAATGTCCAGCATACTTGGAAATCTACCGAGCCCGGCGTACTCCGTTTGGAGAAATATCGAGGCTGCACATGAGTAGACTCCGCGGTCTTAAAATCCCCACAATGCTTTGCGCACGGACCAATTTCCCCAAATCTGTGGCGGAAGATGTAAGAGGCGGGGCCTCTCATATGACGCACACCTGCACACTTGCTAGCGTGTTCCACACTTCGTTTTCCGAATGCCAGGAAGTATTCTTGCCTCGCTTCTGAAGCAAGATGCTCGGCAGACATGTGCTACCAAGCAAGCGTACTCGACATTGAGAAACACTCTAAGTCACCAAAATAACTGAGGGTCGAGGGTCATAAGGAACGATTCAATGACACGTCAGAGTCAGATTTAAATTGTAAGACTATGAAACTAGACAGAATCGCATTTCAAGATTTTTCAGACCAATTTATTTGATACAACTTCGAGTCAAGTTTAAACAATTCTATACTAAGTCTAACAGTGCGTTCACACCGGACGCTTTGTGTTTTTTGGGCGTGGCATGATTACATGTAAAGTCAATGCAAAGATAGATAGACGCCATTTCCCTTCGGTGGCGCGAATTACGCAATTGACACGATTGAAGGGGGCCGCGTCAATCTCGAGAGTTCATTTTGTTTAATTCGGCCGTCGAATTCACACAACACGTTCTCGAGTTGGCCAATCAGTGGTGAGGATCTCAGCCTGCCGTCACTGACGTGGAATCAGAAAACGAAAACATCAGCTGTTAGCCGTTAGCCGTTAGCACTCAGAGCTCACAGCTCCTCATATCTGTTCAGAAACGGGAGAAAAGTCAAACATGTACAAAACAAAGACTGTCTGTGTCATGGCGAATACAGTCGCTGGTTTATTTCTATCTGTATCACGTTGTTATGAGTTTGGACGGAGCGGCTATAACGTTAGCTTAGCCTGATCGATCCAATCTCCACATTTTAAAAGTGTTTCGCCTGCCGTCTTGTCTGCAGACTTGTCAAAGCATTAATTCATGGCTTTTAATAACCGGTATCAGTATGTTGTTATTCCGGCATCATTTTGAAACGTGTATTACAATTTAATCAAGTAGTTTGAATGACGTGAGTAAAGCTGACAGCCGCGATGAAACTCCAGCGATTAGAGCGATGTGAATATTCGCATCGCGTACGGTCTGAACGCAGCATAAGTCAGTATGAAGTGATTCTGACTAATACAACCCAAATCAAAGCCTTATGGGCAAAATGTAGGTTTCTCAGGTATTTTCCTGGTGACTAAACATTGCACGAAATGTCCTTTCTGAAGTTTTTAATATGTTGAACTGTTCGTGTTCAGGTGGAGAAAAGAAAGGAAGTGAAGATCTCCTACACGTCCAAGGTGTTCTTGAACCAAGAGGCGAAACAGAGCAACGGAGACGCGACCAAAGAGGAAGTGACGACGATCAAGAACCAGAAGACAAAGAGATCCACCAGGTGAGTTTACTGTGTTTCATTAATGACTGGAGGTAACGGTGAAATCACAACTGCTTTTTAACCAGGACAGCAGAAGATAGACAGAAAATACGAGTATTTAGAAAGGCAGAATGTACTTTCTTTAGTTTTCTGTATTTAACTTATTTAATATATAAATATATTTAGACATAGTACAAGAAAAGGAGGAAGTGAGTTATCAAATTACATCGTTTTTGGTCAAAGATGTCAAATCTTATGGTGAAATAGAATAATTATCACTCTACAGTTTGCATCAACACTAAAGTATATAATCATTTTTAGAAATAGAAAAAAAACTATGAAAGACACATTTTTAACATCATCTTTTAATCTAACATGCTTATTTTATACATATGTTATTGCATTACTCTTGTTCTATGCTTATTCTATTCCTATTATATTATTTTATCCTTTTATCGTCTTCATTTCTGAATTTTTTATTTATTTTTCTTGTTTTATTCTTATTTTATCTGTATTTAAAAGTTTGATTGATTACTTGATAAGTTTGTGTAATCCGTATGAAAAATATTCGTAAACATTCCTTATAATTTTCGACTCAACTTTGACAACAAATGTTTTCCCACATTGTTTATAATTGTTTTTTTAATATATTTGCAGCAGCAGATCTGGAGAGGAGGTGGAGGCGGATCAGGAGCTGACGGAGCTGAAGATGAAGAGGGAGGAGAGGCGTAGAGTCCGTGAGGAAGAGGAGCGCCGCAGGGAGGAAGAAGAACATCAGAAGCTGGCCAAAGAGGAGGTGAAGAAGACTTGATGATGCTGATGATGCTTTCTGTTCAAAAAGATTTACAATAGATACTTCTTCTCTGATGGCTGCCACAGGATTGTTGACATCCACCTGGATCCATCTTCTTCGTATTTAGAGACACATGCATCTTCAAGCATCTGGACTACCTATGTTGTAAATGTATTATCTTTTCTATTTCTATTAGGGTCTTCCAGGAGAGCTAAAGCAAAAAGCAAAAAAAGTGTGTCAACCAAAAGTAATTAAAGGATAGTGCAATATTTCTCCCTGGTTGCTATCAGATAGTTTCAAATAATCTCTCTGATGTTAATTTGACCCGTAATGTAAATATCAGACTCTTAAAGAACCAAAGGAACTGTGAAAAATGCAGTGTGTCCGCCGCAGTGTTGCCATCTCGTTTCCAATAATAACTAGCAATAGCTCCAAAAGTAGTGAAAGGTCACTGAAAGGTCACCAGATGACGTTGCACATTTACTTGTATTCAAAGTTTTTAAAGTTTTACATCAAAAGTTGCAGCGTTTAGCAGCTAACGAGACAAATACTTCCTTTAGGAGCTGGTGGAGACCAAACTCGGAGCTAAAAGAGGGAGGATTACCATCTGTTTTTAGCTGGTTTTGGGGTTGATTTGTAGTTGTCTAAATGTGTATTGTTGTGACCCCCAGGAGGAGAGGAGGAGGATGAAGGAGGACATGGAGAGGAAAAGGAGGGTGGAGGCTTCAGAGAGGATGAAGAGCCGGAGTTCATCCAGTGTGGACGGAGACGAGATGTTCAGTCCCTTCAGCCCAAAAACTCCCAAGGTAAATATCACCTGCAGCTACATGTTGCTCAGTAATGTTGTATTCCAGGCTTTTATTGTAGAAACACGGCTTCACACGGCAGCAACATGTATTCTATTCTGATCAACAGAAGCTCAACTGCATTCACAGGAACGTTTACAGCTTCTTAAAGTTCAACAGGCCATTTTTAAAAGCTTGGAACATTATTAAGTTATGCAAAATCTCAAACACACAATTGTTTAAGGCCCTCAAAAGAATCCAAAAGATGTTTCATGTAGGAACGATCTACTAATGGTGAGCTCCTTGGCAAAGATATAACATTAGCTAGCTAAGTGGTGGGGATGAAATGAATCAAATAAGGGTTATAGTGTGACTGAACAGTTGATTTACACAACATTTTTACACACGTCTCTTTCCGAATGTAAGTCAATGGGAAAAATCAGTATCAGTTAGCGTTCTTCTGTGTGGCATTGCAGTTGGTGGGTGGGCTATAATACAAATATGTAAAATAAACCCCAGGAACACTCTTATGGCGCATTTCCACTACAGCGCGGAGCTCGCTTTAAGCGTGCCGAGCCGTGCTGGGCCCGTTTTTGGTTGCGTTTCCACTTGGCGTAGTACCGGCTAGCGGGTACTATTTCACCGTTTTTCTGGCCCCATAAAATCGAGGTTCTTTCCGGGCCAACAACGAGGCTGAGTCGGGCTGAGTATGCTAAACTAGAGAGAGAATCGCTGGCAAGGGGGCTACAACTACAACAAGATGGACATATTTGACCGTGATTTAATTGTAATACACGTTTCAAAATGATGCCGAAGTAACAACATACTGATACCGGTTAGTAAAAACCATGAATTAATGCTTTGACAAGTCTGCAGACAGACGGCAGGCGAAACACCTTTTAAAATGCGTGTGTTCTAAATGGAGATTGGCTAAGCTAACGCAGTATATGCTCCGACCGTCCACACTCACAACAACGGCCTACAGACATAAATAAAGCAGCGACTGTATTCGCCATGACACAGACAGTCTGTGGTTTGTACTTGTTTAACTTTTGTCTAGTTTCTGAACAGATATGAGGAGCTGTGAGCTCTGAGTGCTAACAGCTAACGGCTGTGTTGGTTTTCTGTGGTTCTCATTGAAGATGACGTCACGGCTCCGCCTACACTGCGTTACTATAGTTACTGCCCCAGCTACTAAACTGTAATGGAAACGCAGTATAAAGTGAGCCAGTCCTAACGAGGCCTAACGAGGCCTAGCCATACCGAGCGAGGCCCTGTAGTGGAAATGCGCCATTAGAGAATGAGAGATTTAATTTTGGCTCTTTGTCATGATGTCAACTGGGTAGGTTTTCAATTCAGCTGATGACTCTAGATCACAGCAACTATCTGGATTATTATAAATTACTCTGGAAAAAGGACATTTTTATCGTGTTGCATTCCCTGAAACAGATGACTGACTGACCGCAGACGGATGTAAACAGTGACATTTGAACTGTGTGTTATCTTTACAGCTGATGGGTTCAGGCTCAGCGTGTAAGTTGTGTGTGTGTGTAAAGCATGCTGTGAAACTCACTGATTGGTTTTGGTGTGTGTTTGATTCCAGCTGTGCTTTTAAATGCATTGTCAGCAAAGTCCTGCAAAATTACAGTTTTTAATCCTGTGTAAAAGTTCAATTTTGAGACTTTGTTTGTGTATTTTGACGACAATCACTGATGCAAATGTGTGCATGACACTGCATGTGTGTTCTGCACCTTTCTAATTTGAGCTTATTGAACTTTTAAAGACACAATTGCACCATGAGTTAAAAAAAACGTTACACAGCTAACCCAAACAGTATGTAACGGACAATCATACTTTGATCAGTGGTTGAAACTAGAAATGTATATAAGTATTTGTAAAAGGGAGGATTTGTGTCTTTACATTTTTGTTGAAGACGAAAAAAAATGTATACCCAGCACACACAACTTTAAATATAAGATATATCTGAAAAAGTAGTGAAAATGTTTTCCGCTTAGTGTAATTTTAGCAGCTGATGGTGGAGATTACCTATATACACACTACACATTACAGAAAGGTCTGACACTATGCCTGAAATGCCTCCATTGGACTCCTTTGTCTACTTCCAGTACATAATGACATCACTATGTAACACTCACACTCCTATTGGCTAGCCCTCCAACACATTGTATGTGAAAAATGCGAAAAATAAAGAAATGTTGAACATTAAAGCATGGAAACATGTCCCAGTAGAGACACTAAATACAAATATGAACCTTAAAATCTGCATTTCATGGCCCCTTTAATGTGTCACATGTTTTCAGTACAGTACTTGCCCTGATAGTTGAAAAGTGTTGATTTACAGAACCCATCATTTCTTGCATTAACGGTGTTAACTATGCAAATACGTTAGATTTAATTTCAGATTTACATTTACAAATCTACAATTGGAAGTAACTTTGCTACAGGAAATTCAAAGAGGGAAATGAGAGCTGTTGGTGGGAAACATAAAAAGCAACAATGGGATACAAATCTGACAACATGATTGATTTGATTCACCTGAGAGCACAACCCAGTCTCACGGCATTTCGTGTTATTAGTCACAAAATTAATTTAATCTATTGATTCGTGTTCACCAACACGATTTTCACCTTTTTTTCGTGTCACACAGAACGATTTTAAATGCAATGTATTTCTATTGGTAGTATGTTTCGTGCCTGCAACACGTCTTTTTGTCCGGTCGGGTCTTGGAAGACCAGAAGCTGTGTGGTTCATAAAAACATGTTCTTAATCAATATCTTACCCTAAGCCTAACCCTATCCCTTTTATTGTAAATTGTATAATGTCTGAGTTTGTTTGCCGTCAGTGAGGAAAATAAATGGCTCAGAGCCTCAGAATACTGACATCTGTATTTTATGTCATCTTTTTTTCCTTCTAATTTGTTATTATTTGGTGCAGGCACGAAACAAACTACCAATATAAATACATTGCTTCTAAAATCGTTCTGTGTCAGAATACTTAAATCTGTATTTTTTTAAATGTCTTTTTCCTTCTAATTTGTTATTATTCTTCTAATTGCTTTTAAAATCGTTCTGTGTGACACGAAAAAAATGGCGAAATCGTGTTGGTGAACACAAATCAATAGATTAATTTCGTGACTATAACACGAAATGCCGTGAGACTGTGTTGGAGAGCAAGCCAAGAAAACATTAAAACTACACGATGCAAATCAGACTCTGATGACTCCAACAGTTTGAGTCCAAACTGTAATGAACTAATCCTAAATCAAGGCGACTGCGTGAAAACCTTCCTGTGTTCCTCAGGAAAAATGACCTCAGACTTCTTCTTCTTCTTCTTCTTCCAGATCACAGAGAGGACCGAGTCTCTGAGCCGCTCTCTGAAGAAAAGGTGAGTTTCCTCATCAGAGAGATGACAAAAGTACATCCTTTACTCAAGTAGAAGTACAGATACTCGTGTTTAGAAGTACTGACTAAACTTCTTTACTCAAGTAAAAGTAAAGAGGGCTTTGAAATGTACTTCAGTAAAAAGTACCCATAACTACCAGCTGTTTTAAAGAGTACCTGACCTCCCTTTATATTAATAGAACAATAATGTCATTGTTAGCTAATGAATGTTTCCATGCTGAACAACGGCAACAGGACAAAGTTTTTGTTAGACGCTTTCACACGCAGTACTTTTTCCACTTTGGTTCCGATATAGTTCCGAAATGTCGCGTTCACACCAAAAAGAGCCGGAACAAAAATGAGTTAATCAGAACCTTTTTACCCCCTTTTCCGTCAGTTTTCCGTCCCTGCTAGATAGCAGGGACTTTCGTGGGAGAAAAAGGTTCCTATGTCTGATTGGCTGGGCGGATTGCAAACCACATGTGTCCCCTCTTCTTCATGTCTCTTCTACATCAACATGTGTCCCCTCTTCTTCATGTCTCTTCTACATCAACATGTGTCCCCTCTTCTTCATGTCTCTTCTACATCAACATGTGTCCCCTCTTCTTCATGTCTCTTCTACATCAACATGTGTCTCCTCTTCTTCATGTCTCTTCTACATCAACATGTGTCCCCTCTTCTTCATGTCTCTTCTACATCAACATGTGTCCCCTCTTCTTCATGTCTCTTCTACATCAACATGTGTCCCCTCTTCTTCATGTCTCTTCTACATCAACATGTGTCCCCTCTTCTTCATGTCTCTTCTACATCAACATGTGTCCCCTCTTCTTCATGTCTCTTCTACATCAACATGTGTCTCCTCTTCTTCATGTCTCTTCTACATCAACATGTGTCCCCTCTTCTCCATGTCTCTTTTCATCAACATGTGTCCCCTCTTCTTCATGTCTCTTCTTCATCAACATGTGTCCCCTCTTCTTCATGTCTCTTCTACATCAACATGTGTCCCCTCTTCTTCACGTCTCTTCTCCATCAACATGTGTCCCCTCTTCTTCATGTCTCTTCTACATCAACATGTGTCCCCTCTTCTTCATGTCTCTTCTACATCAACATGTGTCCCCTCTTCTTCATGTCTCTTCTACATCAACATGTGTCCCCTCTTCTTCATGTCTCTTCTACATCAACATGTGTCCCCTCTTCTTCATGTCTCTTCTTCATCAACATGTGTCCCCTCTTCTTCATGTCTCTTCTTCATCAACATGTGTCCCCTCTTCTTCATGTCTCTTCTACATCAACATGTGTCCCCTCTTCTTCATGTCTCTTCTACATCAACATGTGTCCCCTCTTCTTCATGTCTCTTCTACATCAACATGTGTCCCCTCTTCTCCATGTCTCTTTTCATCAACATGTGTCCCCTCTTCTTCATGTCTCTTCTTCATCAACATGTGTCCCCTCTTCTTCATGTCTCTTCTACATCAACATGTGTCCCCTCTTCTTCATGTCTCTTCTACATCAACATGTGTCCCCTCTTCTTCATGTCTCTTCTACATCAACATGTGTCCCCTCTTCTTCATGTCTCTTCTTCATCAACATGTGTCCCCTCTTCTTCATGTCTCTTCTACATCAACATGTGTCCCCTCTTCTCCATGTCTCTTTTCATCAACATGTGTCCCCTCTTCTTCACGTCTCTTCTAAAGAGTTCTCTTGAACTAAGTTCTGATGAACCTTTGTGGGAAAAGTACTGCGGTGTGAAAGCGCCTGTTGGTCCCTCTTCTTTAGAGAAGACCAGGAAATGATGGATACACGGATCGTGTTCAAATCAATAGGCACGCAATGACTCTAAATAATAATGATCACGCCACCAAACACACATTCAAACTAAAGGAACCAGCCTGCTCAAAGGCTTTCTCTCTTGCCGGTTATACCACAAGGTGAGTTCCTTTTTATTTCCTGCTTCTTCACACACATGCTCTCCAGTACAGGTTAGCTCTGAGTGTTAGCGATGCTAATGTAAACACCGACCATATTACGTCCAAAACAGTCGGGCATTGTTTCTGATAGCAACGTTTCTGATAGGGCCGTGGGTCCACATTTCAGATATTACGTCATATCGGACGCAAATCTGGATCAGCTCCGTTGTTCCCCCCGTTTTTAGAGATTTGGGTACGGAGGAAAAGAGAGAGGGTTTTATTTTCTGACGCTGCGTGAGTTCCCTGACACACCGGGGACACATGTTTATGTATAAAAGACATCAAAAAGTGCATTTTGCATGATAGGTCCCCTTTAACATATGTAATAATAATAATAATACATGGGATTTTTATAGCGCTTTTCCTAATGCTCAAAGACGCTTATAAAGCAGACATTATGTTAGTTAACCTAAAAAGGGCCTGAATTATAGACAAAATCCCAATGAGGGTTCTGTGAAAATGTCTAAAATGGAAAATAATATTTATTTAATTTGGCTTACAATAAATCTCATTCATGTTTTCGTTTTGTATTTCAGTAACAGCTTCAAGAAGACGCAGCCGCTCGGTCTGCTGATCAAGATCGACGACAAGAGGGAGCAATACGCCCACGCTGTGGAGGTACACACACACACACACACACACACACACACACACACACACACACACACACACACACACACACACACACACACACACACACACACACACACACACACACACACACACACACACACGCTTCTTTGTTTGATCTGGGGTAAAGGTGTCTTGTTTTATTGGATTTAGTGGGTTTTTTTGTGAACTGGACGTGGATTAATACAAAAATATATATTAAAAAGAATGTAACGTTTTTGCAGCTGAAAGACCACATAGAAACACTTGGTATCCCAAAGGGTCTATGAACATATGGTGCAAAATAAAAATAAACAACATTTCCTAGAGGTGTGCTCTTTCTGAACACACCTCTAGGAAAAGGGTCACACACTCAGTTCCCTTCAAACATCCTAGAAATAATACTGAGAGTTTCAGAAATGTTCAGTCTTAAAGGTCCCCTATTATACTCCTTTTCAACAATATACTTCAGGATATCTGGTTGCTGATTGGCTAATGGTTGCATAACACAAAAAAATCGTTATGACATCATAAAGTGGCCAAAATCTGATCAGCTCATTTTCAGACAGGTTTTTATAGAAATGGATCAGGACAAAAAGAGAGAGAATCTTTGTTCCTGAAACTTTCAGAGTCTCTTTCCACAGAGGGGACACATGTTGATGTAGAAGAGACATGAAGAAGAGGGGACACATGTTGATGTAGAAGAGACATGAAGAAGAGGGGACACATGTTGATGAAGAGGAGACATGAAGAAGAGGGGACACATGTTGATGTAGAAGAGACATGAAGAAGAGGGGACACATGTTGATGTAGAAGAGACATGAGGAAGAGGGGACACATGTTGATGAAGAGGAGACATGAAGAAGAGGGGACACATGTTGATGTAGAAGAGACATGAAGAAGAGGGGACACATGTTGATGTAGAAGAGACATGAAGAAGAGGGGACACATGTTGATGTAGAAGAGACATGAAGAAGAGGGGACACATGTTGATGAAGAAGAGACATGAAGAAGAGGGGACACATGTTGATGTAGAAGAGACATGAAGAAGAGGGGACACATGTTGATGTAGAAGAGACATGACGAAGAGGGGACACATGTTGATGTAGAAAAGACATGAACAAGTGGATTTTGCATGATAGGTGACCTTTAATGCTAAGCTAACTAGCTGCTTGTTAGCTTCAGGTCTTGTTTAAAAGAGCGTATACGTCCCACTGCTCCTCTGCTGTTTTCCGCTCTCTCATGACCTCTTGGTGACTCTCTTTGTTTTGACACCAGCTGAAGTTAAAGAGCAGCTCTGACCCTTTTTGTGCCGAGGTCACAGATCTGTCTGTGCAGCACCTGGGCGACGACAGCAGCTCTGTTTTTATTTCTGACAGATATACGACGTGTCACAACCGCCTTATTTTTACCTTTCCGTCCCCTGTTATTTATTTTGTACTCCTCACCTCAGGCTGAGATAACAGGGGAACAAGCTGCAGGTGAACTCTTTTAGAAAGGTGTTATTATTATTAGTGGAGAGTAAATAAAAGTGCAATAAAAGACATTTTGATAAAGTTGTAATGCTTGTATTATAGAAAGTTTAATATATCTTAAATATATGATAATACCACCACATTAAGAAGTATGTATGTTCATCCAGAAGTTAGCATTATTCGGAGACATTTTATTACGTAACCCCCAAAAATTATGATGTTGTCACATGACAGCTTTACGGTTCTCTAAACCCCAGTTTGTGTTGTTTGTTGAGCAGAACTCCCAGGAGGCGAGGGCAGTGAAGGCATCACTGAGCGACTTACCTGGCTCACCTGAGGTCGTTTCCTCCAAGAAGAACCTGTTTGAGGCCGGAGAGACTTGGAGTCCCAGCAGGGGGGCCAGCTGCAAGGTGAGAAAACACTCAAAGAAAACACCACTTCCTGCTACAACAGGAAGTACACGATTAACCCGGGTTGCGGTCGAATTGTCAATTTAGTTTTTAGTGAAATTACCTGGAAGAATCCAAGTGGCAGCCATGATAAGAGCTGTTCGAATTCTCTAGATGATAGGAAAGGAGTTTTGAAACTCCCTTTATAACCTCCTTTAGTTTAGGAAACACTGGACCTTCCTTTACGAAATGAAAAGAGAAAATGCTGTCCCACAATGCCTTGCGGCGGCAACCACGACCATTCAGAGAAACAACCGTAGTTGTAGTTTCATCACGGCAGACGTACATTAATAACGTCATAAATACGTTGGATAATGTCAGTATAGTCGGATTCTCAAAGCACAATGGCCGTCTTTTCCTCATTCCTCATGATTTCTCCGAACCACTTTTCTTTAACCCTGAGACGTTTCTCACAGAGTTTAAGGAATAGTGGTTAGGAAAAGACGATAGGAGCCTATTTTTGGACAATTCTACAGCAACCTCACTTCGTACTGCAACAGGAAGTACCTGCGTTCCTTAAAACCCCAAGAGAAAGTGACTTAAGTGTGTTAAACACCAGAAACAGTGATGTGAATTTGCAGAAAGTAACACAAAAACCCAACGTAATTTTACCAGAATTGTAGTGTTTTTTCAACAACAACAAAAAAGGTTGTCATTAAATCTGAATTAAATATATTCAAGCAGATTTTTTTACCCGGAAAAATAGGGTTTAGTTGCACATAATGCAGTTCTGGTTAGAAAAACATGAATGCTTTTGCTCCTTTAGAACATGGAGTAGTGGTGCACTACAGCCTCTTGTGGCTGGAATAAGTATTACAACTACAATGAAAGATGTTTTCACATGACAAAAGTTAAAATAAATGTAAAGAAAATTCCACCTGCCCTTTATTCATAAAGACTGGAGGGAATCAGACTTAAAAAATAATTGGTTTGATTGATTTTTTTTTTCTTCATTTGCCTCTCAGGGCTTCCGTACGGACCATAAAACTGACAACATGGCAATTACTTTGAGCTAATTTACTCCAAAAAAAACCTCCAGCAGATTAGAAACTCGCCGAAATAATTGTAGCACATTTTGATATTGATTGAAGCAGTTAATTAACAAATCAATTAATCTATTGTATTTATTTTCTGTGCATCAGGACACTGAGGGGTTGAAGGTGGGTGTGGCCAATCGGATCACTCAGTGGGTGAAGGGGCCGACGGACGGCAGCAGAACATTGCTTAAACCCGCAGTAAGTCAGAAACACTCCCTTATTATGAGGCACTAAGTCCTTACTTTATATACTAAGTCATTATCTTCAGGTATTAAAGGGGACCTATCAGGCAAAATGCACTTTTTGATGTCTTTTATACATCAATATGTGTCCTCGGTGTGTCGGGGAACTCACGCAGCGTCAGAAAATAAAACCCTCTCTCTTTTCCTCCGTACCCAAATCTCTAAAAACGGGGGAACAACGGAGCTGATCCAGATTTGCGTCCGATATGACGTAATATCTGAAATGTGGACCCACAGCACTATCAGAAACGCTGCTATCAGAAACAATGCCCGACTGTTTTGGACGTAATATGGTCGGTGTTTACATTAGCATCGCTAACACTCAGAGCTAACCTGTACTGGAGAGCATGTGTGTGAAGAAGCAGGAAATAAAAAGGAACTCACCTTGTGGTATAACCGGCAAGAGAGAAAGCCTTTGAGCTCCATACTGTTTCAGAAACAATCCTTGATAATCCATGATATGGCGTTTCATCACGGCAGTATTTAGTTTAGACAGTAGCTGCCGGGTCCCGCATGGGCTCAGACCCCTACTTTTTATTTGTTATTAATTCTTTTTTTTTAAAGCTTTATACCCCAAATCAGCACTTTAGAAACAGGAAGTGAAATAGAGGGATATGAGGCATGGCTAGAACGTTCTGTTTGGTATTTTGAGCAAAACACTTCATAGACATGTTTTTTATATATTTTTATATATCTGAGACGTATGCTATTGCCTAAAAATAGCATGATAGGTGACCTTTAAGTCCCTTTTTGACATACAAAGTAATTATTTGGAGAAAATAAGTCATTATTTTGGGATAATAAGTATTATATCCGTAAATAAGTCATTATCTTCAGGTATTAAGCCATTATTTGGACATACTAAGCCATTATTTTTGAGATAATAAGTCCTTCTTTAAGATAATAAGCCATTATTTTGATTTAACAAGTCATTATTTGAGATAAAAACTCATTATTTGGACATACTTATTATCTTCAGATATAACGTACTTTTTTAAAGTCATTATTTTGAACTACTCAATTTCAAGATAAGATAAGTACATTCAGATGCTAATAGTTTTACTTCAGTTGGATCCTGAGTGTAGTATTTTAACATATTTGTACTTCAGTAAAACAACTTCCCCCACTGACTGACCGTGGTGTGTTCAGGAGCAGCTGCACAGTTTGTTAATGTGAGGTTTCCCTCTTGTGGAGAAACTGGATATAACCTAATTATTAATTATTGATTATTGATTAATCTGTCAGGACGTGAGGCCCGGAGATGTGATGCAGAAAAAAAACATGTGGGAGATTATCGGAGACTCTACAGGGAGACCAGGACAAAGTGCTAAGGTACACACACACACACACACACACACACACACACACACACACACACACACACACACACACACACACACACACACACACACACACACACACACACACACACACACACACACACACACAGTTATGGATAGATTTTATCTAGGCTGTGGCTCAGTGGTTAGTGTGCTGGACTTCAAATCAGGGGGTCACAGGTTCAAACCCCACTGCAGTCAGCATGTCGTTGTGTCCCTGAGACACTTCACCCCAAATTGCTCCTGTGGGGATTGTCCACAGAATTGAGTATGAAAGTCGCTTTGGATAAAAGCGTCTAACAAGTGACATGTAATGTAATTTTACTTATTGATAACATTTTTAGTCTCCCAAAACTGTATCTGTGTTTATAGTATGTGAAGTACTCAGATCTATCACTTAAGTAAAAGTAGAAGTCCTCAGATCTTGTACTTGAGTAAAAGTAGAAGTCCTCAGATCTTGTACTTGAGTAAAAGTAGAAGTACTCAGATCTTGTACTAGAGTAAAAGTAGAAGTCCTCAGATCTTGTACTTGAGTAAAAGTAGAAGTACTCAGATCTTGTACTAGAGTAAAAGTATATGTAGTAAATAAATGTATTGGAGTAAAAGTACACCATTTACCTAGAAGTAGAATACAATGGAAATACTCAAGTACCTCAGAATTGTATTTAAGTACAGTACTTGAGTAAATGTACTTAGTTACTTCCCATCTCTGGTCTGCATGAAATAGAGTCTTAAAAACACTGAGATGAGTTATGTTTATATATTTTGTATCCGTCCAGGGCTCAGCAGCTGGTAAAAAGTACAAATTTGTCGTCACTGGTCACGGAAAATACGAGAAGATCCCCGTGGACGAGGATGGAGAAGAGTTTGCTGACGGAGAAGACGGTGAGACACAAACGCATGTGAAAACTTCTTTATATGAAAAATGATATCAATTCTCTGTGGAGCTCAATGTGTAAAGAAAAACTCACGCTTATCTTCTTAAAGACATCCCTTACACATTCTTTATTTTATAATTCTTTATATTATATTATTTTGTATTTGTATTAATCTATCAAATAATCTTTCCATAACACCAAATATATTTTTTCTATATAGATCAAATAAAGACAATCCAGTATTTATTGGAATAAATGGAACAATTATATTTTGCATATGAATAAATAAAAAAAATAAATAAAAAAATACATAAAATAAAATACATGTTTTTAAATGTGTGTATTTTTACAATTAATTTATCTACATTTTCAAAATGTTTTATATGATATTTAATTATTTCAAAATTCATTATTTTCTGTTTACATGTTTTTTTGTTTTTATTTATTCTAATATTTTATTTTTATTTTTGGACAACTTTAATTTTTAAATTAAGGGGGACTTTATTTTTAAATATCTTTTTATATTATTTTCTTTATTTCTATATTGAGTAATTTTTTTTTTGTCATATAGGCAGCTTTTTGTTTTAATTATTGTATTGTATTCAACATATGTTTGTCCCCTGTAGTTAAATTAAACCTGTACATATTTACAATTTTTATATTTGAGAAATGTTGTACAGTATTTTTTGTCCACCATTTGAATTGTTTTTTTTAATTAATTGTGGTTAGTTTATATAATTGTATCCACACCTAGGCAACTTCCTTCTAACATTCCCACAATGCAAAGTGCTGCATTTGATAGATCTGATTTGTGTAACAAAATGATCATTTTTAAATACTCAATTTATTTAGCGTTATTTAGCATTTTGGATAAGACAGTGTGTGATCGACCCAAACAAATGTAATCTTGTTTTTGAAGAGTTATGAATTATTCACAAGAACTTTTAACCAAAAACACAATTTCAATGTTTAACTTGCATTATAAGAACAATGAGAGGAACAAACGAGAAGCTCTGATTTTACTGAAAACATAAACGCTTTAATCGGAGGTGACGTCTGAATTCAGACACACTTTTCTCTTTTTCCAGCTTTTCCACAAACGCAAAACATCCAGACAACCAGTCACACAAATGAAACACAAAGCACTTGTCAAGTATAAAGTCCAAAGCGGACTTTTCTATAACACAAACATCATTCGTTTTAAACACTGAGACTTCTGCACCTGTACATTGAACATATATCATAACTTCTTTTTCACCTTGGCACGTATATATTATATATATTGTATTAGCTTAAGTTGCGGCGAACCCCCTCGCTGTTCTGTTAAAGTCTTTTGGTTCCTCTTCTTGACCTTTCCGCCCAATCAGACCCATTTCAAAAACTGTCGAAATCTTCGTCGTCGGCCTTGACGCCGCCTCTTTCAGCCTTTTAGCGTCAAACTTTGGACTGAAGAGCAGCAAGGGCAGCCGTTGGGCGAACGATGGTACCTCTTTCTGGTCGTCTGTCTCGTCTTGCGTCTTCTTGTCCTCGCTTTTGTTCAGCTCGATCTGGTGCATGATGTTCTCCTTAGTGCTGAACATTTGGAAGAGACAGGCGTTCCACATTTTGGCCGCTACGGGAGCGTCTTTGGTTTCGCTCTCGTCTTGATTTTCGGGCTTGTCCACGGCCTTCTCCACGGCCTTCTCTCCGGCCTTTTTCACCTCTTTCTGGTCCGTCCCAGCGGCCTCCTTTTTGGGGCCAACCTCTGGAAATATGGGCTCTTCCTGCTCCACCACCATGTGCTTCTTGAGTCTGGACCAACCGCTCAGTTTGGATTTCACTCCCTTTGGCTTTTGCATGACTTTCAGAAGGGCCTCAGCCGGGAGGGATTCAACGCTTTCCTTTCTCTCCGGCGCAGATTTAACTGCAGCTGGTTCTTCTTTCTTATCTTTTCCTTTTTCTTCACTTCCTGTTGCAGTGCTGGGCTTTTGGCCTCCATCTTTAGTCTTGCTTTCAGCTACAGGCTCTTTCTCATACGCAACATCAGCTTTTGTCTCAGGTACAGGTTTCTGGACTTGATCTTTTCCTAATAGTTTCCTTATTGCCTTCAGAGGATCCTGGTCGTCACCTTTGGGCACAGGTTTGACTTCAGGAGGATTCGTCTTTGGTTTGGCGACTCCTTGAACTGGTTTCTGAGACATTGTCCCTTGTGTTGTTGGGGGTTTAGACTTTGGTGGTTCTTGGATCACCGTTTTCTCTTGTTTTGCTGCAACCTGACTGGAAACCATGCTTGTCTCTTGTGCTATCGTTGTTACAAAGGTGTCAGACGCCTGTGAAACGATAATGATGGGAATTGAAGGGGTGACGGCAACCTTCACGTCCCTCACCTGGGGTTTCTCTACCTCTTTGGGAGTTTCTTTAGCTTTAGACACCTCTGGCATAGCTTGTTCATTCACAGGTGTTTCTTGAATAGGTGCTTTACATTCTACTGGTTCCTCTTTTGGCGCTTGAACCTCCTCTTCAGTTTGCATCTTGGAACCGGAGATACCAAAAGCTGGAGAGTAGGTTTTAATTCCTCCGTGAGCAGCATATTCAGCCGGTGTCAATCCACGGTAGCCAGACTTTGATTTTTTAGCAGTTTGAGTCGGGGTTTTAGGTCTCTGAAAGCCTACAGGTGATGGTGACATCCCGTACGTAGGTGTCCTTGGTCTTTTAAAACCAGGCGAAGTGGTCATAAGTCGGGATGCCTCGTATGTTGGAGTCTTAGGCCTCTGGTTGCTGTAAGAAGTCACTGCTGGTGTTTTTGGCTCAGTTGTTGGGGTTTTAGGTCTTTGAGAGCCAGCTGGAGCAGCTTCTCTTGACAGATCAAGCTCTGATATTGTCATATTGATGCTCTGTTGGATTGGTTTTACCACTGGAGTCATGACCAAATGAATGTCCCCGTTTGGTATCATTTCAGCAGGCTTAGGCTCACTGATCCTCTCGCTTTGGGAAACAGACAAACTGATCCTCTCGCTTTGGGAAACAGACAAACTGATCCTCTCGCTTTGGGAAACAGACAAACTGATCCTCTCACTTTGGGAAGCAGACAAACTGATCCTCTCACTTTGGGAAGCAGACAAACTGCTCATCGCAGAAAGTGTTTTGGGCGTTCTTGACCTCTCTGGCTCTACTGTGATTGGCGATATGGCGAACAAGAGAGGATTCGGTCTTGAGACTTCAAAGACCGGCGTTCCAGCCCGATTCTTGTTGTATGCCGGGGTTCGAGGCCGTCCTGTTGGTGTTTTAACTCTGATTTCAGAAGTTGGGGTTGCTCTTAGGATTTCAACCGTAGGTGTTATTATAGTATTTATCTCCGTTGTTGGTGTGGTGCCCGTTTTAATTTCTGAAGTTGGTGTTTTCCTCTGGGGATCTGGGCCCAGTAAAGGAGGCAGAGCCGTCGGAGTTGTCCCTCTTCTGACCTCAGATACGGGAGTCAAATCTTGCATGGTTTCTGCCGGTGCTTTACTTTGAGATGCTGTGCTGCCAATGGCGGTTAAAGCAGCTGTGTCGTACACCGGTGTGGTCCTGGTTGACTCGTAGTAGGATGTGCTCGCCGTATACATCCTAATTTTGGGAACATCAAACATTGGTTTGGGCGATCTTGAAGGCTCGGTCGCTTTGAATGTTGGACGTGGACTCCTGCATTTGGCCATCGGGATCAAAACAGTGAGCGGACGAATCAGAGCTTGACCCCCCATTGCTTGATAAGGAGTTGGACTTTTTGCTTGTCGCATCCCTCCAGTTGCGAAAGGTCTAAGACCGGCATTATTGTCAGCAAATGTGCTAAAAGCCGGCTTTCTTATTTCAGCAGCTGGTACTGTTGCCTCAGGTGTAAAGGAGGCTGGCAGTAAAGATATTGTTGGCACCGCAGGCTCAGCGACTTGCCACGTAGCTGTGGAGACTTCAGACACGTTGGTGGACGCAGAATATGAAGAAACGATGGTAGTATTCTGCGGGTAAGAGTACAATGGGCTCGCCACCGTCTGAGGGGAGAATCTTCCCGGTCTCCCGTATGCCGCTCGATGTGGGTAAGGCGACGCCACATGTCGATAAAGCGGTCTGACGGTGAACCTCGGAGGCTCCTGGACGTTGAAAAGACTGAACGGTGTCTCTGGAGTCTTGGGAGGCGTTGAGTGGTCACTGTGCTCGAGGTCGGGACTTGCTTCGTTCACGGGGGAGAGGTTGGAGCGGAAAAGCGTGGCGGGCTGCGATGCCTGAGCGGAGGCCTTCTTCTTGGCGGATCTCTTGAGGAGTTTCTGAAGCCTAACGTTGTCCTTTCCAGGTTTGGGAAGCAGGGGCGGAGGGTACTGCTGGTAAAGCAGACCCGGGTTGCTGACAGCCCCGTAAGCGACAGCCATGAGCGCTTTGGCACCCTGAGAAGAAACAAAACAAAAAATAGATATTGTCAGAAAAGACAGCTTCATACCACGTCAAGAACAAAGTCATTGGATCTGGTTTAACAGAAACTTAAACTCCCTAATGTTACGCACTCCCCCTTCCTCTCTCCTCTGCTCAGGTGTTCCTGATCTGAACTAATCAGGAGTATTTAGGGGCTGGAGGAAAAGGAGCTCTCTCTCTGACTCACTCACACTTAGCCATTGGTTCTATTTCCTGTTATTTCTTCGTTTTTTAGTACGGAGAACCTGGTAGCCAAGTTTTCGTGGTCTTCTTTTCTTAGTTAAGCCTATGCATTTATTTTAACCCAGGCTGGCCCAGGATTCCTCCTTGTTTTGTCCTCCAGACTTGTACCTTTTTATAAGTTAGGTACTACAATTTAAAATCAATAAACCATATTGTTTGTGTAAACTTTATCGGGTTTGCCGTTTTAACTACATGTTGATGGTCACAACTTGAGCCGTAACACTAAGAAACATCCTTTAATAACCCTAACCCTAACCCTTAAAGCCAAAAATCCACTTAAAAAATGCCACAAACCTAAGTTAATGACATTCTTAACGTACTATTTTAGTTAAACCTAAAAGTGTTACAACCTGTAACCTTGTAAAATGACTTAAGGTAACCACACTGACATTTGGACCAGTTTATAATATCTGCATATTGAACATTTTCTTTGTGTGTCTTCTGCAGATTTATACCATGACGATTACTGAGGAGGTTTCCTGATCCAACAAAGACGTCGGCTGGCCTTTAAAGTCATCATATATAAACAGAGTCACTTTTTCTGACTCTCAGTTGGACAACTTCAAACCAAAAGTCCAAAAATCATCAAATGTCTATATTTTTATTATTTCCTCTTTGCTTTTGTATTTCCTGACATTCAGTGTTTTCATGATGTATATATCTGACTGTGAGCCTTAATGTTTCTGTTCCTCTCCACTGCAGTGTTTAGGTGAACCATTCCTAACGTGTGGTTGTCCTTGTGTGATGGTGTGTAGGAAAACTTTTGCAAAGTACATTTATTTGTATACGTACCACTTGGTTATTTTATCTGTTCTGCACTTAAACATTGGCTGAAGAACAATCTGAAAACTGCTCGCTCGAGACACACTGGAAAAGCAGAGTTAATACTGATTAAAACAATTCTGAGAAAATGTATTTGGTATATTTTACATTTCAACAACCTTAATACAACCATACCATACAATCAAATTTCATTTCCTGTTTGTGTTTTTATCAGACTGTTTACTCTGTATTAATACAGACATTTTCCAACGTTTAATATGCATATACTGAGCTGTCTGATTGTATGTGTTTGTAACCACTTTTCTGAAATAAATTAAAATCATTTTCTAATTTAGCTTCTTTTTTGTATGTATTGCTAGACCATCGGATTACTAAACCATAATCATATCATTATATATCCCTTTACATCTAAGATGTTAAGTTTGTCTATTTTGGTCCTAAAAAAAAACACCTCAAAAGCTGTTTGAATTTCCATCAAATCACTTTTGGAGATTCATGGTCCCCAGATGATGATTTCGTTAAATGTTTTGACCCCTATGCTAGCAAGTTTTATTTATAAAGCACATTTAAAAGCGATTTTTGGTCGAGCCAAAGTGCTGTACATGTGATAAAAACACATTACTGCAATCACAATAAAAGACAATAAATTACAACAGATATATATTAAAAAAAAAAACACACAAGGAAAAGTCAGGAGTCGTGCTCCGCTCTAACTAGAAGGCCAGAGAGAAGAAGTGTGTTTTTAGTGTAGATCTAAAAACCCCTAGGGTCTGGGCCGACCTCACATGGAGGGGCAGAGTGTTCCAGAGCCTGGGGCCAGCTGCTGCGAAGGCTCGGTGCCCTCGGGTTTTAAGCCTGGTCTTGGGCACTACCAGCAGCAGCTGGTCAGCAGACCTTAAAGCTCTGGCTGGGGTGTAGCGCTGGAGGAGTTCGGCTATATAGGCCGGAGCCAGCCCATTTAGGGCTTTCAAAACAAATAAAAGGATTTTAAAATCAATTCTGAACCGAACTGGAAGCCAGTGTAATGAGGCCAGAATTGGGGTGATGTGGTCACGCTTTTTGTGGCCAGTCAGCAAACGTGCAGCTGCGTTTTGGACTAGCTGCAGGCGTTTAATTGAGGCCTGGTCCATACCCACATACAGAGCGTTGCAATAGTCCAGTCTTGAGGTTACAAAGGCGTTAATAACCCTTTCTAAGTCTTTAAAAGATAAATACGACTTGGTTTTGGCCAATAGTCTTATTTTAAAAAAGCAAGCACTCCAAGACATTGTATGTGATAGGCTAAGGGGCGGGACATCTGTAAGCGGTTTACCAATCACATCTTTGTTTACAAGGCACTCCAAAAACATAAAACTGAGACTGTCATTTAGAAAAATGCATATCTAAATTAATGTTATTATAGATAATACATGTATGGAAGAGGATTAGGGCCAAATGTGATATCTTTTTTCCGATGACTTATTTTTACATTTGGACTTTTTTCTCAGAATTCCCCACATAAAATTCACTTTTGGTCAGATAAAAAAAAACTATTCACATGTGGTCCTCATCCTCTACGGTATAAATGTTTCCATTGGAGTTTGACAGAAAGAGCACATGTCCTGTGCCTGCAAAGGAGCGTGTAATCCTCCAACAAAGGTTAAAACAAACATCAGTAATTTGAGTTTTAAGAGGTTTTCATGCACGTTAAAAACATGTGTGTGAAAGTCAACACAGATGCACTCATCCTGGATGACTCATCACGTTTATAGAAGCCAGAGAACAGCAGGAGAATCTTCTGAACTCTTCCCGGATGATGTTACGCCTCACAGCTGATCCTGGGAGCTTTTTCCCCGACACTAAATTTAGTTTGGAGGCCGGCCAATCACCTGCTTTGCTTTTTTAAGACTCCAGCCCTTTTTTTACAGGCTGCATCACTTTCCCCGAAACACAATAAATCAGGGTGGTGTGCAGATCAGGTGGAGCTACTCCATGTAAAAGGAGTACTGTGTAGTGTACACTAACTGAGCTCATATTTCAGCATCAACTGCATTATGTGTGCACCTATCAGCTGATCAACATCCCGAGGGTCAATATTTATGGTGATGCTTTCATGTTTGGCTCTAAGTGCAACAACACGAGAGGTTTGATTAGGATACATGCCTGTAGGTAATACAATAACTAAGATTTATGGCTTAAATTTGAGTGAAAATGTCAAAAAAATCTTTTAAAAATTAAATGTGTGACCTTAAAATCATGCAACTCAATTTAAAAGATCACTTAAATAATGCAACAGATCGAACAACATACTGATGATTCAGCTATTCTTACAGCCTTAAATGTAGTGAAGCACCAAATGAAAATAAAAATGGTGTCATGAGCTAATTCAAATCAAAATGGTTCATCCTCTGGGGAGCTGGGACAGGATTAGTTTCAAGGCAAATTGTTGTGTGTAAAAGTGCAAAATGTTGTTTTCTGTTAACTGTGTTAAAGTATAAACACTGATATAGATGTTGTGTATATATATCTGCTGAAGGGTGAAAGTGAATGCAGAACATGTGACCTCATGACATCACAGCCCGACGACATTTGATAGGGCGTCAGAAATATGTTGTCACTGAGAATAACCAATCACACGAGAGGACAGGAATTTAAAATAAAAGCATGGAGACATTTAGTGGAACTGTTTCACACATTTATAATCCCTGAGAAGTAAAAATAACTCTCACATAGCATCAGTGCCATTAATATGACGTTTCTGATCATAGCTGACCGAGCAGTCTGTACAAAAACAACTGTTTCATATCAGCTCAGCGGCAGCTTTTAAACGCCAGCTAAAGACACATCTTTTTAGATTAGCTTTTTATTAGCAACCCCCCACTTTAAAGGTTCTTTTAGTCTGACCTACTTTTATATTATTGTATTTATTTAATAGGTCTTAAAAGGTTTTATCTTATATTATTGATTTAAAAGCAGTTTCAATAGCAACATTTATTTTTACGTTGGTTTTTAAATATTTTAATCGTTTAACCTTTATTAGAATCATGACATTTATATTACTATTATCTTTGTATCTTTATTTCTGTTGAACCGATATGTTTACTTTGTTTTATAGGGTTATATATCGTTGCATCGACTCAGTTGTCTTGTGTCTTATCTGTCGGAGAGAAATAATTATTTATTTCATTTTGATTATCATACCTTTTACCTCCTCGTGTCTCCTAACCTGATAACATGTGATATGTTGCTGCACGCACCTTTAAAGGTTTTCACATGTGACCTGAGGGGAATCTGTTGTTGTTTATTTTGAACTTGTGATGTGTGCACAATGTAAAGCACTTTGAGCTGCACGTGCTGTATGAAAAGTGCTATATAAGTAAAGCTTTATTATTATTATTATTATATCCTCGGTTTATTATGAGTGACACCTCAGTAGTGGTAGTGTTTTCAAGCTGCCCCCCTTATTCCCACCTCCCTCTCTGAACCGACACATGAGAACCCGCTCCTCCTTTTAAGGCTGTGGGTAGGCTCGGTATTTGGAGCGCCTTCAGGATGCGAGTTCAAAAGAGGAAAGGGTATTAATAGACGTGTAATAAAAAACCAAGCCGCTCCACAATGCCCTCCTTTAAGTAAATGAATCCACCCCAAAAAGAAATCATTAGGCGAAGTTACGAGGCTTCACACACACACACACACACACACACACACACACATACACATAGTTTAAAAGGAAAAAGAAGGAACATACCAGGTAAAAACTTCTTGCTGGTGTTTCAAAGCGCTCCAGGCAGGTTCCCCTTGACAGAAGAGAACATTGATTCAATATCACACCTCACTTTATTACCCATAATCACACAGCAGGAACACCTCAAAGCTAACATGTGCTCATCATCCAGTCATGCCTTATTGCAGATACATAGCACAGTGTGTTGTAGACACAGTGCAAAGCTAACACTTAGCTCAGCTCTGATGGTGCAAGAAACACCGATTCATCCAATCACACGTCAGATTTCTGGCTGCAGATGTCTTGCATTCGACACCAGTTGCCTCCCCAGCTTCCCTGTTCTCTACCTGCAGATTAAAAAGGTGTAATTTTGGGGTGTTTACCTGTGCTACTGCTGCTCGGGGGGCGGCCGGCCGGCTGCTGCCTGCTTTTCCCAGCCGGATTGTTAGAGCGCAGGTTCATGTTGAGCCCAGCCCGACCCCCCCGTCCTACAAATGGAAGGAACAGACGCCATGGCAGTCCAAAAATAAAACCCTGCGAGTCGCTCAGAGTGACAGCAGAGAAAGAGGCAGCACGGACAGGCCACGGGACCTTAGGTTTCACCACCTCAGGGCTCTAAAAGTGGGGTCCGTGGGCCATCCAGGGGTCCCTCAAGGATGTACTAGTGATCCTCCAGAGATCTTTAATTTCATGTGAAATATTTCAGTGATTCTTGATTTAAAAGCTTTGGAAAGTGAAAGGTTGTAGGTGTGAGTTGTTTGGTGGTTCAGAGGGTCCCAATTGTGGTTAGAGGTCCAATTATATTTCAGTTGGTTCTAGGGTTGATGTGAGGGTCTAATGCAATTGGATTTTTAGCCAGTCTCCAGTCCTATTATATTTTCTAGGATTGCTTTATTGTAAAGTCTTAAAAAAGGGTTCTTAGGGCACTTTCACAACCTCATAGTCAATTGGGTTAGTCCCAAATCAAAGGGTCCAATGATATTTCAGTAGGTTCTAGGTTTTCTTGGGGGTGATGTGAGGGTCTAATGCACATGTGTCAAACTCAAGGCCCGGGGGCCAAATCAGGCCCTTGGTGGATTTAATTTCGGCCCGCAGGATAATTTCGAATTACTATTAGATCTGGCCCTCCGGTATATTGCACGCACACCTTCACTCAATCCTGAGGGTCTCCTCAGCTCAGAGCCTGACCCCAAACATTAATGAACTTGCACCCAAGATGAGATGCCAAGTATCTGGCTTGAGCTAGCATCACAGAGCAGCACACTGAGTTGCAGGGCATGTTTGGTTTTTTCTTTGAGGGAAATAGTTTTGTTGAAGCTGTTGTTGGCCTGTGGAAAAATGTGATCATAAGAAATGACTCTGGAAAAGCTGCAGATCGAGCCATAAGAAATGAATGCAACTGATTATTTAATGTTTAATGTTGTTTGTAGGCAATAATTTAAGCTTTGTTAGTTCCAGGTTTAATATGTGCAATAAGTTCATTTCAATACGTTTTGCAATAAACATTGAACCAGTCCGGCCCTCGACTAGTACCCATTTCTTTATTTTTGCCCACTGTGTATTTGAGTTTGACCCCCCTGGTCTAATGCAATGGTATTTTAAGAGATCTCCAGTCCTATGCTTTCTATTTTATTTGTAGGATCTCTCCATTTGAAAAGTCCTCCAGAGGTTCTTAGGCCACAGGACCTTAGGTTTCACCACCCCAGGGCTCTAAAAGTGGGGTCCGTGGGCCATCCAGGGGTCCTTTAGGGATGTACTAGAGGTCCTCGAGAAGTCTCAGAGAACACAGTTGTCTAACTTCATGTCCAGTAGAAATAATGAATGGCTTCTTGATTGTTTGGTGCGTTCAGAGGGTCACGATTGTGGTTAAAGGTCCAATGATATTTCTATATGAAGGTTCTAGGTTTTCTTAAGGGTGATGTGAGGTTGTAGGATTTTAGGAGGTCTCCAGTCCTATTTATATGTTTAGGATCTTGAAATTTAAAAAAGTCCTCAAGAGGTTCTCTAGACACAGGTTTCCCCAGCACAAGGCTCTAAAAGTGGGGTCCGTCAAGGATGTACTAGCGATCCTCCACTGGTTTAATTTCATGTCCATTAGAAATGATTAAAGACTTCTTGATTGGTTTATTGATTTAAAAGCTGTAGGTACAGGAAGGTTGAAGGTATGAGTTGTTTGGTGGTTCAGAGGGTCAAGGGGTCCAATGCTATTTCAGTAGGTTTTCTTGGGGGTGATGTGAGGGTCTAATGCAATGGGATTTTAGGATGTCTCCAGTCAGGGCCGTCCCTGGCCAACATGAGGCCCCACGCAAAGTTATGTGATGAGGCCCCCCCTATGATGTTTCGCGAGCGTCAAGGGAGGGGGGGGCGGGTGCTAGTGGAGCGCCACACTAATTGTGCCGCATAAGCGCATAGGTGCGCCGCATATTCGGCCATCCAGGGGTCCTTCAAGGATGTACTAGCGATTCTCGAGAAGTCTCAGAAAAATCAGTTGTTTAATTTCCTGTTCCTTAGAAATATTTCAGTGATTCTTGATTGGTTTGGTGATTTATGAGCTGTTAGGCACAGGTGTTCAAAGTTCAAAGGCTTTGTTTTTGCAAGGGCAGATTCAGTGAGAACAGCACCATCTACAGGCCTGGCATATGTACTACAGCGTCTCCAGCGCTTTCGAACGGCAATGGCCGTGGCTGTCTCCTCCTGATTGGTGGAGTTGGCCCAATAGCCGTAGCGCCACTTTCCTGACGTCAGGACAGTGTTCAAATCTGGATCAGTTTTTATCAGATCCGTTGCGGCCCCTTTTTTAGAGATTTGGGTATGGAGGAAAATAGAGAGGGTTGTGTTTTCTGACACTTGGTGAGTTCCCTGGAACACCGGGGACACATATTCATGTAGAAAAGACGTACACAAGTGCATTTTGCATGATACTGTAGGTCCCCTTTAAATGAAAAATCCTAAAAAGGGTTCTTAGGGCACTTTCACAACCCCAAATAGTCAGTTTGTTTACTCCCAAATCAAAGTGAATTTGAAAGCTTTGGTTTGTTTTCTATTGAGTCTTTAGTCGGTAAATGTTGATGCAGAAGTCTTTGTTATTGTTCCGAAATCCACGGTAGAAACCATAAGCCTAGCTTTAGCATCCCATAGGTTCTTTAAGAGGTTCAAAGGTTCATTAAGGTCGTTTCAGTGATACTCCCGAATGTGTTTACTTACTAGAAACTAACCCTATTTGAACTCAGGCTTTGACAAACAGGGGTCCAGAATCCAGGAACTCTTTGGCCCAATCCCAATGTCCCCCGTTGACCCGTATCACCTGAGTCTGATGGACTTAATCGACCTCTGATGGACTTAATTGACCCTGATCACCCGGTAAGATCTTGTTTGCGACTGCAAGCGCTGGAAATGGTATAAATAGAAATGCAGCAACACAAAATATCACATCACGCTAACAACATTAAAAAAAAACAGCACATACCTTTGTGTCTGGGAACTTTTTATTTTGTGTTTTTTATTTTCCCCACAAAGTTATGGGTTCAATTGTTTGATTTTAACCTCTTTTTTCAGGTTATTGCCTCAAAAAGTGAGGTATTTGACTTAATTGGTTCATTTCTGTTAACACAGCATCGTAAACGGTTATGGTCCCGCCTCCTGTGTTTGTTTACCGTTTCGTTTTATTACCGCTTATGGGTGTCTCCTGGTGAAACCATATTTAATATCCAAACGCTATGGGTCAAAGTCTGTTAGTTCGGAGATTGGAAGAAGACTTTTGAAAAATGTTGTGAGGGTTTTGAGGGGTTTTTCAAAGGTGTTCAAGGTGCGTATCTCATTCCAGATGTCTGAAGACTTTTATGGGATTTTCATGTTGTGGTTTAAGAAATCCTTGAGAGAGGGGAACCTTAAAGGTGTTAATGAGACCCTTGACTAAACCACTTCATTCGAATGTTGTTCGGATTAAAACTACAGGGTTCCTGGACTATTTGAACAAATACAAATTGGTAAGAAGCAGGATATAATGTCAGGTCTTTGACTGGATCGGCCTAAAGCTTTTGATGAAGTCAGGATGGTTTAACAAGTACTCCCACTCCCACAGTTTATGCTCCTTCGTGGAGTAGTATTACAAAAGGGATTAATCTACATGGTTCTGTTGTGAGTTATGTATTATTCATACTTACATACCTGAACCTGTTAGTAAGAACCAGTGCTTTACCATCCAGATGAAACAAGTACAAGTGCAGTGAATCAAAACAAATGAGAAAGAACATTTTTTTTAAATAAAGAGGTGTTGCTCGAAGTATTAATGGGGACCATTTTTCTTCAAATCTATCAGTTTTGATCTGTAGTCTCGCTGTGATTTTCTCCATTAAATAAACATGTTTTACCCTGTTTCTCTGATGGACTATGCCGGAGGGCTTCAGCTACGACACCGTTATCATTTTCTTTGTAATTAGAAGAAGAATTCTTAGTAAGAAAACTACATTTCTGTCCATCTTATCACTGGGCAGTAAACCCAGTATATAAAGTGCAGGGTCCAAAGGGAAGGTAATGCCCTGCAGTTATATTTTTAAGACATTACCTTTTCTAAATATTGTAGTTTTAAACCTTGATTACATGCAGCCTTTTCCCAACCTGTGGTGAACTAGTTTCTAATTAGGGGGGGGGGGGGTATTTAAGACAATGTGCACCATGTTAGTATTTGCTTTTCTATTCAAATGCTCCAGTACACTTTGGACCAAATCTCTCTCTCCTGATTAAGTATTTGAGGAGGTTTAAGGATCTTTTATGTCATTGAAAAGATTGAAATGTGGTGCTTGTATATATATATATATATCCTTTATTTAACCAGGTAAACGTCTCAGTGAGATTAAAAAGAGGGCAGCATGAACACAGTTACAACAAATGAACACAAAACAATACAGGCAGACAAATACAGCTGTAAAACACAAATGAAATGTTAACCAGTCAATATGCACATAGAATAAACCATTATAAAACATTAAAAACTGGCACAATTTTAAAACAACTTTGATTATGGGATATAAGAGCAATCACATCGACCAATGGTTTCTTATTCTCTGTCCTATGGACTTGAATTCCCCCATAGTGATCAAATGGCTGCTTCTGCAGTTTGTCAGAGTATAGTTGAATTGACCATACAGTGTTTAAATATTTTGTTTAATCCCAGCAGCTGGAGCGCAGACCTGTCGGTTCAACAGGAGGTCTCTGGCCTGAGCTTTGTCTATTTGTGTTTCTGTGACATGACAACATGACGCCTCCTCCTGAGGGGCCATGCTTGTTATTCTGTCGTTGCAGCGCCATCTGCAGGAAACCAGAGGATGGTTCAGGGTCCCGGAGAGATTCAGACCTCGATCACAGCTTCTGCTTATAAAAGAAGCAGAGGGTCCGCTGAATGATTCGTGCTGCGGCTGGTTTAGATTTTGGAAGATATTAGTAACAGATCCAGCTGATCCTGAAAAAAAACCTGCACTTGAATCACTCTTTCTCCATCAGATATATAGACTCTTATTCCACTATTTTCACTATTTTACTATTCTCTTTTTGGATTTACTTGCACTATCTTTTCTGTTTTTTCTGTTTTATTGGGTTGCACTGTTGGAGGAGCCTGTGACCTCAGATATCTATCTATCTACCTATCTATCTATCTATCTATCTATCTATCTATCTATCTATCTATCTATATATCCATCTATTCATCTATCCATCTATCCATATACCTACTTACCTACCTATAACCTAGGTATAACCTACCTACCTACCTACCTACCTGCCTGCCTACCTACCTACCTACCGACCTACCTACCTACCTACCGACCTACCTACCCACCCACCCACCTACCTACCGACCTACCTACCCACCCACCTACCTACCTACCTACCTACCTACCTACCTACCTACCTACCTACCTACCTACCTACCTACCTACCTACCTACCTGCCTGCCTACCTACCTACCTACCTACCTACCTACCTACCTACCTACCTACCTACCTACCTACCTACCTACCAGCGACGTGCAGTCAGTGGAGGCAGGGGAGGCAGAGCCTCACCTGTCATACTCCAATGTAACGGAAAAACAATTAAAGAAAAACTAAATAATAATAATAATAAAATGTCTCCACTGATCTTGTGTAAATGTGATTTATGTATGATTCCAATCGCATTTTATAGTCAAAATCAGCAAATTTCCCGAGCTCCGCTACGGGAGCGATGAGAAGTGAGGCAGGCACGAGCTCTGCCTCTCGTAAGCCCACAGTAACTTGCTGGAGCGCGGGCACTAATTTAGCGCGGCCACTTATTTTGTGAGCGCGCTCAAGCCATTTACTGTGGGGTGACGCATTCTGAGGTGAGGCACAGATGAGCTCTGCCTCAATTCAGAATGCGTCACCCCACAGAAACTGGCTGGAAAGCGGGCCCTAAGCGCATGCCTGTTCCCATCTCACTGTAGGTCACCAATGTAATGTTTGTAGATCCCTTTATTACATTTATCCTCGCCATCCATAGTCTCTAAATAACTTATTTCACGTATATATGATATTTAGGCTCGTTGGTCTCATCATACAACGGCAATGAAAAAATCACCAGGAGAGGCAGCCATAACCTCTGCCGCACTGAAGGGGGCGCACGTGAGCCCACAGGTTCTTGTTGCTACTGTTATTCTACCGCAAACAACAAAGAAACTAGACTTTTGAAACTAGAGGGAGATAAGGAGGACTTTTACAAAACAGTAATAGAGATTGTTGTCCAGAAGGATAGCATGGACTTCATCTTCAAGTCAAGGTAAGACCACAACTGTAATGAAAATGGGATCTTACTTAGAAAGAACAATCCAATATTTAGATTTTGGGTATCCTTTTGTTGATCGGTCTGTTTAAAATTAATCATAGCATCAGACTAAAAAAGCTTTTGAAAATAACAGAATATTTCGATTAAGGTCAAAATAGGCTATAATATTTGTAAATCTGACTCTGAAAGAGTCAGTGCCTCACCAGCCATGAACCTCACCGCACGTCACTGCTACCTACCTACCTACCTACCTACCTACCTACCTACCTACCTACCTACCTACCTACCTGCCTGCCTACCTACCTACCTACCGACCTACCTACCTACCTACCTACCTACCTACCTACCCACCTACCCACCTACCTACCTACCTACCTACCTACCTACCTACCTACCTACCCACCCACCCACCTACCTACCTACCTACCTACCTACCTACCTACCCGCCCTACCTACCTACCTACCTACCCACCTACCTACCTACCTACCCACCTAACTACCTACCTACCTACCTACCTACCCACCTACCTACCTACCTACCTGCCTACCCGCCTACCCACCTACCTACCTACCTACCTACCTGCCTACCTGCCTACCGACCTACCTACCGACCTACCTACCTACCTACCTACCTACCTACCTACCTACCTACCTACCTACCTACCTACCTACCTACCTACCTACCTACCTACCTACCTGCCTACCTGCCTACCTACCTACCGACCTACCTACCTACCTACCTACCTACCTACCTACCTACCTACCTACCTACCTGCCTACCTGCCTACCTACCTACCGACCTACCTACCTACCTACCTACCTACCTACCTACCTACCTACTGTTGGAGTAGAATACCTCTGCTACGCGCCGTTCGTTGGATGAGGCTGGATCTCTATTAAATTAAGAAAGGAATTGAAAACACCGGAATCAAAGTTATAACAAATTATCTGAGTTTACTTCTAGTAGGAAACCAAACACATATACAAGTTATACAGAGTACTCGAGTACCCCGGACTTTTTAGATTCGTGATGCGATGCGGCCAAAATGTATCGGGATCAAACCACCCATCGAACGAGAAGAGAGTGCCTTCTGTCAATGGTGCGATGCGGATACAGATTAACGGAGTCAACCAACTCACCAAACCCAAAAAGCAATTTTACACACACAAACGTCAGTATTTCTATCTGTCTTTGGGGCGGAGATTTGTCGATTCTTCCTTCCCACTTTTCTCCCAAGCGAACCAGAGAACGCCTGGGGAGGAGCTGTTTAGACTGCTAACCTCCCCCAAGTGTCCTGATTGGCTGGATTCGCTTCTGGCCGAGGTCAATCAGAGTTTCGAACAGAGTGAGACCCCAAACCACACTAGGTCAAAAGTCAATGTTATCTCCGTCCCGATCTCCCCTCCCTACCTTTTCCAGGGGATCTTTTCTTATTTTACGATGTCTTTAACGACTTAGAAACAGCATCTGGCTCTTAGTGGTGATAAGGATCAATGTTGGTGTGTGAAACACAGAATCTCTAAGTCAGTGAGTTTGAAAGTGAGAATAACATTCCTATTCTATATATAATTACCCAAACCGTTGTGATTACATAAAACAGTTCAAACAATACATGTTTACTTCAATACAGTGTAGAATCATATCTTCTTACTTCAATCCCTCTTTTGATCTCACCTCACGAGATCAACATATAGCATTTGAAACATTACCACTGTCAATTTTCTTCTTACTGTGTCTGTTCCAACATTTATATAAACCCATCAGAAGTTGGGATATAGAGCACTTTAAACCTTTAGGAACAGTCCACAACAACAACTTATTATGACAGTGGAGGGAGAATAAAATATGTCTAAAAAGCAAAGTCCTTGTCAGCTGAGTCATCTTTACTCTTCCCTCAATGGTGGAACTGATGAGTCTAACACACAGTGAGCAGATACAAGGCACACAACAACAACCACATGTCACCAAAATGGCAATAAAAGTAGCCACAGAAATCAGAAAAGACATTATCATACTTTTCCCTCTTTTGGTAACACATAGTTCTGTAGAATAAAAAATACAAATCCCTTACATTATGGGATATAAAATAAAGTTGAAAGTTCCTCAAAAAAAATGGATTGTTCAGACAAAGTTCCACACCGGCTATATCAACCTGTTTCAGCGGGAAATGGAGTTCCCTGTGCCGTCTTGGTTTGCCATGTCTTCGTCCCCCCAGCCCGCTGACGGCGGCTTCTGGGGTGCTTGCTAGAGAGATGTGGCCTGATTGTCTTCCCCCGGCCCGCTGATGGCGGCTTCCGGGTCGACTGTTGGAGAGATGTCCTCCCGATCCTCCTCCTCCGGACTGCTGATGGCGCCTCCTGGGTCGACTGCTGGAGAGATGTCCTGATCCTCCTCCTCCGGCCCGCTGATGGCGCCTCCTGGGTCGACTGCCTTGACGAGAGCCAGATCTGTTCTGATGTCGTCCAGGGTCCTCGCGACGAGGGCCAACTCTGTCCTGATGTCGTCCAGGGTCCTCGCAGGTGTTTTTCCCGACCGCACACTGGCTCCAGTGGTACCAGTTGTCTCCCTTTCCATCTGAGCGGACGGCATGGGAGGTCCCCTCCAACCAGACGTAATCTGCTGTGTTGGCCTTGTGTTTCTCGGGTCCCCCTTTTAACGTCAGCAGCCTGTGTGGAGAAGTCTCATACCAAGCCCTTAAGTTGCTGGAAATATGGTTTTGAAATCATCTCAAAAAATAAAAATCAAAAATCAAAATCAAAAATCAAAATAAAAATAAAAAATAGAACAAAAATAAAAATAAAACAAAAAAAGGAACAAACTAACAAAACAAAAAATAACCAAAGCTAGATTATTTTAAATGTATCAATTTCTCTTAAAAGCAACAAATAAACAAAACAAAAATACCATAACTAGTATTTTAAATTGATAAATTTCTCCTCAAAACGTAATAATCTCACATACATATTGTCTGATGTATATCCCATCCTTTTCCCCCTTTTACTGAAATAGAACGCCGTTAACGGTGTTCCTATTTTCAGAAATATCGAGGCTTATACATCAGTTATTTAATATCAGCTATATATTTATTATTACTATTACTTATATATCAGGCATTAAATGTCAGCCTTCTTCCACGATTGACCTCGTCTACATTATCTGACTTATATTGATACGTGTCCGTTTGTATTTATTTAATATACTGGGCAATTATTGATAACCTTTTGAATCTCCCTCTTTTCTTAACAACTTGAGGTATGGCTACTTTGAAATCTGACTTGGTTAAGAGATGATTTGTTTATTGGTGAAAGGAACACTCTTCCCCTCAATGGTGTGGGGGTGGATATTTAGGGAGAGTTCCTTACAATCTCCAGATCTTCCTCTCAGTGTAGAGGCCATAAAACCTTTTAATGGGCTCTGTGGTCTGTTCAGATTTAGATTTTCTTCCTCTCCAGAGGTCACGCCTGTCTTTGACCCTGTATGCTGCTTTGAGTCAGCAGCACCTCACGACAGAGAAAGTGTGAGATCTCTTCCCAAAAGTGTAAGTTCCCTTTTGAGCAACATAGCTCCACATTTAACACTCCCTGACTTGTTTGTAAAGCGTTCTTTAAGGCCTGAATCGAGTCTTCCGTTATGTAACGGAAAATCCCATTTCCAAAAAGGGTCAGTTCAATAGCCCTTATCATATTACCGCTCTGTGCTTGCATGCTAGGACCTATTGTCTTTGCCAGAGCTGCTGCTAGTCTTTCTACATGTATTAGCTCCATATTAGCAGGGTTCACTAACATGGTTGGTTGATCCAGTTTAAGATTTTCAATATCTTCCATTACTATTTCCAACATTCCTTATCCCTGAATATCAGGTCTAACAATGTGTTTTCCTTTAGGAGTATTAGATGGGATACTCATAAGTGGCATTCGTGAGCCATTATCTCCATAGGGTGGAGGTAGGGTCTCAGACATTATACCACCTTCTTGTTGCTCTCTGTCTCTCAAGTATTACACAGATTTGACTTAAAAAAAAATCACACAGAGCTTCTCATACCTTATCATATCACAGTCAGGCAAATTATTATTGTGCGATGTTTATTTCAACAGATAGCGTGACTTCCAGAAGTAAGCTTCTACAATCTCCTCACGGTGATTGCGACTTCAGGTCAAGAGTTAAAAACTCAGTCAACAAAATCTCTTTATCGTCACGTTTAATGAGCCTGATTATCCCCACAACAGTTTTGTGATGAGATACGGTCGTTCCAAATAATTAGTTGGAGGTCGCGTCTCTCTCCTCCTCTATCACCCACCATATAACAATTACAGACATTTTATACATTTAAAGCACCACGAAAGGTAACCGCATTAATCAATCTGATCATGACCTGCGGGGAATGCAACCCTTTTTTACACCTTTTGCAGTCTTTAATTGACGCACTGCAAGCTAACCGCATTAATCAATGTTATTTTGACTTGCGGGGAATTTACCCCATACATCTTTTACAGCGTTACAGCGTTCGTTGTTAGTGGGTCATAGGACGGGACTGAATACCCGCCTCTTATGAGCACTTTTGTGCCTTAGGTAAGGACTGAACTACCCGACTCTAAGCACTAATAATCTAATTTAACTAGAATATGTATTGTATTTCCCACCGTGACTAAAAACACTGAGAACGCTGCTGACAACTCTAAATGTTTTAGTATAATCAATCACAGATTTTTGATAATCAAAACAGGTGTCTGCTCACCTTTTGTATATGGCGCCTTGGTGTAGTTGTCAACAGTATCTCTGTGTCCTCCCCCTGGACTGGATTCTGTCCCCTGGCTATCGGTGTTCCTTTCTAGAGATCAGCTCACAAACGTCGGGAGTCACCACTTGTTGGAGTAGAATACCTCTGCTACGCGCCGTTCGTTGGATGAGGCTGGATCTCTATTAAATTAAGAAAGGAATTGAAAACACCGGAATCAAAGTTATAACAAATTATCTGAGTTTACTTCTAGTAGGAAACCAAACACATATACAAGTTATACAGAGTACTCGAGTACCCCGGACTTTTTAGATTCGTGATGCGATGCGGCCAAAATGTATCGGGATCAAACCACCCATCGAACGAGAAGAGAGTGCCTTCTGTCAATGGTGCGATGCGGATACAGATTAACGGAGTCAACCAACTCACCAAACCCAAAAAGCAATTTTACACACACAAACGTCAGTATTTCTATCTGTCTTTGGGGCGGAGATTTGTCGATTCTTCCTTCCCACTTTTCTCCCAAGCGAACCAGAGAACGCCTGGGGAGGAGCTGTTTAGACTGCTAACCTCCCCCAAGTGTCCTGATTGGCTGGATTCGCTTCTGGCCGAGGTCAATCAGAGTTTCGAACAGAGTGAGACCCCAAACCACACTAGGTCAAAAGTCAATGTTATCTCCGTCCCGATCTCCCCTCCCTACCTTTTCCAGGGGATCTTTTCTTATTTTACGATGTCTTTAACGACTTAGAAACAGCATCTGGCTCTTAGTGGTGATAAGGATCAATGTTGGTGTGTGAAACACAGAATCTCTAAGTCAGTGAGTTTGAAAGTGAGAATAACATTCCTATTCTATATATAATTACCCAAACCGTTGTGATTACATAAAACAGTTCAAACAATACATGTTTACTTCAATACAGTGTAGAATCATATCTTCTTACTTCACTACCTACCGACCTACCTACCTACCTACCTACCTGCCTACCTACCTACCTACCTACCTACCTACCTACCTACCTACCTACCTGCCTACCTGCCTACCTACCTACCGACCTACCTACCTACCTACCTACCTACCTACCATCCATCCATCCATCCATCCATCCATCCATCCATCCATCCATCCATCCAAAGCAGGATATTATATATACATTATATGTATGTTTATATAGACCTCTTGCACTATTTCTTATTTGTAATTCTGTATTTTATTAATAATTTCATTGCCTTTTCTACACTGTAGCTTTTGTGCAGATGACAATAAAACCTTTGAATCTTTGAATCTTTTGAACTCTCTGACGTATATCCAGTAAGATAAGATAAGATAAGATAAGATAAGATAAGATAAGATAAGATAAGATAAGGTAAGTACTTTATTGATATCAATTTGGGAGATGTGTGCGTTGCAGCAGCATAACAAGACAAGACAATGTACATAAGACAAATTAAAACACTAGAAACAAACAATCTAAAATATTTCTGAAATAGAAATAAAATAGCATTAAAAAGTAAAACAAATCGTAATACTAATTAACAGTAACAAAATATAAAGCAGGATATTATATATACATTATGTGTATGTGTCTTGGCCTTCTTTCAGACCCCCAGGATCACCACCTGCCCCCCTGACGTCCTCCTTCTTGCTCTCAGATGAAATGTGCTTGCCTAATGCAGCGTCCCCCAGAATAGCAACCTTTGAGGGAGTCTTGGCTGCCCCCCCCGTCTCCAAACTTGAGCCTCCCACCTTAGCCTTCGACTCTTCCATCTCCTTATTGAGTGCCAGCGGTGGGAGGGGGGGGTCCCAAGCCGTGGTCCCTGCCCCCAGAACGGCCCTTTGACCAATGGGGAGGCCTGGAGGATCGTGTGTCACTATAACAGAAGGACATAATCAACGCGGTAAGTTTGCAGAACCTTACAGCTAGTCTCAGCCAGCGGGGATCTCCCTTCTTTCATCTTTTTCTTTCACAGGTAAGAGTGCAAGTGAGTGTGTGAATGCTAGAGAGGAAGTGAAGCTAAAATGCAATGTCCCCAACTAAACTAAAACTAAAACTGAGGACAGCTGAAGCCACATGTGTTCAAATCACTGCCACGACTAATAGAGGGTCAGATGGAGGGACCAGAAGTCGCTTTGACACCCTGAGAGAGGGTTGCTTGGCTTTTTATTAAACCTAGTCCGTTGTTGGTTGCAGTTGTTTGCCTGAGAAGTTGATCAGCTGTGTTTTTTTTTGACATCTTCTGGTTTCTCCAAAAGGTGAAACGATTGCTTTGTACATCTTGCATTGTGTTTTTTTGACGTTCTTGGAGGACACCCTCTTGTCCCAAAGACCTTTGTGTTTGTTATTGTGCCGGCTTTGGTCCGAGTCCAGTGTCCCAGCGGAGGTTCATACCTGAAGGATTTACAGATGGCTTAAAGCCTTTGAAGCAGCTTTCCGCTTCAGGAGAAAGAAGACGACACTAATAAGTTATGTCACACCATGAGAACAGAGGCGACGGACGGTGTTAATACCTCTGATATTTTAAGTCTTGGACATTGCTCGGACTTTGTTTTTGCATTGCAGGACTTCTTTCTTTGTGGTTAATGCTGTCCATTAGGAAGCTGTCAATTGGGCGTGGCATGCGTTTACATTAAAGCTCACATAGCTTGAGGATAAACAGTTTAACATCTTGAACGGGAGCCAAGTACCTACAGTGATATTACATCATGGTGTAAACACGCGTTTGAGTTGAGGGAATTTACAGGATTCAAAAGAGCAAATAGGAAGAAGCCTTCAGCATTAGACCTTTGACCTTCCTGTGGCCTTTCAGGGTTTATTTTAATTCCTGGACAAAGTGTCTTCAGTCAGCAGGGAGCGTGATTGAAGGAGCCATGTGAGAGCGAGACGTCCAGATAAGGAGATGGTGTGGGATTATGGGTAGTGGTCCAGGGGAAGGAACCCAATCTTCATCTTCATCTTCCCCTGAAACTGGATCTGGAGCTGAACAGCTGTCAGTTGGAAATAGTTGTGCTGTCGGAGCATTCATGGTGGCCTCGGGCTAACGAGGCTAATGAGAAACTAATCCTCTGATCGCTCTGAGAGATTAAATAATGCACACATTCAGGTCATGTGTGTTTATCATCGCGGGGGGTTTGATCCAATCCTGTCTGGATTCTTACTACTACAATTGATTATACTTCAATACATATACTTATACTACAAAGTAGAACATACTCTTTGACAAGTCAATGCATTAAACATGTCTGGATGCTCTGGATGGAAAATATGCTATACTTCAATAGAAATACTTTTACTACGAAGTGAAAAAACACTCTTTGACAAGTAAATGCATTCAACATCAAGTGTACCTAAAGAACCAACAGATTACTCATCATGCAGAATAATACACAATATATCTTGTTCTATTACAGATATTGATGAATTAGTAATTTTGCATTGAGTGTGTTGTTTTCATGAATTTTTACTCTGTAAAATGCATTATTATTATTATTATTATTATTATGTTGTAAAGGTAGGGAAGCTAGGGTTAGGTTAGGTTTTAAAGCTGTCAGATAAATGTAGAGAAGTCACAAGTACAGTTTTCCCATCTGAGGTGTAGTGCAGAAGAAGAAGAAGTCATATTTAATGTGTATACTCAAGTACAAGTACTTCCAAATTGTACTTGTGTAAATATACTCAGTAATGGAGAATGATTATAGATACGACTGAAACTGTTAGGGTTGTTTCTAAAGATAAAAAAGCCCCCCCAACATTAATATCCTCTCTCAGCAGTTGAGAAAACGCTGTTGGCATAAAATCTAATTTTGGCTCCCTTCTCACTTATCAGCAGAGAAGCAGATTCAGGACCGAGGGTTGAATTTCAGCCCAAAGTTTCAACGCTAATTTTAAACCAAAATGGATCTGAGGAATGTGGAGCTTTCCCAAAACAAAACCAGGGTAGAAGATTTTCAAACGATGAACAAGAAAGCTATTTAGAAATTACATTTAAATAAAGATTTTTTTGGGGGTAGGGGGTGAGAAATGTACAGGGCAGCAGGGTGGGGTCGGCGGCAGATATTTAAACCATTCTGCAACTTAATCCTGAGCTAAAAATACAGCCGGCTGCTCCTTGGCAGACAGACGCTAAATTCCTCTCTTCTCTTTTTGCCTTCCAGGTTGTATCGTCCACCGTCACCATGTCTGACACTGAGGAAGTGTAAGTCCATTCATATTTATTCATTCACAAATTTAAACCACACCTGGTGAGAAGTTTGGCAACATAATCTCAACTCATTGTCAATTTAGAAGCATGTTGTACATTAATTAATGCACACAATGTATACAATATGTTTTATTGTATGCACCACAACACCAAGTAAAATTCATCGTAGGCCTATGTGTTAACCTACCTAATAATCAAACTTTAGATGTATTGCTCTGGAAAAACCTACCTCAAAAACCTTGAGTAAAGATTGCGTTGCCAAACTTCTGAATCCGTGGACAAGCTTACATTTCAACGCTTATTTTTGTATTGAATCTTTGTCTAAATCAGAATTTATTTTATTCTTCTCTTGCAGTGATCAGGTCGAGGGTAAGTAAAACCATTTTCCCCCGTTTAAAAAACATGAAATCCCCCTTAAAGTGAGGTCCATCAAGACTCCGGAGTCCCATGCTGAATCCCAGAGTTATTTCTGAATCATGCCTAACTTATTTTCCATCCCCTGTAAAGAGTTGTATGCACTGGACAAATCCATATGTTTACAGGTTTGGCTTGACTCCGTCCAGATGCTCTACTTTAATTAAAGCTCAGATATTATCCTCCTGCTGTTGTGTGGCTGCAGGAACCAATGCTGGCATCAGGACAGTGTGAAATAATGACTTTAAAATCAGAAACACCTACATTGACCTGTTGTCAGCAAGTCCTGCAGCCCTGCATGCAATCTGCAACCGGACAGTCCTCCAGATCTGATTGGTACCTTTGAGCTCCGTTCAGATCGGGAGGACTGTGTTGTGTTTGCTACGCATGGATCCCCAGTGTACCCACATTTTGAATTCATATATTTTCAAAAATGGGTACAAATGGGATCTTTTTATAATATTCTTCTGCTCCTTTCTTTCTCGGATGGACCTAAAAGAATACGATGGTAAGGCTGCAGATGATAACTCTCATGCCATTGATACTAATTTGACATTGTTTAGTGTGTTTTGTAGGTTCGACGTTAACTTTTTTTTTTTTTTGTGGCATGCTAGTTAACACTAACGCCATCTGAGATAAATTAAAAAAGACTTAGAAAGTATGTTTTTTGCATCAGGAAAGAAACATGTCTCTTTGCAGCACAGGAACTCTTCAGGAATCAATCACAACTCATCCATCAACGACTGACCATCAACCTTTTTTCCTCCTGTAACCGCTTGCTGTCTCACATGCTTTTAGCGCCATCCGGTGGCAGTTCCCCCCAAACTGCCACCGCAATGAAACCTCATATATCTCTCACTCATCATCCCCTCTTTTCCATCTACTCACCACCTCTCTCCCTCTTTTCTCCCGCTGCCATTAACCCTTATCACCGCCCTTCCTCTCCCCTGGTGTCTCGCTGCATGTTGTATAGCTGTAGCCGAGGAGGTAGTAGAGGAAGTAGAAGTGGCTCCTGAGGCGGCCCCTGAGCCAGAACCAGAGCCAGAACCAGAGGTAGAGCCAGAGCCAGAGCCAGAACCAGAACCAGTGGTAGAACCAGAACCAGAACCAGAGCCAGAGCCTGAGCTTGAGCTTGAAGGTATGTGGTTTGGAGGGGGGAAGGGGGTATTCTATCATCCTTTCACCAGAAAACAGGTGCGCTCCTAAAAAAGAAAGGCTGCAGCAAACCAGACAGACCCACCAATCAGAATCAGAATCAGAATATACCTTTATTCGTCCCACAGAGGGGGACATTTACATTTGTGCATAAAAAACACCAAAGACAGCTTAATGTTAACTAAGAAGCATGCATAAAAATATATTAAAGATGAAACAAAATACACATCCTGTAACAGTTCTGAATATATAGCAGCCAGGTTTATATTGCACAGTTACTACGGCATATATATATATTGCACATATTGCACGTAGGTATTTAACAACAAGGGGTGTTATAGTCTGATCCGCAAACACATGTTCTCCATGCTAATGCTAACGCTACCTTCCATTCACCTCTGGAAAAGTCAAAGACGCTGGGATGTGATGATGTCTTATAATATAATGTTAAGATGATCATACCCATAGCATTTTACAGTTAGTGTGTAAAAACCCATATTTTTAATGCACTAAATTTCATGCTTTTAGGCGGATATAAAAAGTCCTGCTCCGTATCTATGTTAGCTTGTGTCCTGTTTAGCTTTCGGCTGCTACAATGCTTGAAGGTTTAAAAAAATGCATTCATTACTTCATTCATTCATTAATGAACATGTCTTTAGGGGGATTGATTCTGAGGTGAACTAGCATCTACTACTTTGGTGGATATGAATAAACTATAGTCTAGCTACATGCATCTGTACATTGTGTTAGCGCCAACACGTTAGCATGCAGTTCAGCATAGTAACAGTTAAAACTACAGTAAATATCTTTACGGTTCATAACTTTTGAAGTCTCAATTATCATTAGCCTCCTTGCTAACGTACCTCATAACGTCTAGTCTATAAACTGTCTATTCCTTTTGAAAAATGTGGGAGTGCTACTTTATTAGCAACTTAGCCTAGCATACTGTATGCTAACATGTTGGCGTTCATTATGGAAAAAGATATCTGCAAACACAGGTTTTATTTAGGGCTTAAATTAAAAAAACAAAATAAATATTGGCCTCTTTTATCAATCTAACCCTACTTATAGGCCTACTACTGTACCACATGTACTCTGAGTACTTGTACTTGTATTTGGCGTACATGTTTGCTTATACCTTACAAATACACGCTTTATCTTGAGCTGCTTCATTTCTAAAGGCTACGCATGATAATGAAACATTTCAATTAAGTTAAAAGACCAGAAAAAGAGTGTCATATTTCACCTTTTTCTAAATGTACTGCTTATAAAATGCTCACATGCTGGTGGGAGAGCTGGTGTCACATTCACATGCTATTTTGTTAAAATGACATCTAAAAAGAAACGGCGCATTTGATTTAATGCCACTTTAATTTATAATTGAATACCATGAATTCAGCCAAGTTGCTTCAACAATGTCTACCTAGACTTTTCTGAAATAGCATGTGAATTTAGTGTTTTATGTTGCAGGAATCCTTCTCTGTTGAGCTGCTTGGAGGTGAAACTGTGGTTAAAAGAAACCCTACTCTATGTAAATTCTCAAATATTGGCCTTTATTTTCCTTAAAACTGAAGAACAACCTTTACCTTGCTTTAAATATTTAATTTATTATATTCTAGCATCCCTCTAATCCCAAATCGATTCCAGATTGTATTGCTAGTGGATGCTAAGCTAACGTAAAAACGACCATTTGCCTTTATTGGTTGTTAAATGTAATATTTGACATTTCTATTTGAGAATTTACTCCTTAGATACTCCTTAGACTGCCGCACATTGACTGTCTGCCCTAGTTGTGTAGTTTTCCTTGTGTTTACCTGATGGATGTACAGTTTGCTGCTCTCAGAGCGATGCTAACTCTGTTGTCTATTCTGCTTTTTGTTTTGGATGCTTGCTGCATGCAGAGGCTGTGGAAGAGGAAGGTATGTTGATTTTATTAAAAGAAACTTCTGATTAATCTTTAAAGAAAAATCTGTCATTCTGGTTTTGGGAAGGACCACAGGGTCCAGGTCTGACGTCTGAACTCTACCGGGGAACGCCTGCTGATCACAAAATGTCTGTCCAAATCTTTTTTATCTGTCTGTCAAAGAATCCAGGAGCGCTGCCCAATTGGCACTCAAATTTTATCCAAATTTTTACCAATTTTTTATTATTCAAAAATTAAAAGCTAGTGGAGAAAAAGGGTGAAAGAATATGAGATGCTAACACGTGCTTTACTGCGCAGCGACCCCACCGATAAACTCTTGCTATGCCACTCGTCGTCTGCATGGCATGGAGCCGCCAGAATCTGGGTACAAACAAAAAGAAAAATTGAGAATGAAATGGGGGAAATGTCTTGCTTGTGTCAAATGCTTTTGGGGTCAAGCCAAAGAAACAAAAACAAGACTTATATTGTTGGTACAGTACATAAAAGTCACAACTCTGAGTGACTTTTCTTTAGATAAACGAGGCTTCATGAGAGGTTTGTAATATTAATAATACAACTCACAGCAAGGTCTGTTAATCCAGAAACTTCTTTGTTGGTATTTGAAGTTTTATGTTTACAGTGTTGGTACCTGTCGCTCTAACACTGAGGCTACCATTTTACAGTCTTTAATGTTAATATATGTCACACAGAGCCATGCATTTTAATCCATGTAATGCCTGAGAGAAGTCTGCTTTGTTTCTAACCCCATGACATGTACTTGTCCCCTCTTCATTTTCCTAATCTGCAGAGGAGAAGCCAAAGTTCAAGTGAGTTTTTCTTCTTCAAATGATATCTGTAAAGCATCCGAGACGTTTGGTTAATCAAAGAAGACAAATATAAGCATTTCAACTAATAATCAATGTATATGCGCCTAAAAATCTCTCTCCTGCAGACCTGCTGCACCAAAGATGCCCGATGGTGAGAAAGTGGACTTTGACGTAAGTGGAGATGAAGTGTGAAGGATTTGAGTGCATGTAAAGGGTTTTCTGTTTGTCTAAAGGTTGTTTTTTCGTGTTTCCGCCCTGCAGGATATCCAGAAGAAACGTCAGAACAAAGATCTGTCGGAGCTGCAGGGCCTGATCGATGCTCACTTTGTTAGCAGGAAGAAGGAGGAGGAGGAGCTGATCGGTCTGAAGGACAGGATTGTGAGTCTTTCACCAAAAAAACACACCTTTAAACATCTTTAAAATGCACTTTTCATACAGATTATAGGAGAATTTACAACTGAATTTGATCTTCATTAGATAAAAAATCCAAATGCAAAATATATTCCACATTCTGGTGCTACATTATTGAAGTACGGAAGCCCATTTCTGTCAATGTGTTGCAAAAAATAATGACATATTATCTAAATACAGTATATAAGGGCAGTCTTAATTTTGCTAAAATAATTACCATAATGACTTTTTATCCCAATATACCAACATAGAATACAATTAATTACTTAGTAACCCAGAATTATGAGTTAGTATCTTAATATTTAGACTTGGACGGGCAGTATAGTGACTAAGTATTCCAAGATAATTAACTAATAGCTCCAAGTACTGACTTTTTATCTCAATATATCAACATATTATCTCAAACAATGACTTGGTATTCTCAGTTTTCTCCATAGTTTCTCAGTAAAAAGACTTATAAGGGCATAAAATGAATTTGTAATACAAAATAAGGAGAGGATTTCTATAAAAAATGACTAAGTTTCTCAAAATAATGACTTTTTATCTCAATATACCGACATAGTATCTCAAACAGACTATACTGTAGGAAAATATACAACTGAATTTGAACTTCATTAGATAAATAATCCAAATGCTAAATATATTCCACATTCTGGCGCTACATTATTGAAGTACGGAAGCCCATTTGTGCCAATGCATTGCAAGAAAGATCCTGTAAATGGTTATGAGAAACTTAACCAAATAATGACCTGATAGAGTAAGACATACTTTATTAATTAACTCAAAGTAATGACGTTTTATCTGAATATACCGACATAGTGTTCCAAAAAAATGAACTAGTATTATTTCGTTAAAGAAGTATTTTATCTGACTATTTTCTGCTCGCTTTAGCCTTAAAATTACGATAGAGAAAACAGCACAGTTTCTAAATCTTGTCATCTGTTATCTGTCTGTTAGATTTTGCAAAACAAAGTGTGTGTGTGTGTATAGACGTAATGATCAGCTCTGACTCAGTGTGTTGTTTCCTGTTCTGCAGGAGAAGCGTCGCGCTGAGAGATCCGAGCAGCAGAGGATCCAATCTGAGAAAGAAAAGGAGCGCCAGGTCAAGCGTGAGGTTCGTAAAACTTAAATATCACCTTTTAAATCGTATATCAAAGATTGTCTATAACTCATGCTTCCCGATGGGCTGTTGAGAGGAGGTCTCACTCTGTTTATTTAAAAATAATTCAAGTGGATTTTGTATTAACACGTATATCAAAGATTGTCTATAACTCATGTTTCCCGTTGGGCTGTTGAGAGGAGGTCTCACTCTGTTTATTTAAAAAGAATTCAAGTGTATTTTGTATTAACACGTATATCAAAGATTGTCTATAACTCATACTTCCCGATGGGCTGTTGAGAGAGAGTAGGTCTCACTCTGTTTATTTACATTGTTTTCAAGTGTATGTTGTATTAACACGTATATCAAAGATTGTCTATACCTCATGCTTCCCGATGGGCTGTTGAGAAGACGTCTCACTCTGTTTGTTTTCCCTTCACCAGGAGGAGAGGCGGATCAGGGAAGAGAGAGACCAGGAGAAGAAGGCCGGAGAGGAAGCAAAGAAGAAGTCAGCTCTGTCCAGCATGGGCTCCAACTACAGCAGCCATCTGCAGAAGGTGAGTACAAATACCCCTCACACTAAGTACTTTTACTAGTACTGTGTACAATTACATTCTCTGCAGAGAGTGAGTACAAGTACTGCACTACCCCTCACACTGAGTACTTTTACCATGGCAGGTTCTAATACTAAGTTACTCTGCTTTTTTCAGTAATATAATTTAGTGGAAACTATGTAAATGTTGTGACTAAAACAAATCCCAACAAATATTAAGAAATACATTAAAAACAAAGATTGGCTGCATAAATAATGTATTTGTTACCCCAAACTTATTTTAATGTTCTGTATCTTGGGCCAAAGCAACCAAAACAATTACAAATAAAATTGTAACAAAGTCAGTGACACAAACTATGTTACTAAAAAACAATAATGCTAAAAAAAAGAAAGAATTAAAATCTCCTTCTTCCTGCATTCAATGGGCCCCTCTCATTAAATGATTGGCCCCACCCTATAATTAGTCTACACCCGCCACTGACCTTTACTACAAGTACTCAAAATTATAGCATCTGGGGTCAATTTCTTTTAAATCCTAAACCTTTTTTAACCCAAAGATTAACAATGATTTTGTGTAAATGAGGTCTACAGAGTGGTGCAGTGACGAGTCATAAAACCCAGAAGTGAGTTAGCATTTTACCACTTCCTGTTCCCTCGTCTCAGAGCCAACGGTTTTTTGAACATGTTTTAGGAAAATAGCTGGAACTAAGGTCTGTGGTTGACACAAATTGAAGAGACGGATCACGTTTTGTTCTACGACATTAAATCCATCAGCAGTGACCCCACTGGTGATTTCTGAAGAGTTGACGTGTCTGAGAAACGATGGTTGTTACCAAGTGGCTGAATAGGACTACAGAAGTTGTGGAGGTCGTTGTACGTCATTACGCCGAACACGTAAACACTCCTCTAAGTTAGTTTGCCCTGTTCTGCTTGAAAGCAAGTACCTGCCTCCTGAAAACTGTTCAAACAAACGCTTCAACTCGTACCATTTAGAATCTGTGTGTTTGAATATGGATCTGAAGTTGGCGTGACGTTGAAGTCGTGCTGCTTGACTCGGCTGTAGTTCCTTTATAGCATCACGTTAGCATTTTGCTTCTGGAGATTAGATTTATGATTCGAACATTATAAAAGTAGGGTAGACATGTGGAGATTATCCGTCTGAACAAAACGTGCATTTATCAAACAGGTTCGTTTTCAACAGACCTTATTTCGAGCTATTTTCCTAAATCCTATGGAGAAAACCCGTAGTTTTTTTGTCGAGGGAACCAGCAGCTTCCTTCAGGGTGAATACGTCATCCCTGCACCACTCTATTGACCATACATTTCAAAACGAAGAGTGAAGCTTGTGGTAATTAGGAATAAAGTTGCCTTGAAAGCATATTTGGGTGATTATTTAAACTCTATGGACAGAAGGTGATAAACACAAGGGTTAAGATGAAGATTTAAACCTCTGTTCCTCCGCATCAAACAGGCTGACTCGAAGAGAGGAGGAAAGAAAGAGACTGAGAGAGAGAAGAAGAAGAAGATCCTGGCCGCCAGACGCAAGCAGCTGAACATCGACCATCTGAACGAAGACAAGCTCAAGTAAGACTCACACACACTTCACACAAAGATTACAATTCTCAGGACTCACTTTTATTTATCCTCAGGGTGAAAGCAAACTCTTAATCCATGTGGCTTTCTTTAATAATTAATATTCAAAACATTAAGGGAAGGTATTTATTTTTCTGAGATGTTTCTGACGTGTTTATCACATTTTTTATTAATTTAACTCACATTTTTTTCAGTATCTTATGTTTTTCTTCTGACATTTCTTTGACGCATTGCTCTAACTTGTATTCATTTACTTAACACACATTTTTTAAAGCAATTTACATATTTTTCCGACATGTTTTGGACACCTTTTCTGTATTTTATTTATTTATTTAACTTACATGTTCTTTTAGGGATTTTATATATTTTTCTGACATTACTGTGTGTTGTTGTGCTGCAGGGATAAGATCACTGAGCTGCACGAATGGATGACCACGCTGGAGTCTGACAAGTTCGATCACATGGAGAGACTGAAGAGGCAGAAGTACGAGGTGAGTCAACAAAACAGGAACTCATACAACTTATTTACATGTTTTAAATACCTTATTCCTTTAATTTGTCAGTAAATATGGTCTGTACTGTACGTTTACTATGTGCATTTCTTAAAGGAGGCTTTAAATAGTTTGTGTTTACTTACTAAAGTATTGCATATCGGTGTTGTTTTTCAATTAAACCATTATATTTGGTTTTATGGTGATTTTGGGTAAATAAATCAGATCCAGTTATCAAAAAGAAAGCCTTGTTAATTGATTAATAAATGAATAGATCTCTCCTTATTCAAGTCATACTTTTTATAGTACATTGAGAGACACATTTTTGATTCTGGCTTGTGTTTAGACAACATTTAACAATTGATAGCTTAATTGAAAAGCATTTATTTTGTTCAAAATCTATGGAAGAGAAGCATTATTTTCTTGCAGATTTAGCAACCTCCTTAGCCCTAAATGCTATCATTATAATAACCATATTCATCCACAGGTTTGCCTCGGTATGTACCCTGATTTCTGCACAATAATCCTCATAATCTTTCTCCGGCTGTAGCAGATATTTGTTGTTGTTGTTGTTGTTTAAATTGTCGTGCGATCTTGAGGTTTTTCGCACAGCCACGCTCCGGGTTTGAACCTCGATGTGTGTTTGATTCCCTGCAGGTCACCACCCTGCGTAAGAGAGTTGAAGAGCTCAGTAAATTGTAAGTAGAGCTGCAGCGACGCTCTGCCTGCAGCTTGGGGCTCGCTGCATGTTAGCATGAAGGTCAAGAAGGGAAAACACAGCGCCCCCCGCTGGCCGAGAGGAGACTACACACACCAGCGAGACAAAAAACGAAACACCTAAGAGTTTGTTTCTAAAAGTGACATCTGAAAGATCTTGATTTTATTTTAAATGTAAAAATCACACACAAAATTACACATTTCAGAAAGTTGGCATTGAATTTCTGCATTTTTTGTAATTGAATTATTTTTTTTATAATATAATAATAACAATAATAATACAAAGGGATTTATTTTTATATTCCTGATTCAAATCATGATGTTAAATTATTACATAATTAACAAAATATTCCTATTTTACAACTTTGATGTTTTTATAAACCAAAAATGTGAGAATATTTTTTGTTATGATGACACTTCTGAGCTTCCGTACATGACTTAAACAAACTTTAAATGTAAAGACAATGCAGGACATGTCATGTAAGACAGTTACCTTTAATCCTTTTTTTATTATATCTAATAGTTGTATACAAATTAGCTTTTTTTAGATGACATTTTGGAAACAAACTCTTCGGTTGAAAGCAAGACGGATCTACATTGGATGTAAAGGTGGTATTGGGTGACTGAGCTTTAGCATCGCAGAGCTTTGGTCAGGTGTGGCTGAGCGGTAACAGGTAAGTTTGACCCTGCTGAGGTTTCAGAGCCGAGCTGAAGCAGAGTCTCTCTAATATCTTTCTTTTTGAGGCGGGAAACTACGACGGGTGTTTTAACGCAACAATGATCAGATTGCGAAGTCATGTGACCGTGCTGCAGTTCTTTTATAGCCCAACATTAGCCACCTTTAGCTTAGCGGTGGTGACGTGAAGTCATGTGACCGTGCTGTAGTTCCTTTATAGCCCAACATTAGCCACCTTTAGCTTAGCGGTGGTGACGTGAAGTCATGTGATCGTGCTGTAGTTCCTTTACAGCCCAACATTAGCCTCCTTTAGCTTAGCGGTGGTGACGTGAAGTCATGTGACCGTGCTGTAGTTCCTTTATAGCCCAACATTAGCCTCCTTTAGCTTAGCGGTGGTGACGTGAATTCATGTGACCGTGCTGTAGTTCCTTTATAGCCCAACATTAGCCACCTTTAGCTTAGCGGTGGTGACGTGAAGTCATGTGACCGTGCTGTAGTTCCTTTATAGCCCAACATTAGCCTCCTTTAGCTTAGCGGTGGTGACGTGAATTCATGTGACCGTGCTGTAGTTTCTTTATAGCCCAACATTAGCCTCCTTTAGCTTAGCGGTGGTGACGTGAATTCATGTGACGACTCAATACAGAGGAAACACTGATCATATGCTTGACCCCGTCCTGGTTTCCCATGATGCCTCACTCTACAGCACCTGGAAACTCGTTAAAGGAAAGCAGAGGGATTCTCCTCAGAGGTAAACGTGTTAAAGCTGCCGCTGTGTCGTTTTTCAGGTGCTCACTATCAGGAACCGCATTGATTGTTTGCAGAAGCAGTAAGTACTGGCATCGATGGGTTCACTGAAACTCAGTAATATTAATACCTTAACTCAAATATATCTGCGTGAACCCTTCCCTTAGCAGGACATAACTGACCGTAACAGGACAGTCTATGTCTGTTTATGGCAAAAAAAAACACTTGCATAGTATAGGTCAAGCTAACTAGGTTTAACTGTTTATTTTTACATTAATTTAAAAGTTCAATATTAGCATCACTTGTTAAGATTTACAGCTACACTCTGTTTTGAACTATGGTGCATTAGGGCCATTGAAGTGCAAAAAATCTTTTAAATTACGAAACATACTTGGATATTTTTCTAGTTTTAAGTCAACTTTTCCATCAATAATTCTTAGTTTGTGTACCTTGGTTAATTTTAAAGTTAATTTGTTAAGATAGAAGGAAGCCATAAATAGACCAAAGACACTAACACCCCCAGAAAGTGTTCAGGCCCAAATCCACGGCTAAAAAAACTTGTCTGGAAGTCAACATGGAGGCGACCTCGATCCAACTCTCAGGTCATTCATGTTGTCACGTTGCGTGTTTATCCCAAAATACAACATTAGCAGCATTTTGTCAGCAGGATTTTAACTCAGTTATTCCTTAATTCCTGCTGTTATTAACAGGCACTAAGTCAAACCTTATATTAAAGTTCAGCAGGAGAGCTAACGTATTGAGAACAAGTAGGCTACATTAAGCTAGGCTAAAAAGCTAACGTAGAAAACTTTAGGCTAACTAGCTTGCTATAAAAAACTTTGCATAGTAAATATAATGCATAATTATTGCATATAAATGTAAATAAACATTAAAACAACGATATAATGTATGTATAACCTTATTTAGATCAGTTATAATAATAAGCTAGCTAGCTAATGTAGAAAACTTGGAAAGTAGGCTAGGCTAACTAGCCTGTCTAGAACAACTTTGTATAGTTAATCTACAGGAATATAATTTATAATTCTTCCATGTAAATTTAAATAAGCATTAACACAACAATATAATGTATGTATAATCTTAATTAGATTGTTATAAGCTAGCTAGCTAACGTAGAAAATGTAGCACAACTATACTGAAATGTGTACAGCTAATAGTCCATCATATTCATTTTTAGTCCTTTTTTCCAAGCAGTTAGTTTAAATGTTCTGGTTATTACTAGCAATTGCTATTCTGCTGTGGCCGTATATATGTTAGTTATTTAGGAAAACAAACTGCTGCTTTTGATTGTCTTCTTGGAGGCGGCCAAGCTAATGCAGTCTGAAAGAAACTGGAATTTCATGCAAATGGATTGCTAAGCTAAGTAAAAGCTTCTAAGGAATACTGTTAATTTTGTTAGCTTGGTTTAGGAATCTGGCGCAAAGATTTCTACTTCTTTTTGTTCTGCTTCATTACGCCTGGTCAGCTCCATATGTTGCTTCTGTTTTGTCCAGAAATATGTGTGTTATTTATCGTACGTACCCATTAATAACTTCATAATTTTATATTTCATTGTAAATATACTGGTCGGTATGCGAGGAGTATTCCCTGGTGTTCTCTGAAAAAGGATGATGAACAGATATTCATTATATATTGTCAGTATAACGTTCAATAGAGGAAAACAAGACCTCAAGAAACGACCTGGTTTTACAGTAAGAAAATTACATTATTAAATGCAATTAAGTACCAAAGTAGTTCATCCTTTCTCAGTGTACAGATCAGGTTTCCTCTCTTCATACTGACCCCTTTACTTATTTGTGTGTGAGAGCCATTACAACAGTAACTGTGAGGGTATTCACATTACTTTACTTGGCTATTGGACTCAGTAATGATTCAGTTTGTGCAGGTAAGTGCTGCATGAGTTTGGGATTTTAAGACTGCAAAACCATTAGCATTTTATCCCATTTGCATGTGGCTCAGTTGTTTAGTTCTTATGGTTGCCAAAAAGTAAACCTTAAGTTGATTATTGAACAGCTTGTACCATTTTTGTGCCATTAAACTAAATAAATGTAAATTTTTAAGTGACTTTTTACATTGATTGTTGCAGGGAAAGCTAATTATTTGGAAACTAGTCATTAGCTTTGTTAGCTAACGAGAGGTTCTGCACATTGTATTCTTTCTGTGTTAGTCAGCTAAAATCTGCTTTAACAATTCACTCGTGATTTCAGATAACATATTTGGAAACATGCTAATCGTCTGCATAAAAGCTGATGCAAAATATCCACCTGCATCGTTAAGAATAGTTTAATTGCAGCCTGATCCAGACTGGCTGTACAAAGTAGTACTAGTAGTAGACATATTAGTATTGTTCAGAATCAGAATCAGTTGTTGGATGGAAAACCAATTTTGTAGTTTTATCTAGTTGCTAAGGTGCTATTAAGTGTTGCCATGCCATTTATCTGACAACCCATTACCCTGAAAGTCTAGGAGTTCGTAAACAATACCGTAAGACCAAAGTGCAATGGTAAATTATCCCAAAAACAAAAGTCCTGGTTTCTTATTTAAGCATTTATAGGTTTGTGTATTTCATTTACTACTTTGGGTCTCCGAATAACGGGCTTTCGGACAAATTCGCAGACCCTTTTTCAAGCATGGCACTAAACTGAAGTGTGCGTCTGAAGTGTTGTGAAGTTGTGTGAAACTAAAACTCTGCACAGAAGGCCATTATCCATTGTTGAACAATCATTTACAAACCGTTAAAAACCCCCACACATTTCTGACATGTATTTTTTTTTTTTCGTATTACAGCAGCAAGAAGGGAGCCGCCGCCCGCCGCAGAAAGTAGATCTTCCCAAAAACGAAAGTGCGATCTTCTCGAACACACGCCTGAGGAAAAGACGCGCACTTTGGCAAAGGTCCTAGCCCGGAAGAAGCCAGTAACGCTGAGGTGTACTTTGCGATTATCAACACGCGTCCTGAAACATGCAACCAGGAGCCTTTAGCTGCTGTTCATAAGGAATAAAAAAACGTAAAAAGAAACTTGCATTCGTCATCACGCTTCCTCGCCCTCAGCTGTTTGGTTCTCAGTATTTTTGTAAATAAAGTGTGACACTTCAAGCCATGACTGTAGAGCTGTTGTTATTCAAAAGAAATCAATAAAGTTCCGTATTTTTCAGACAGTCATTTGTTCAACACTGTTTTCCAAACTGCAGAGTTGAATTGAACATGGAGCTAAATGGTGTAGAAGACAGGATATATAGAGTCTGCGTACCTAAGTAAAACAAAGACTCAAAACTCCAAAAAGTATGTTTTATATTATCAATACTATATTACATAATCCATAAGGGATTGGTTGCAGCTATTCCTTTAAAGGGTGTTTAAGAAAATGTAAAGTTTACACAGTTTTCATTTGAAAATGGTCAAATATTGCATCAGGGTCAGATAGCCTAACTAGCTAACGTAGAAAACTTTAAATCTGCTAGCTTGAATATCTATGAACATGAAGATTATTATACTTTCCTTTTATAAACATGTAAATAAGCATATTCTTATTTAGCTCAATAGTAGTATGGCTAGTCGGATCATGGAAAGTAGGGTACAAGCTAATGTAGAAAACTTAGCATTACTAAACTGAAATTTGTTTATCTAATAGTTGGGTTTAATAAAATATATTATCAGTATATGATTGAATATCTAGCCATAAAGGTTAACAGGCTAAAAAGTCAAGCATTTTACATCTGCCATTTTGACAATTTAGCAATATAACTTATGTAATGAAAATCTAAAGTCAGTTAGGCTAACAAGCTAGCGTGGAACATTTTAAGTCTGCTAGCTTACTTAGAGAACGTTGCATATGTAGTAAATGAATATTACAATTATTTTAGAATCCTTTGACTTGAATGTAAATAAGCATTGACACAACAATATAATGATTTTATGATCATGGTAAGTTAAGCTAACTAGTTAACGTATACATCTTAGCATTACTAAAGCTAAGGCAGCGTTTTTGATACTTGAGAAGATTAACAGTTAAAGTCTGTTTTGAACTACAATCTGTATTATTAATTACAGAGCACAGGGTCATGGGTAATGCTCAGGGTAGAAACATTGACATTGTTGAGATAGATAGCCCTAAATACACAAAATACATTAACATCCCCAGAAAGTGTTCAGGCCAAAATCTAAGCTAACTAGCTAACGTAGACAGCGTTGCTAGCTACGTATAAACCTTTGAGTAGAAAATGAAAATGAAAATGATTTTATAATCCTCCTTATAAATGTAGATAACCATTGACACAAAAATATAATGTATGTATCATCTTATTTAGCTCAATAGTAATGATATGGCTAGATTGATCATGGAAAGTCTGTTAGGCTAACTAGCTAACGTAGCAACCTTAGCATAACTAAACTGAACTGTGTACATCGTGTTGGGTTTCATAATATTTCTTATAAGTCTTGTTTTCCCAAGAGCTCAGTTTAAAAAAACCTGGTTAATTCTGCCTGAGAAATTAGTTTTAGACTAAATTGCTAATCTGTTGTAGGCCTAATTTAGTAAATTATACAATTTCCGGGTTTAAAATGGACTAATATTGCATTAGGGTCCCTGAGAAAGAAGTAGGTGTTTGGAAAAAGTACATTTCTGTAGCTCTAATCAAATCGTTTTTCTATAACAACAACAAAAAGGTCACAAGAGACATCATTTATTGGTTAGAAAATGCATTCAATAAGCCGTCACCATTATTTAATTAGTTTTTTAGAGGCTTGAATCCAATATTCCTCACTGTGATTACTCACCTCCTGATTGGCAGGACAGGAAGCAGGTGTGTGTGTGTGTGTGTGTGTGTGTGTGTGTGTGTGTGTGTGTGTGTGTGTGTGTGTGTGTGTGTGTGTGTGTGTGTGTGTGTGTGTGTGTGTGTGTGTGTGTGTGTGTGTGTGTGTTGATTGGGAACACCTGGTGAAGGTAAAGGTTATAAAGCCCAGCAGAGCTCAGTGTGACAGAAACCTCTGAACAATGAGCTGCTTTCACTTCAGTTTGGTTTCCAAGATGATTTAAAATTGGGATTTGGTTTAGAAAGTGAAACGTTTTTAGAAACATGGGGATTACCCTGGGGCTGTTTTAAGGTTTTAATTTGATGCGTTTCACTCGGGGGACACTTATCTGTCATACTTACTCAAAATAGGTCCAGATAAATGCTGGTTTATGGTTAAAAAATGAAGGAAATCTAAAGTAGAGACACTACATACTGATATAGACCTGAACATCAGCAGGAGAGGACTCTTTAAAGTAGAGACACTACATACTGATATACACCTGAACATCAGCAGGAGAGGACTCTTTAAAGTAGAGACACTACATACTGATATACACCTGAACATCAGCAGGAGAGGACTCTTTAAAGTAGAGACACTACATACTGATATACACCTGAACATCAGCAGGAGAGGACTCTTTAAAGCAGAGACACTACATACTGATATACACCTGAACATCAGCAGGAGAGGACTCTTTAAAGTAGAGACACTACATACTGATATACACCTGAACATCAGCAGGAGAGGACTCTTTAAAGTAGAGACACTACATACTGATATACACCACATCCAACCCAGTCTCACGGCATTTCGTGTTATAGTCACGACATGTAATCTATTGATTCGTGTTCACCAACACGATTTTCCCCTTTTTTTCGTGTCACACAGAACGATTTTAAAATCAATGTATTTCTATTGGTAGTATGTTTCGTGCCTGCAACACGTCTTTTTGTGTGTCTTGGAAGACCGGAAGCTGTGTGGTTCATAAAAACATGTTCTTACTCAATATCAAGCCACGATTATTGTTTTTATTTTAAATCGTATAATGTCTGACTTTTTTTCCTTCTAATTTGTTATTCTTTTCTAAATAACACACTGTTATTTACTCAACAATAGCACACAATTATCCTTGTTAAAATAACCGGAAACAGACGTAGGCCTATATGGGACATTTCGAGCATCATTGCGATACACAGCCACTGAACTGATAACCCAAGATCCTCAGCTATGGTTTAAGCTCGGTGATTGGATGTTTTAGCCGCAATGCACGTTGGGATATGGTGTTAATGCGATATGAAATCCCAAAAACATTTCGGAGTTTAGGATGGCCGAAGACACTACACTACCCATAATCCCCAGCTATCGTTTGGGACTACAGTCCCCGTGATTAATCTTCAAGCTCTGGGATAGGATGTTGCAGTGGCAGTGCGCCAAGGTTACGCCGAACATCAAACAGCTCTTTGAAATGGAACGAAACCACGGCAGACTATCCAAAACTGGATTCGAACGGGACCAGCCCCCCCCACACCAACATTTATCTGCAGATCCCTATAAAGTATATTCATTACTCGTTATTCTCTACTAATAGTTCAGTAAAGACTGTATATAATGGCTATTTTGCACATCCCTTTCAAGATTTCAAGATTTTCTAAGGTTTATTGACATATCATATACACAACTATGGTGTAGTTATGCAATGAATGAAAAACTTGGGTCGCAGGTTCCTCAACAGTGCATTACAAGACATCTATCAATATGTGTGTACCTCCACCATTAAACTGTCAAATTCTGCACATTTCTTATACTATCTACATACATCTTATAAGAGTATCATTCATATCAGTACAGCAGGAGAGGACTCTTTAAAGTAGAGACACTACATACTGATATACACCTGAACATCAGCAGGAGAGGACTCTTTAAAGTAGAGACACTACATACTGATATACACCTGAACATCAGCAGGAGAGGACTCTTTAAAGTAGAGACACTACATACTGATATACACCTGAACATCAGCAGGAGAGGACTCTTTAAAGTAGAGACACTACATACTGATATACACCTGAACATCAGCAGGAGAGGACTCTTTAAAGTAGAGACACTACATACTGATATAGACCTGAACATCAGCAAGAGAGGACTCTTTAAAGTAGAGACTCTACATACTGATATACACCTGAACATCAGCAGGAGAGGACTCTTTAAAGTAGATACACTACATACTGATATACACCTGAACATCAGCAGGAGAGGACTCTTTAAAGTACAGACACTACATACTGATATACACCTGAACATCAGCAGGAGAGGACTCTTTAAAGTAGAGACACTACATACTGATATACACCTGAACATCAGCAGGAGAGGACTCTTTAAAGTAGAGACACTACATACTGATATACACCTGAACATCAGCAGGAGAGGACTCTTTAAAGTAGAGACACTACATACTGATATACACCTGAACATCAGCAGGAGAGGACTCTTTAAAGTAGAGACACTACATACTGATATACACCTGAACATCAGCAGGAGAGGACTCTTTAAAGTAGAGACACCACATACTGATATACACCTGAACATCAGCAGGAGAGGACTCTTTAAAGTAGAGACACTACATACTGATATACACCTGAACATCAGCAGGATATGTCCTCTTTAAGAAATAAGTTATTTCATTGTAATCTCGAAAAACACCAAAGCCTCTGTAGATGCAGTTCTTCTCTGCGACCACACGATGGCGCTGCAGGTTTAAAGGTTGAATGGTTTATTTTACTACCAGACTGGTACCTGTGTTTTCAGGTGAAAAATCCTCCTAAAGCTGATAAATATCTTGTATTCATTTCACTTGCGTTTTTGAATTTTTGGTGCAAAATTATATGATTCGTTTTGAGCTTTACCACAAAATATACTTTAATTTCTCTAAAAGTGAAAATAAAATTGTAAAATTATTAAAAAAGACTAAATGGCTCATCATAAAATAATTAAACAGCTAAATGTGATTAAAATATTTAAAAGCAGAAAGTGCGTATATCTAAATTAACGTATTATATATATTCTTTGTACCATTAAATAATGTTATTATCTCTCAATAAAATACTTTAAAATCTAAATAATCCTGATCAGAAAATGACATAAATTAAAAAGCAGAGTCGTGTTTTTTTTTGTATAAATATTCGTTTTCATTTATTAGTCATAAGACTGTCACTCAGTTTTCAGATGTATAAATATAAAGTTTAACATTTTCACAACAAACAAACAAAAGCACGTACAGACGGAAACATTAAATACATAATTAACACTTTCATTGGAACAAATCAGCTCTTATTTACATCGTATGTACAGAAACAGAAAAGTGGTCCTCCGCTGCAGTGAGTGAAAACATCAAATAATAATAATTGTTTTTAAATTGAACAGGAAGCAGACAGACTCCCACACATTGTTGTTGTTACTTACTGCAGTTTTGCATGACATATCTTTAAAATATCACTGGATGTTATTGCAGTTGCTTTTCTTCCCGAGGGAATCAAACAGCTGGGGCTTTTTTTTACGACTTCAGATGGACGAATGTGGAGGAATGTAAATGGATGTTTTTTTTGTTTGGCCTCCGTCCTTCATCAAATAGACTTTTTGCACAGAGAGGAAGAAAAAAATATCCATCTGGACGACTGACTCTAAATCAGCCTTTAAAATAACTTCTCATAACTTAAAATAAAATTGAAATACTGTAAGAAATGAACCGAGTTGTATTCATCACTAAACCTGTGTTTAAAAACGACATTTCCCAGCATTCATAGTGGTTTTTACATCTAAAATGCACTTTTTTTTACAGCAGGAAAGAGAATTTCAAGGGTTAAATATAGTTAAATATGAAAGATAATTAATGCCAGGAAAATAAATATGGCGTATGGAAACTTGGGAATGAGAAAATCCACTTTGAATCCTCTTTCAAATTTTTTTTTTACATGTCAGGTCAACAAAATATATTCTTAAAATGTTCAAAATACAAGTCAAAATTAGATTACACGACTTTATCTTGAAATAATTATCTATATTTTTTTGTTGTAACTAATATTTTAAATACTTATTTAAAAGCTGTTTGATTAAGACTTAAAAATACAAAAATATTGTCTTTGCAAAATCGTCTTCTGCACGTGGAGTTTGCTCGGTAATTATAAAATCTATAAAATCTGATATAAAATAAGAAACTCCACCAATAGCGACAAATACTTTTGCAATAAGTAAATGAGCCTTACGTTTTTTTTGTATAAACTCAAAAGGATTTCCCCAGAATTCTCCTTCTCATTTTTTCTTGGCACAAATGAGCTTCCATACATTTGGCTTTTGGAAGGAATCTGGTGCAAACAGGTCGTGAAACTCAGTTCAGTTAAATTAAATTAAAAGGTAGAGTTAGTCTGATATAAAATAACACACTCCACCTATAGCGACAAATACTTTTGCAATAAGTAAATGGGTCTTAAGTTGTTTTTTACTAAACTCAAAAGGATTTCCCCAGAATTCTCATTTCTTTCTTGGCACAAATGAGCTTCCATACTTTTTTTTTTTTTTGAAGGAATCTGGTGCAAACAGGTCGTGAAACTCAGTTCAGTTAAACTCAATTAAAAGGTAGAGATAGTGGGGGTTTATAGGACTTGGTAGATGAGGTTTGGGTCCTGGATGGGGGTCTGGATGGGGGTCTGGATGGGGGTATGGATGGGGGTATGGATGGGGTTCTGGATTGGGTTCTGGTTCTGGTTCTGGTTCTGGTTCTGGTCTGGCTCGGGGGCAGAGGGGGTGTCGGTTGAGATCCGCTCCACGATGCTGGACAGGCAGTCGAGGCTGGAGACAACAGAGCTGCGATTCTTCAGAGAACCTGCAAAACAAAACACAAGACAACGTTAAAAATCTTATAAATATATATTCTGAATAAAGCTTTAATTTTCAAGTTTCTTTATACAGCACCTTTCAACACAAGACAATTCAACGTGCTTTACACACATCTAAGACATTAAGAAACATCACCTTCCCTTTGCTTTTACTGTTAAATAAGCCTAAGTAAATAATATAATACATAGTTGATCTCTATGAAGTATAACACACAACTCTGTTTTGATCTGTATTTTCCTGCTCAGAATATAACAGTCAAACCTGATGTTTTTAGTTGTATTATTTATATGTTTTTATCAACTATGTTTATAGCTTTACTCTGGAAGAATTATACAATTATAAAATGTGCACATTTGCAAATCAAACAAAACACACACTTTTTGACGTTAAAAAATAAATAAATTTGAAGATATTTAATGTTTATTTATCACTAGACGTCTTTTAAGTGGCAGCATAACTGGCCTGTAAGCTGTATATATTATCGTTATTATTATATTAAATATATTACATTTGATATTTTATTATACATTTATTTTTGGGGGGTTTCTTACCGTTTTGTTTCTCTGAGAAATACGAGCTTTCATAATTTCCTCTTCTGTTTTTCTGACAGCTGGGCCCGGTGAAATCCGTCTGCAGAGGCAAAGGAACAAGACATAAGTTAAGAAATAAGTTTCAGTCACATTTCTGCATTATTTACAATAAATCAGTCACAGATCTGATCTAAGGCCTGGGATCAGTTTCCACAAATTGGTCAAAGACAGATAAAGTGTTAAAATAAGCAAAATAAGCTAAATTAATAAAAGTTAAAGTGAGAAAAAGACGGATTTATACTTTTAATAAAATCACAATACATTACTAACCGTATTGTAGGCTACAGGAATACTACACATTAGGGTGGTCCGAAAGTCTAAGCTCCAACCCCCAGAATTCATTCTATTAGTCAAGAAAACTCTCCTGGTGAATGTGTCCCTCAATCTGACATCATGTACCCCCCCCCCCCTCATCGACCTTGAAGTGTAGCCTCAGTTGCAGCACCGTGGCGATGGGGGGGGCGGGGGGGGGGGGGGGGACATGATGTCAGATTGAGGAACAAATTCACCAGGAGAGTTTTCTTGACTAATAGAATGAATTCTGGGGGTTGGAGCTTAGACTTTCCCACTTTCAATTTGAAGGACCACCCTACGTGAGGTTGAACTTCAAGGTTGATGAGGGAGGGGTAAATGTTGTTGGAATTTGAATAAAATTCACCAGGAGAGTTTTCTTGACTATCATAACGAATTCCGGTGGTTGGCACTAAGGACCACCCTACTACACATATTATCATTTCACTAGTAATCAATTTTTCAATAAAATGTTTACGAACGATTTTCATGGAAATGAAATTATCGTAAAAAATTGACGAAATTCAAAATGTAATGATCACTGTATTAAAAAATCGCGAGTGTATCAACGTAAATCATCTCTGCGTTTAGGACAGAGTAATATACGGGATCTAACGAAATGTATAAAGCTTTAGTTTCCACAAAAAACTACATTTTTTAAACAAATCTAGTGCAGAAAAATTATGCTTTTCTGAATCAAAACGAAAACATTGCATTAACTATTAAAATCCATGTTTTTGTCTATTTTTAATGTCACTTAATTTACAGATAAAAAGACAACCTGAGATTAAACGAATCAAATCGATAGTAATAAAACACATTTAATAGGATGTGTAAAAGCTCAAGATAATTAAATCAAATTAAATTAACGAAATCTTATTGAAAATAAATAAATAAACGAATGAAACTAAAACTACGACTGAGGAGAGATCAAGCTAGTTTCCCCAGATCTCCCCCCGGTCCTTTGGAGAAGACATGAGACGGTTTCTAAGCTTCGGTTTCCCGCAGAATAAATACAGATCAGTGATGGAGAGAAAATACATTTACCCAGAGAAACGAGGAAAACTAATAACACAAACATAAACCAGTAAAGGAACCAAAGTAAGGATAAACTATTGTCTCAAATAAAAGAACGAATAAAACAAAATAACCAAAATCCAACTTTTCCGTGCGTAAAGACACAGTGGATACACTCTTGGACACGTTCATAAGAACACTCAATCCCCCCTCTCCCCCCACCCTGCTGCATGTTTGACAACACATAAAATAAAATAAGGAAAACTAAGATTTAAAACTTAACAAAAATGTAACTTTTCCGCGCGTAAAGACGCAGTGGATCAACTCACGTCCAAAAGGAGCCAACAAAAGCACCAAAACAAAACAAGAAAACGAGTCAAACTAAAAGAGAAAAACAAAGTAAAGATACGTGGATACTATATAATATATAAACTATTGTACACGCGTTTTTAGGAAATACAAAAACGAATAAAACACAAACAAATAACCAAAACTAACTTTTCCGTGCGTAAAGACGCAGTGGATAAACACACTCAAATCCCCCTCCCCTGCTGCCTGTTTGACAGCTGTCTGGCTCCCTGACACTCACCATGCCGTCGGAGCAGTTGGACCGGGGGCTGGAGGCGTCCGAGTCCCCGCTGTAGTGCTCCATCCCCGGGTAGAAGCTCTCCTCCGGCACGCCCCCCCCTGCTCCGCGCAGCAGCGCCTGGAGAGACTCGATGTAGCTGATGGCGTTGCGCAGGATCTCCACTTTGGGCAGCCTCTGGTTCGGATTGGCAGATGTGCATCTCTTCAGGTTCTCAAACGCGTCATTCACCTTCCCCAACCGCCGCCTCTCGCGCATGGTGGCCGCCTTCCTCCTGTCCGCGCCCGTGGTTTTCCTCTTGCACGCTTTGCACGCCCAGAGGAGGCAGCGGCCCGCGTGGTGGTGTCCGCTGGGGGCTCGCACGTGCTCATCCTGGTGGTGGTGGTGCAGGGAGGAGGAAGAGGAGGAGGATGACGGTGAGGGAGAGGGGCACGAGGAAGAAGAGTCCGGCTTCAGGAGGCCCGCGTGCACCAGGCGCGGGTCCAGGTCCTCGAAGAAGTGCATGTCAGTGGTGTTGAAGCACGGGTCGTCGTAGAAATCATCTGCGGCAGGGATGGGGAAAGAGATATCCGACAGCTCCATGATCACACAGAAAAAATCTAAAACACCACCGAAGAAGAAGGAGAAGGAGGAGAAGAACACAAAACTGGAAGATTGACAATAAAGTTGACTTTGAAGAAGAAGAAGAAGAAGAAGAAGGAAAATCCAGAAAGTGTCTGAGTCTTTTTGTTTTTGGAGGGGAATGTAGAGTCCTTCACACTCTCTTCTGTCCACTCAGCTGTTGACCTGGAGACTTTTATACCTGGGACAACCCGAGGGGGGCGGGGTCAGAGCGGTGACGTGAGCTGGGGTCTGACCAATCAGCGAAAAGAGGGCGGGGTTTTTACAGCTTCACGGTAATTAGTGTTCAATTACCTCTAACAGAGCAGTAACAGCGGGGTAATAAACTGCAGCTCTCAAAAACACATGTGCGAGAGCAAATACTGACAGCAGATATTAAGGATTTAAATCAGGGGGGGGGGGCTTACTTTATAGAGGGTCTATTAGAGTTTTTATTTTATTACAAAGTCTGTTTTTTTTAATAATAAATTGCTATACATTTTTATTAATTAAATGCAATGTTTTTCTGGCAGCAAGGAGTGATGGGGTTAAAAAAGGGAATTACATCAAAGAAATTAAGAGAAAATTAAATATGGTTGGGGCCTAATGTTTAGGCCCTATGACAGAATAACACATTTTAAAAGTGAATAAAACATGATTTTAATGGAATAAATGTGTTTTAAGTCATTGAATAAATATGTATAGAAAAAATAAACAAATCAGAAAAGCCAATTTGAAGTTTAAAACCTTTTATTTGTATTTATTTATATTTTGAAAGGAATACAAGTATAAAAAAAGGTGGAAAAGAGGAATACTTAAAAATCAAAGTAGAAAACAGTAATAAAAAAAGGAGAATTTTATAATCTTGATATATTTAAATCTGTATAAATATAATAATCAAATTGGGGCAAAGTAGTATAAAATAATAAGAATTAATGGTGATATTGTGACAGAAATTACATTTTAAATTTGAGTTAATTATCATCCAGTTTGTGATGTTTTCACCTTCTGACTAATTGCTTTTTTCTTACGCTTTTGATTATTAGGTCAAAACAATATTAAAAAACATTTAAAACCAAATAATGTTGATAATAATCTTTTTTTTAATTATTTTCTTTTATTACTTTTCATATATGTATGAAAGTTAAACTTATTAAGACATACATGATATCCAAAATGAGCAGAAATACTTCATACAAGGCCTCATATTTCATAATGAGCCACACAGTTTAAATACTGTAAGTTTATACCAGTAAATGTAATTGAGAGATTATTAGACCGCCTGCCTCCCATCTGCATCACCATCCACACACATTAAAATGTAGATTATAGATTTTAATATTTCTATATAATGTTTACCTGCAGTACCGATATATTGCAGCAGAGGGCGCTGCAGAGCACACATCTGCACGAAGCTACCCTCCACTATCCTCTGAGTGACAGATGGTCACGAGCTGATGCTTTAAGTGTTGGAGGAAATATTCAAAGCCTCCACTCACAGGATTATCCCTATAAAAGTGATTGACAGGTCTTTAAATACAGGACTCTGACCCCCCCCCCCCCCCAAAACAACTCAATGCAAGATGATAATGTTTAAACATGCCGGTAATTAAAGGTGTGTGAATATCAGTGTTGTGCATCCAATTGAAACACACCTTAACAAACAAAGTTCCTAATAGAAGTCAAAGTCTGAAATTCACCAGAAATCATGAAGTGAAAAATCCAGAATAATCTGTTAAACTCACAGATTTTGACATAAATTGTTTACAAATATGAATCATACTGCAGTGCTGATGCAGGGAAATGAATATGATTGCTGACGAAAACAATAACAGTTTCTATAGAAAGCTATTAGACTGTTTTGGATGATATAACATGTTAAGCACTCAAACAAAAACCCCACAAATGCTAAAGTGTACCTTCTTTATTACATTGACAACAAATATATGATAGAAACACTGATGAAATAATAATAGAAAATAAAGTGCCATTTGGAATAAACAACAACAACAATAACAACATCATGGCTTCTTCTCTGGCCTACGCTAGACCTTTACAACAAGTAACTTGAAATGATTGCATAATGTCACTGGTTTTCATTAAGGACCCCCCATCCATCAGGAGGAGGGGGAAAAACACATCATATAGATTCAATGTGATCCCAACATTACGACTTTATTCTGGACATTTTCAACTATTCCGAAAGTTTGATATGATTCTCAACATTTTGACATTATTTTGAAAAACTTCACACTTTGGTCAGCCCACAAACTCCTCCTGAATCATTGTATTAACTACAACTCTTTAGCTTCTACATCAACGAGATGATAACTCTACTTATTCGAAACAATTAATTGAATATTATACATAAGTTTATAGTGTTTCCTTCTTTATTCGAGGTATAAGTTTGTCAGAATTGTGCAATGATGTTGTCATTAACGTCTGATTCAGGCCCAGCCTTCAGATGGACTGAAACTGAACTAAAGATGAAGCGGTGGAGGACAGAGGGGCACTTTGAGGATAACAAGGTGTCCCAAACTGCTGCTGACGGAAAACGGTTTTACACGACTCATAAACGGGGATCGATGTTCACCTCTGCAGCTCCACCATCTGGAAACACCATCAGCTCTCTAACGCTGCTTTCATCTGAGAATGATCCGGAACTCAAAGAGAGAAATGTACACCGTCCGCTTTAGACCAGAGCTCCAGGGGTTTAACCTCAATACCTCTATACCTCTATACTTCTATACCTCAATACCTCTATACCTCTATACCTCTATACCTCAATACCTCTATACCTCAATACCTCTATACCTCTATACCTCTATACCTCTATACCTCAATACCTCAATACCTCTATACCTCTATACCTCTATACCTCTATACCTCTATACCTCTATACCTCAATACCTCTATACCTCTATACCTCTATACCTCTATACCTCTATACCTCTATACCTCTATACCTCAATACCTCTATACCTCTATACCTCTATACCTCTATACCTCTATACCTCAATACCTCTATACCTCTATACCTCTATACCTCTATACCTCTATACCTCTATACCTCTATACCTCAATACCTCAATACCTCAATACCTCTATACCTCTATACCTCAATACCTCTATACCTCAATACCTCTATACCTCTATACCTCTATACCTCTATACCTCAATACCTCAATACCTCTATACCTCTATACCTCTATACCTCTATACCTCTATACCTCTATACCTCTATACCTCTATACCTCTATACCTCTATACCTCTATACCTCTATACCTCTATACCTCAATACCTCAATACCTCAATACCTCTATACCTCTATACCTCAATACCTCTATACCTCAATACCTCAATACCTCTATACCTCTATACCTCTATACCTCTATACCTCTATACCTCTATACCTCTATACCTCTATACCTCAATACCTCTATACCTCAATACCTCTATACCTCTATACCTCTATACCTCTATACCTCTATACCTCTATACCTCTATACCTCTATACCTCTATACCTCTATACCTCTATACCTCTATACCTCTATACCTCTATACCTCTATACCTCTATACCTCTATACCTCTATACCTCTATACCTCTATACCTCTATACCTCTAATACCTCTATACCTCTATACCTCTATACCTCTATACCTCTATACCTCTATACCTCTAATACCTCTATACCTCTATACCTCTATACCTCTATACCTCTATACCTCTATACCTCTATACCTCTATACCTCTATACCTATATACCTCTATACCTCTATACCTCTATACCTCAATACCTCTATACCTCAATACCTCTATACCTCTATACCTCTATACCTCTATACCTCTATACCTCTAATACCTCTATACCTCTATACCTCTATACCTCTATACCTCTATACCTCTATACCTCTATACCTCTATACCTCTATACCTCTATACCTCAATACCTCTATACCTCAATACCTCTATCACCTCAATACCTCAATACCCTCTATAACCTCTTGGGATCCTATCCCCACCCTTTTTCTAGACATTTTGACTTTCAAATAATTTGACTTCACTCTGGAGATTGCAGATTTATTCTCAACTCAATGTTACTTTTACTCTTGATATTTACTTCCAACATTTTTCACTTAAAGTGGACCTATCATGCTATATTTGAATAACATAGTGTAGGACCATACCTATATAAGGCATATTTATACCAAACAGATCATGCATTTTAGCCATGCCTCATTTTGCTCAATTTGAAAAATGTTAGCTCTGTTTTAGCAAGGGTTGATTCTGTGAGAACAGCACCACCTACAGGCCTGGCATATGTACTACAGTGTCTCCAGCGCTTTCGAACGGCAATGGCCGTGGCTGTCTCCTCCTGATTGGTGGAGTTGGCCCAATAGCCGTAGCGCCACCGTCCTGGCGTCAGGACAGTGTTCAAATCTGGATCAGTTTTTATCAGATCCGTTGCAGCCCCTTTTTTAGAGATTTGGGTATGGAGGAAAATAGAGAGGGTTGTGTTTTCTGACACTTGGTGAGTTCCCTGGAACACCGGGGACACATATTCATGTATACAAGACGTACACAAGTGCATTTTGCATGATAGGTCCCCTTTAACTTCTTGTTTCTTCATCACTGAAATCATAACAACAAAGAAAATACATGTTGGTTAGAGCAGCAAACGTCCACTTTTAGTGCCAGTTTGACCTCCCTTCCTCCCCCCCGGCCTCTTGGTATCTTGAACCCAAAATGATGATCTTATTTGCAAAATGAGATCTCTGCCATTCGGAGGAAAAACAAGAAGCCCAGAGCGATGGAGGACACCTGCTCCGACAATATGAGGGATGTCTCAGGAGGGGGAATAAATAATAAATCCTGCTGAGGAGACGTTCTGGGAGTAAAAGGAGATCTCTGTTACAGACTGCAGCTCCTCTGTCTCACAGATAAAGTTCAGATCGTAAATTTAGAGTCAAAATGGATCCACAAATCAAGTCCCGGATCACATAAACCTCCCCCAGCCGGCTGAAGAGTCTTCGGGGCAACAAACACTAACCTTTGACCCCTGACTGTCACAGCAGTTATCTCAAGTATTAAACAACGCTGACAAACGTATACTCACTTATACCTCGAGTACAGAAGGAAATATTATACTTTTAACTCCACTACTTCGATCTGAATATGCACTTTCAGATATAAAACACTAACATGTTTATATATTATATTTGATGCACTGATTACAGTAAGTTGTTAAAGTTAGCTTTATCTAAAGCAATTTAAACCCCAATTTGAACATCAGCAGGAGAGGACTCTTTAAAGTAGAGACACTACATACTGATATACACCTGAACATCAGCAGGAGAGGACTCTTTAAAGTAGAGACACTACATACTGATATACACCTGAACATCAGCAGGAGAGGACTCTTTAAAGTAGAGACACTACATACTGATATACACCTGAACATCAGCAGGAGAGAACTCTTTAAAGTAGAGACACTACATACTGATATACCCCTGAACATCAGCAGGAGAGGACTCTTTAAAGTAGAGACACATACTGATATACACCTGAACATCAGCAGGAGAGGACTCTTTAAAGTAGAGACACTACATACTGATACAACTGAGGACATCTTAAAGTAGAGACAATACATACTGATATACACCTGAACATCAGCAGGAGAGGACTCTTTAAAGTAGAGACACTACATACTGATATACACCTGAACATCAGCAGGAGAGAACTCTTTAAAGTAGAGACACTACATACTGATATACACCTGAACATCAGCAGGAGAGGACTCTTTAAAGTAGATACACATACTGATATACACCTGAACATCAGCAGGAGAGGACTCTTTAAAGTAGAGACACTACATACTGATATACACCTGAACATCAGCAGGAGAGGACTCTTTAAAGTAGATACACTACATACTGATATACACCTGAACATCAGCAGGAGAGGACTCTTTAAAGTAGAGACACTACATACTGATATACACCTGAACATCAGCAGGAGAGGACTCTTTAAAGTAGAGACACTACATACTGATATACACCTGAACATCAGCAGGAGAGGACTCTTTAAAGTAGATACACATACTGATATACACCTGAACATCAGCAGGAGAGGACTCTTTAAAGTAGAGACACTACATACTGATATACACCTGAACATCAGCAGGAGGACTAAGTAGCACTCTTATAAAAAGCAGAGAGACTCTTAAAGTAGAGACACTACATACTGATATACACCTGAACATCAGCAGGAGAGGACTCTTTAAAGTAGAGACACTACATACTGATATACACCTGAACATCAGCAGGAGAGAACTCTTTAAAGTAGAGACACTACATACTGATATACACCTGAACATCAGCAGGAGAGGACTCTTTAAAGTAGAGACACATACTGATATACACCTGAACATCAGCAGGAGAGGACTCTTTAAAGTAGAGACACTACATACTGATATACACCTGAACATCAGCAGGAGAGGACTCTTTAAAGTAGAGACACTACATACTGATATACACCTGAACATCAGCAGGAGAGAACTCTTTAAAGTAGAGACACTACATACTGATATACACCTGAACATCAGCAGGAGAGGACTCTTTAAAGTAGATACACATACTGATATACACCTGAACATCAGCAGGAGAGGACTCTTTAAAGTAGAGACACTACATACTGATATACACCTGAACATTAGCAGGAGAGGACTCTTTAAAGTAGAGACACTACTTACTGATATACACCTGAACATCAGCAGGAGAGAACTCTTTAAAGTAGAGACACTACATACTGATATACACCTGAACATCAGCAAGAGAGGACTCTTTAAAGTAGAGACACTACATACTGATATACACCTGAACATCAGCAGGAGAGGACTCTTTAAAGTAGAGACACATACTGATATACACCTGAACATCAGCAGGAGAGGACTCTTTAAAGTAGAGACACTACATACTGATACACACCTGAACATCAGCAGGAGAGGACTCTTTAAAGTAGAGACACTACATACTGATATACATCTGAACATCAGCATCTTGTACTTGAGTAAAAGTAGAAGTACTCAGATCTTCTTGTAGTAAAAGTAAATTAAAAGTAAAAAGTAAAAAGTACATTTATTTTTTAAGCACTTTTAAAGGTTCTCAAAGTCGCTTTACAGAGGTAGCAATTCTAATAACAATAATAAATAATAATAATAATAATAGTAATGGCCAATCATGGCTTGGATCTAGCTAATGCTAAGAGCTAGCGATGGTTATTGATACATGTGTGTTTTTTTACCTATATGTGTCAGTTCTACTTCTTAAAGTACCACTTTAATCTGGGGAAGTGTGATTGTGTGTACCCTCCTTTCCTTAATGAAACTTCATTTTGATTTACGTACAAAGAGGCAGAGGTAGGAGAAGTACTCAGATCTAGTGCTTGAGTAAAAGTACAAGTACTCAGATCTAGTGCTTGAGTAAAAGTAGAAGTACTCAGATCTTGTTCTTGACTAAAAGTAGAAGTACTCAGATCTTGTACTTGAGTAAAAGTAGAAGTACCAGAGTGTAGGAATACTCTGTTACAGTAAAAGTCCTGCATTCAAAATGTTCCTCAAGTAAAAGTAGAAAAGTATTATCATCAAAATATTGTGAAAGTAGCGACAGTAAAAGTAGTCATTGTGCAGATTGGTCCATTTCAGAATAATATATATGATATGTTTTATAATGATTGATCATGAAAGTGTTCTCAAAGCTGGTAAAGGTGCAGCTAGTTTGAATGACTTTGTATACTGCAGGGTAGCTTGTGAATTTACTCCAGGTGGAACTACAGTCTGATTTAACACTTGATTATATTTCACATCATTCATCCACATCTGTAAAGTAACTAAAGGTATTAAATACATGTAGTGGAGTACACAGTAGCAGGAACATGGAAATACTTTAGTACAAGTACCTCAAAATTAGTACGGTACTTGAGTTTCTCTAAGTCTTCTCTCAGGCCTCCTGCGGTGCAGCTTCACCTGGTGGAGGCTGACTCTCCTCCTCCAGTCTGTGACAGCGAGGTCCAGATGATTACCATGGGGGGGGGGGGTAAGGGGGTCGTGTCAAGGGTGTGTAGTCCTGTTGACCCTGAGGTTCTCCAGGCTGAGAGGAGGCCTTTCTTCCCCCCCAGGACCAGCTGACCCCCCGGGGAGCGAGCAGCCCTCCCGTCACTCACCCTGCAACCAGAGAAGAAGAAAATCTCAAAATCTTGCCAAGTATATTTGTCTAATTTCTAGTCAGAATGTGTCTTTACACTCCATATAAGACATAATAACTGAAGAGGTAACAATGCAGCGAGATATAGGGTCTTATTTTTAGACAATGCATCTTCAAGACTCTTGAAAACATCTTATTTTGTATCTCACATTTCTTTAAGCTGATGTGGTTTTTGTAAAAGATGGTTCACCTTGTTTTAACTAATAAATCTTACTTGATTTAAAAAAAGTATTATTATTTTTGGAAATTAGCCAACTAACATCAGAAATCTTTTGAGCATTTCAGGCTTATTTTGTAACACAACATTTACTGATCCCGGTAAGATATAGTTCAAAATGAGTTCTCCAGCTAATCACAAGATCTGATTTATCTAAATATCCCGTCTTATTTCAAGACATCTAACCAAGCAAATCTTCACTTGCTCTATTGGCAGATTTTTGTACTTATTACAAGCAAAAACACCTTGTTTTTATCATTCTTTTACTTGATTTTGGACCAGCATTTTTTCCAGTGAAGAAGTAGAAGAAGTAGAAAAGATAAAATATTATACTGAACTGAAACAAGGCTGTTATGAGCAATGTACACATTGTTATTATTATGCACATATTAAAACACACAAACACACACACACACACACACACACACACACACACACACACACACACACACACACACACACACACACACACACAGAAAGCACTTAATAAAGCTAAATGTGCAGACTGACAGGAGAGGTGTCGGCCTTCACACCTGCTGCCTGCTGTAAACCTCCAACGCTACAACCAGCGCTTTGTCCTGCTCTCACACACACACACACACACACACACACACACACACACACACACACACACACACACACACACACACACACACACACACACACACACACACACACACACACACACACACACACACACACACACACACACACACACACACACACACACACACACACACACACACACACACACACTGAGCTGGATTACCTCGCAGCGGCAGATTTATGGCAGACAGTTGTGTCGTTAGTTGTGTTTGTGGAGAGTTGACCAGGGGCTCAATATCATCCCGGCCCCAACCCCCACTTTGTGTCTAACTACTGTCTAAAACTCAGATAACTTAAAACACTGTTTTGGATCTCCTCGAATCAGGTTTATTGCCTTGTAGATTTAGTGCGATAGCGACTTAATTATTTTAATAGAAGACACTAGATTTTTGTAATGGGTCAGTTCGCAAAACTACGCTTTAAAGATAATTGATGTGTTCTTGTCTTGTATATTTAGTTTCCCTTTCTGTGAGTATTCATCCCTCCACTTTGCTTATATAGGCAAGCATATATACAAATATGACATGTGGAGTCCCTCAAGGCTCCATCCTGGGGCCTTTTCAAGTATGTCTATGCTCCTGTAGTGTAAGCATAATTCCTGTTACTAACTGCAGTATTGTTATTAATTGTTCATTTTCTGCTCCGTATTATTTATTGTTATGTCTGAACTCACTGATGCTTCTTCTGTAACAAAATAATTTCTCAAATTGGGATCAATAAAGTATTTATCTATCTACATATCTTTCTATCTAGCTTTTTCTTTAACATTTCTGTGATTCTACTGATTCAGATTAGGGAAGACAACAAAATAACTTTCCATATATTCAGAAAACAGACACATTAACAAAACCAATTCACAAGAGGACTATAGTCCAATTCAAACACTGAGTAGATGCGATGATCAAATGTGTTCAATAGAATTGTGTGCATGTCAATGGTCTGCAAAGGGTACATTCCCTGGGTTTCTCTAGGATTAAAGGACTAAAAGGTCTCAGCAGGATTTGGAAAGACTTGCCCACTCAACTACTCCCTGAACGTACTCTGTAGTTACAAATATTTGTACCTATAATAATTATATTAATAATAAAAATAATAATACATTGGATTTTTATAGCGCTTATCCTAATGCTCAAAGATGCTTTACATAAAATCAGGACAGAAACAATACAAAGAAAACAATAGAAAACAATAGTACTAATCAAGTGCGGAGTCAAATGGGGGGGGGGGGGGGGGGGGGGGGGGTTGTTGATCAGAGTTTGAAAGCTTGAGTGAATAAGTGAGTTTTGAGAGATTTTTTGAAGGCTTTGTACAATCCATCTAATAGTTATTGACATATTTTAGTGTGGTCATAATGTCTGAACCATCCAAAGAGCTCTAGCTGCTAGACGGTTTCAGAATCACCTCAAATAGTTCTGCTGTTTTTCTCGATTGGATACGTTTTACACAGATTAACAGTGGGATTAAGGATAGTGACGTGATATGGAGTCAATTGCACACAAATCATAAAGTGTGGAAATGATTCACCAACCAACGTTTCTCTTGGACATGACGGACGTTGAGTCACCACCTGAACAATAGAGTGAAATGAAATGGTGATTCAGTCGGATCATCGTTCTCATTTCAGTTTCTGAATCATGTTTGGCTCTCAGGGCTTTAGCAGCTTCTTCTCTTCAGAAATTGAAGAGAGAACGAAGTGTTTCTTCCAGCGTTCGCCACTGAGGACCGCCGCCTCTCGTTTTGAATTCCTGTCTCTCATCACATGACTCGGCTTATTATAAATACGTGCCGGGCTTCAGACACAGCAGCTGGTGCACCAAAACATCTCGTCTGACGCCTGCAGGGAAACAAAAACTCAACATCTGATATTTCAACCAATTATAATGTATCCAACTGATATCAAGCATCGTGGAATTTTAGTGTAATCTAGTACTACATTTCTAGTATTGTGACATTCCAAGTAACTAACACCCAGAGAAAACTTTTGAAAGCACTGTTTGGACAGTTATTTGAACCCAAAACCAGTGGATGTTGCCAAAAAAGCTGCTGGATTAAAGTTTGTTAGTCATGTGACATGTTTAGTGCAAAGGTGCTGTCTTGGCCCAGTTTTGGACCACCATTGGCCTGTTTTTGGCCCAGCATTTATCAGGTGTTTCTCAATGTCTGTGTGTTGTATCCCCATTGGCCTGATGTTGGCCCATCACTGGCCCGGTATTGGCCCACATTTAACCCAGCGTTGGTCTGGCATTTTCAAGGCATTAGCCTGGCTTTGGCCCAAACTTGGCCCGCTGTTGGCCCAGTGTTAGTCCAGTGTTACCCAACGTTGGCCCAGAGTTGGCCCAGTATTGGCCCAGTGTTAGCCCAGTGTTACCCAGCGTTGGCCCAGTGTTACCCAGCATTGGCCCAGCATTGGCCCAGAATTGGACCAGATTTGGCCCAACGTTGGCCCAGAGTTGGCCCAGTAGTGGCCCAAACTTGGCCCATGTGTTAGCCCAGTGTTACCCAGCGTTGGCCCAGCGTTAACCCAGCATTGGCCCAGCGTTGACCCAGTATTGGCCCAGTATTTACCCAGCGTTGACCCAGTATTGGCCCATTATTGGCCCACAGTTAACCCAGAATTGGCCCAGAATTGGACCAGTTTTGGCCCAGCGTTAACCCAGTATTGGCCCAGCGTTGGCCTGCAGCTGTCCCACAGATCAGCAGGACTTCTCTTTAGCCCTCACTAACAACAGCTGTCCGCTCAGAGTCTCCACACCGTCATCAGCGGAGTCTTCAGCTCACAACTCGCCTCATTACGCTCTGATGGAGGGAGGACAGAGACGAGGAAAATACAATTACAGACCGGAGCGGGACACCCGAGCCTCGGCCGGGCATCGACATGAGAGCCGGCCTCGTTACGGGACCATGACGGGCGCGTTGTAAACTTTATCGACAGATAAACACACTTGTGGAGGAAGTATTCAGATCCTTTACTTAAGGAAAAGTACTAATACAGCAATGTAAACGTAGTAACTAGTTAAAGTCTTGCAACAAAAATATTACTTAAGTAATATAACATCTATTAGCCAAAGTATTTAAAAGTATTAAAGTAAAAGTACTGGTTTGGTCTCTTTGGCTGATATATCTGACATCATTAAATCAAAGTTTCAGAGTTTTTCGACATATTTGACTTTAAATCATGTGCAAATTAGAGGGCAAAATGCGTACTTGAGCCAAAAAAGTTGGAGGTTGTTCTTTAACAATGCGTTGGATTTAAAGGCTTCTAATAACGTCCATTGAGTAAAATCTTCATCCTGAAAGTAAATAAAACCTGACAAATAAATGTAGTGGAGTATAATATTGCCCTCAGAGATGTAGAGGAGTGGAAGTGTGAAATATAGCATACAAATAATGGAAATATCGTTTAATTGAGTACATTTAGTAACTTTCCACCGCTGCTTCTGAAAGATGATGTTGCCTTCTAAAGTAAATCTGGGTTTCTCTGAGGCCCAGAGGTGGGAAGTCGTTTCTGACGACTTTTTACTTTGACTTCTTACATTTTCATCACAAATACCTGTACTTTCTACTTCTTACATTTTGAACACAAATACCTGTACTTTCTACTTCTTACATGTTGAACACAAATACCTGTACTTTCTACTTCTTACATGTTGAACACAAATACCTGTACTTTCTACTTCTTACATGTTGAACACAAATACCTGTACTTTCTACTTCTTACATGTTGAACACAAATACCTGTACTTTCTACTTCTTACATGTTGAACACAAATACCTGTACTTTCTACTTCTTACATTTTGAACCCAAATACCTGTACTTTCTACTTCTTACATGTTGAACACAAATACCTGTACTTTCTACTTCTTACATGTTGAACACAAATACCTGTACTTTCTACTTCTTACATGTTGAACACAAATACCTGTACTTTCTACTTCTTACATGTTGAACACAAATACCTGTACTTTCTACTTCTTACATGTTGAACTCAAATACCTGTACTTTCTACTTCTTACATGTTGAACCCAAATACCTGTACTCTCTACTTCTCACATTTCCCAAACAGGCTGGTTCCTTTAGTTTGAATGTGTGTTTGGTGGCGTGATCATTATTATTCAGAGTCATTGCGTGCCTATTGATTTGAACACGATCCGTGTATCCATCATTTCCTGGTCTTCTCTAAAGAAGAGGGACCAATGAAAACGTTGTCATGTTGCCGTTGTTCAGCATGGAAACATTCATTAGCTAACAATGACATTATTGTTCTATTAATATAAAGGGAGGTCAGGTACTCTTTAAAACAGCTGCTAGTTATGGGTACTTTTTACTGAAGTACATTTCAAAGCCTCTTTACTTTTACTTGAGTAAAGAAGTTTAGTCAGTACTTCTACTTTTGCCAGAGTATTTTTAAACACGAGTATCTGTACTTCTACTTGATTAAAGGATGTACTTTTGCCATCTCTCTGAGGCCCGGGGTGTGCCAGACGCTGCGATTACCCAGAAAGCCTCAGGAATTCCCCCTTCCTCATTAAAGAGACAGATATAGCTCGGTGGTCCGGGGGGTAAACGGACGCCGCCGTGTTGTGTGGCAGAAATTAAACAATGATGAATGATGACGATTAGAGAAGAGAGGAGGGTAAAAAACACGGCTATTTCCAGAGAGGGCATGAACACATTCTTTACACATGGGAGGCGTTCACTGTCCGTGGGTAATCCGACCACCGTGATGGAGGGAAATCGAGATTCAGAAACTCTGAGGAAGATTTTCATTTTAACATTGATAGCAGCACTTAGCACGTCTGGTAACTGAGGTACACCTGTTACATTAAATCTGAAAAATGTCCGGAAGTTTGTGACATGAGTCAGCATCGGTTGGGTCTGAAAACAACAAGATCGCAAAAAAAAATGCAGATAAATTGACAAAATGTACAATACATTTACACAGGGATACAATAAGGTCAAGATTAGCTAAAGAAGAAACTCACTTTTCTTTTTTTAAATGTTATTTATATAATTATTTATCATTTTCAAAGATATTTTTTTAATAAATGATTGAGTATTAAAAAAAAGTTGTAATTATAATTAAGAAAGAAAGAAAGAAAGAAAGAAAAATAATAATACAAATACAAATATAATAATTCTAATAATAATAATAATACATTCGTTTTTTAAGCACTTTTACACTTTTTTCAAAGTCGATTTACAGAGGTAGCAATTCTAATAAAAATAATAAATAATAATAATAATAATAGTAATGGCCAATCATGGCTTGGATCTAGCTAATGCTAAGAGCTAGCGATGGTTATTGATACATGTGTGTTTATTTACCTATATGTGTCAGTTCTACTTCTTAAAGTACCACTTTAATCTGGGGAAGTGTGATTGTGTGTACCCTCCTTTCCTTAATGAAACTTCATTTTGATTTACGTACACAGAGGCAGAGGTAGGAGAAGTACTCAGATCTAGTACTTGAGTAAAAGTAGAAGTTCTCAGATGTTGTACTTGAGTAAAAGTAGAAGTACTCAGATGTTGTACTTGAGTAAAAGGAGAAGTACTCAGAGCTAGTGTTTGAGTAAAAGTAGAAGTACTCAGATATTGTTCTTGAGTAAAAGTAGAAGTACTCAGATCTTGTACTTGAGTAAAAGTAGAAGTACTCAGAGCTAGTGTTTGAGTAAAAGTAGAAGTACTCAGATATTGTTCTTGAGTAAAAGTAGAAGTACTCAGATCTTGTGCTTGAGTAAAAGTAGAAGTACTCAGATCTAGTGCTTGAGTAAAAGTAGAAGTACTCAGATCTTGTACTTGAGTAAAAGCAGAAGTACTCAGATGTTGTTCTTGAGTAAAAGTAGAAGTACTCAGATGTTGTACTTGAGTAAAAGTAGAAGTACCAGAGTGTAGGAATACCCTGTTACAGTAAAAGTCCTGCATTCAAAATGTTCCTCAAGTAAAAGTAGAAAAGTATTATCATCAAAATATAGTGAAAGTAGCGACAGTAAAAGTAGTCATTGTGCAGATTGGTCCATTTCAGAATAATATATATGATATGTTTTATAATGATTGATCATGAAAGTGTTCTCAAAGCTGGTAAAGGTGCAGCTAGTTTGAATGACTTTGTATACTGCAGGGTAGCTTGTGGATTGTAAGGTTTCAGCGATGATTTAAAGTGTATTTTCTGTGCTGGATGTTTCCGAGCTCAGACCAGCGTCTCCTGTTTCTGCACATTGAGGGAATAGTGACCCAGATATCATGTGATGCGTTCAATGTCCCACCTTCTGCCCGGGACACATGGCACCTCAACACGTCTCTCATATCTGTTTCACTGAAGCAGGTTACACAACGTCAGGGAAATGTGTTTGTGTTCCCCTCAGGGACATTTCAAATCCATCCCAGTTCAGATTGACACAGCTTTAAAAAGACTCAGCAGGAGGGCACGGCGTTTGTTTGTTTATTGTTTTATTAGCCTTAAAGGGACAGTCCACCCCAATGTCAAACATACATATATATCTTCTTTACTTATTGCTATTTGACAATTTTGATTGTTTTAGTGTCTGCCATTTCTCCAATATAATGGAACTAGATGCTTTCTTTGTGGTGTCAAAAAATACATCCAGAAACTCAACATAAATGTCTGTTTTCAGAAAAGATGACCCCGTTTCTCAAGATAATCCACAGATCTTGTGTGAGCCGTTCTATGTAGGGACTATCTTTTTTCAATACTTTGCATACTCGTGAGTGAGATGTAGTTTGTCCAATGTAGTTTAGTGTTGTGTGATTGTGCTTGAATAATTTTTATATTTTTGTCGTGTGTGTGTCCACAGAGAGCTCCCACTCTCACAGTGTTTCTGCAAAATGATAACATTCACACATCGTGCAGTAATTGACAAAATCAGCATTTTCGTAGCATATTTGTATCTGTTTTAATGGATAGGATCATGTATTCTTAAGCATGAATGACAGAGACGCTGGTGTATGTTTCTTTATAGCAAAGGTACGGTGGCCGATGCGTGCCAAACCAAACGCTGCAAATACAAATCGCTGCAAGCTCAAAACACTCTAACTTTTTTGATATGCATGCTATGAAAACACTAATCTACCAAATCGCTTTAGTTTATTTCCCCATTCTTAAAAAATTTAAAACGGGGAAATTAAAAACATCAGCACCTGAAATCAAAAAATATATGTGCTTATATCAGTCCTGCAGTGTAATAGATACAATTACTACAACGTGTGTCCAGTATGTGTTTGTGTGTGTGTGTGTGTGTGTGTGTGTGTGTGTGTGTGTGTGTGTGTGTGTGTGTGTGTGTGTGTGTGTGTGTGTGTGTGTGGTGTGTGTGTGTGTGTGTGTGTGTGTGTGTGTGTGTGTGTGTGTGTGTGTGTGTGTGTGTATAGATGTGTTTAACACTCCGGTAGCAGTAAACACACCCTGATGGTTGTGTGTTACTCAGCATGTTAACGTTGTGATGAGCAGATCACAGACTAATGACACTCAGATTACACCCAGTGTGTGTGTGTGTGTGTGTGTGTGTGTGTGTGTGTGTGTGTGTGTGTGTGTGTGTGTGTGGTGTGTGTGTGTGTGTGTGTGTGTGTGTGTGTGTGTGTGTGTGTGTGTGTGTGTGTGTGTGCCTCTCTGTGTGGTCTGTCACCTTTAACCTGCTGTCCTGAGGAGCCTCTTCAGTGGCTGCTGCTCTTCACACGTTAAAACATCCTCTTCCTCACCCAGAGAGTTCATCACAGGGGGAAGAAGAAGTTTTAATATATTATACTTTAGTTAAACAAGTAATACCACACTTTAGAAAAACTCAAAAAAGTCTGGCATTAAATATGCAGAATGGCCATTTCAGAATATTAAATACTATATACCAGTGGTAGAAGTTACTCAGACATACATTATATTTATTTGACACACGTAAAAACATATGTATGACGCAGTATTATACTATTAATGTACAGTAAAGTACCTGAATTGTCGAGTTATAAGATACATTTAGAGGAGAAAAAGTACAATATTTCCCTCGGAGATGTAGAGGAGATCTAGATATAACAATTTTAAATGTATTTCATAACAAACCAGACGTCGGGTAAAAAATCATAAAGATCATAAATTACATATGTTTATACTAGAGGGAACACAGGGATTTTAGCCTTTTACAAAAGTAAAATAAAAGCATTACGAAAACATTTATATGCTACGATGTCCTGGTAATTGAACATGTCTACAAGACCAGGATGGATAAATATAAAATTTACGGATTTATTTTTAATGGATAATATATATCTACAGTGTGTAAACCAACACATTCTCACTCCCAACTCGTCCTATAGTGACGTTATGTCAGGATCCCTTGGCGTCACTATCAAATGCAGTGGGGGGCCCTTTAGCGTCACATTTAAACTATCAGGGAGTCCCATTAGGCGCTTTCACACCGGAGTATTTTTACCCGTACTTTTCCCGTTTAGTTCCGATAGTTCCTGGAATTTTGCGTTCACACCAAAAAGAGAACTTAGTTCAGAGAACTTTTACCCCCATTTTTAGTGCCTGCTAGAGAGGTGGGACTATCCTGGGGAGAAAAAAGTACCCATTTCTGATTGGCTGGGCGAATTGCAAACCACGCCCCATAAAACTCGCCGCCATTGTATTTGCTGGCATTAGCATTATTAGCATTAGCCCCGCGCACTAACGGAGAGAGAATAACTTATGGCAACACAAAAGAAAACATGGGAGCGGTGGAGATGAGGAGGTGTCGGCGTTCTGGCGATTTACTGGGAAGGCTTCAGTAGAAGCTGCTGGGAGTCCCAGCAGCTTCTACTGAAGCCAGTCCCCAACTCCGGGGACTTCCGGCCGGGGACTTCGGGTGGCAGTATACGCCGTGAAGTTGTTTGCGGCCTGCCAGTAAACCCAAAGCAGAAGAAGAAGAAGTGACATCAGCGGCTCATTTGCGTAATCTTCCCTCAGGGAACTTATTCCGGTGTGAACGCGATCAGCTCTTAGATCCATGGGGGTACTAAGTGCTGGGAACTAAGTGCTGGGAACTAAGTGCTGGGAACTAAGTGCTGGGCACTAAGTACGGCAAAGTACTTGGTGTGAAAACGGCTATTGACTTGCATTGAGCTCCCTGAACGTTGGTAATAGACGAGTTGGGATGGCGGAGAAATGCTCTCAGCAGACCCATTCTCACAGCGTTTATAGACCTTTTTCTAACTCGATATCAAGCCGTAACGTCACTATAGTACGAGTTGGGAGTGAGAATGTGTCGTGTAAATAGCCCCTGTAAGAATAGCCAATTAGTGGGGATCATATTTATAAATATAAGGTAATAAGATAAGATAAAAGTACTTTATTGATCCCAATTTGGGAAATGTTTGCGTGGCAGCAGCATACACTAGAAAGACAAGGCATTGCACATTAGAGAAATTAAAAGAGTAGAAATAAACAATCCAAAATGTAAACATCTCAATAGAAATAAAATAGCATTAGAAAAAAAGAAAATATACATGTTGAAATACAAATTTACAGTAACAAAATATAAAGCAGGATATAATACATGTGAGGAATGGAATATTAAATATTATATTGAATACACATGAAGGTCATTTCTCAGAGTATAGTGTGTACATTCCCCCGGTTAGAATAGCCAATGCCGTATATAAATATATCAAGGTAATTTCTCAGAGTAATCTCCCCCCCCCTCCCTCAGAGACCTCAGCTAAGATCACAGCCTCTCTGAGTGTTTACCTTCCTCTGCCTCCAGCTGGGATCCAGAGGGGAGGAGGGGAGACAAAGGGGGAGATAAAGGGGGAGATAAAGGGGGAGACACAGATCCTGGATCAGAGTCTGGACGTCTCTAACGACGGCTCTTACAGTAGGTGTCCTTTGAGTCCTGGTGGTCCCCACTTTGTTACAAACATCCGAACAAATGGTGGAGCATCAACGCCTCGTCGTGATTAATGGAGACCTCAAATCCTTCTCAATGCACTGAAGTTTCAAGGTTCAATATTCAAGGTTCAAGGTTCAAGATTCAAGGCTTTTATTGTCATGTGTACATAGCTACAGTGTAGATATCACAATGAAAAGCTTAGGTCACAGGCTCCTCCAACAGAGCAACACAATGAAACTAGGGCTGTCAAGTTAACGCGTTAATAACGCGTTAACGCAAAAAAAAATTAACGCCACTAATTATTTTAACGCGATTAACGCATGTGTATTTTTTGTCCTCGGCCGCCGTAGTTTCAGAGCGCATCGAGTGTAAAATACCATCTACAAGCTGATGCTGACAGCCCCGCTCCTGCTGCCCGCTTGTGGCAGACCACACTTCCACGCTCACTGGCAGGCCCGGACTGGCCATCGGGAGGACCGGGAGGGAGTGTGTATGTGTGGCGCAACTCGCGCGAGCGAGGTACACCTTACGTGTTGTTGTTGTTGTTGTTAGCATCTGGTGCTAGCTAGCTGCGCTAACGGATATAAGGAGCTGTTTCAATGACATTTCGCCGACAACTGCGCCGAGCACTTGACTTTATGCAGGTAGCCAGACAGTGGGACATTGTACGAGAAGTCAGCACGGATAGTGCACGCAACATGATTGCAGCGTCCAGGCAGCTCCCGTTCGAGCATATGCTGCACATAGCTCCAACGATCCATCACAGTGTCTCTCCCCACACACACACACACACACACACACACACACACACACACACACACACACACACACACACACACACACACACACACACACACACACACACACACACACACACACACACACACACACACACACACACACACAGTATTGTATGAGAGAGGTTCCAGGTTGAATTGAGGCGAATATTTGTAATGTTCAGGTTGTTGTGTTTAATATTCATGAAAATATTTGTCATTGTTCAAATGATAATAAACAAACATATAAAGCATATTTGTCCACTCATATGTTGATAAGAGTATTAAAAACTTGAAAGATATCCCTCTAAGGTACATTTAGAACAGATAAAAAATGTGCGATTAATTTGCGATTAATCGCGATTAACTATGGACAATCATGCGATTAATCGCGATTAAATATTTTAATCGACTGACAGCCCTAAATGAAACTGATAATAGTGCAAGTAACTAATAAAATAGAATATAGTAGAAACTGCAGAATAGTCTGTATACAAGTAATTGGAATATTGATATATATAAGTTGCAAACAGATGAATGTTCTTTCAACAGTTCAGGTGTTTAAAAGTCTCAAAAGTGTTCTGTGTTCTGATGTTAGTTGGTGATTTTCCAATAAATATGTAAAAGAATATGTGTTTCATCTGAGATACAACTCAAAATAAGATTGTCTAAAAACAAGACCCTATATCTCACTGCAGAGTTACTTCTGAAGTTATGATGTCTTATATCAGGTGTAGAGACACATTCTGGCTAGATATTAGACTCATATACTGGGCAGGATTTTGAGTTGTTGTAGTGTGTTCGTCCGTGGGATGAAACTGTCTCTGAGTCTGGTGGTTTCAGACCTCATTTGCTCTAAAGTGCATCATCTGCCTTCTCATTTTCATGTTCAACCCTCATCTTTTCTTCTTCTTATTAGACTTATTATTGCTCACAGTGTTTCTAGAAAATGATAACATCCACATATCGTGCAGAATTCAACAAAAGCAGCATTTTCGTAGCACATGTATTTTTCACCATGAACGATAGAGACGCCGGTGTGTGTGTCTTTATAACACATGCAGAATTTAGAAAACATTCACCAACTTGAGGAATGTTTAACCCTCGTCTTGCATAATTAATACAAATATTTTGGCCTTCTAGTCAGAGCGGAGCACGACTCATGACATTTCCCTGTGTTTGATTTTTATGTTTGCTGTTGTCATTTATTGTCTTCTGTTTGCGATTGTAGTAATGTGTTATTTATTATTTGCATGTACAGCACTTTGGCTCGACCAAAAATCGTTTTAAAATGTGCTATATAAATAAAACCTGATTTGCGTCGCAGCAGCATAAAAAACAAAAAAACAAAACAAGGCCATGCACATAAGTAGAAATTAAAGAGTAGAAATAAACAATTCTAGCAATTAAACATCTCAAAATAGAATTAAAACAGCATTTTACCTCCCTTTATATTTATAGAACAATAATGTCATTGTTAGCTAATGAATGTTTCCATGCTGAACAACGGCAACATGACAACGTTTTCATTGGTCCCTCTTCTTTAGAGAAGACCAGGAAATGATGGATACACGGATCGTGTTCAAATCAATAGGCACGCAATGACTCTAAATAATAATGATCACGCCACCAAACACACATTCAAACTAAAGGAACCAGCCTGTTTGGAAAATGTGAGAAGTAGAAAGTACAGGTATTTGGGTTCAACATGTAAGAAGTAGAAAGTACAGGTATTTGAGTTCAACATGTAAGAAGTAGAAAGTACAGGTATTTGGGTTCAACATGTAAGAAGTAGAAAGTACAGGTATTTGTGTTCAAAATGTAAGAAGTAGAAAGTACAGGTATTTGTGTTCAACATGTAAGAAGTAGAAAGTACAGGTATTTGTGTTCAAGATGTAAGAAGTAGAAAGTACAGGTATTTGTGTTCAAAATGTAACAAGTACAAAGTACAGGTATTTGTGTTCAAAATGTAAGAAGTAGAAAGTACAGGTATTTGTGTTCAACATGTAAGAAGTAGAAAGTACAGGTATTTGGGTTCAACATGTAAGAAGTAGAAAGTACAGGTATTTGTGTTCAAAATGTAAGAAGTAGAAAGTACAGGTATTTGGGTTCAACATGTAAGAAGTAGAAAGTACAGGTATTTGTGTTCAAAATGTAAGAAGTCAAAGTAAAAAGTCGTCGTAGTGGAGTAAAGTATTGATCCCAGAAAAATATACTTAAGTACAGTAACAAAGTATTTGTACTCCACTACTTCCCAGCTCTGCATTAAGGGATGCCTCTTCTGCAGTAAAAGCAGTGTTTATGTGTTTCCTTTGAGTCCTGGTGGTCTCCACACTTTGTTACATTCTCCTCTCGTACAAATGGTGAAGTTTCTGTGGAGCATCGCGCCGTTTACAGCGGACCATTTGATGAGCAGCGCGTTGACAGGTGAACGAAACATTCCTGAAGAGCCTAAAGAAACTGTCTGTTCACCAAAACGTCTGGAAACTGGAAAGAGAAAAAACTCACTTAATTTTTAACTTTTATTTGAGAAGATTCAGAACTCTGACTTCTTCATAGATTTCTCGGAAAAAAATATTAGGACATATTCCATTAAACTATGAGATTTTCCCAAAACTTTTCCCAAAACGTGTCTCCTTTTCTATCAGAATTTAAGATGTCCTGAAAAAAATGGTGAACTGGTATTTCTTTTCAGATTTCTCAGAAAAAATATTTCTGAAATTCTTTCTCTGAATTCTGAGATTTCACGCAAAAAAATCAGAATTCAAACTTTTTTTCCCAAATTCTCATAAAAATATAATTGCAACACACGAAAGAAAAAAATTGCAGAAATAGTCAAAATTATGATTTTATTTCCTCAGAATTTTAAGATTTTGTTTGGAGCTTCCTCAGAAAAAAAAATGGCTGATTCCAGGAATTTCCCCAAAAATGTCTGAATATATTTTTTTGACTTTCATTCTGACTTTTCCCCCCCCCGAAATGTTCAGAAAAATATAATTTCAACATTTTCCAATAGAAAAACAAATCTGACTTTTTTCTCCGAATCTTACGATTTTCACACATTTTTTTTCTTTTTCTGAAAATCTGTCAGGAGTATTTAAATGAAGGAGGGCTGTTTAACACTTTGATGTGAATGAGCGTGTGAAGTCAGAGAGAATCAGTGTGGGGGGGGCTCGAGGTGTGAGGAGGAGACACTGAAGCAATTAGACTGTCAGCCGCTCAGCAGGGAAACACTGCCACACACAGAACTTATTTTATATCTCTTCTGACAATTACATCTTAAAATACTTCATTTAACCAAAGAAGGAGGAAAAAAACTTGTTCAGAAACACTCAAACTCATCTGGAGATACACAGGGGATGAATAACTGCAATCTGAAAAAGCGACAGAAGCTGACAAATGTAATAGAGTAAAAGTTGCATATGTTGTAAATACTCAATAAAGTACATTAAATAATATAACATTTAATAGGCATATGTTTTTAAATATAAGAGTTCAAAGTACACATTTGCATAAAAAAAGACATGAACACAAGAAGTAAAAATGTGCAATAAAATAATAATAATGTAATGTTAGCATTTCATTTACATAGAGCTCATAGCTTTAAGAGGTGGGTTTTATATCTATATACTGTATATCTGATAATATAAACGTGTATTTGTTATTTTTGCTGTTGATTTGGTTGTTGTTCCTCTCCTGCAGTTTCCAGCGTCAGTGTGGAGCGTGGCTGTGACGAAAGCGCAGGAATGGATCCGGCTGCAGTAAAGAGGCTCGGAGCTGAAACTGAAGCGTGAGGACCGTAAACGCTGAGGGAGGCCCAGGAACCAGCGGAGATCAGGTTTCAGATCCGTGAGGAATCCTACATCCCCAGAATCACAAGTGGAGACACAAACTGCTGAAATAAAGCAGCGAAAAGGAGAGCAGAGGAAAATGAAACCTGAGGGGAAGTAACTAAGTACATTAAGTAGTTCATTGACTCAAGTACAAATTAACGTGCTTGTACTTTACTTGAGTATTTCCATTGTTAGTATTTTATACTCTACCAAATGTCAGTGGGAGATATTGTACTTGGAACTACAGCGCGGTCACATGACTTTACGTCACCACCGCTAAGCTAAAGGAGGCTAATGTTGTGCTATAAAGGAACTACAGCACGGTCACATGACTTCACGTCACCACCGCTAAGCTAAAGGAGGCTAATGTTGGGTTATAAAGGAACTACAGCACGGTCACATGACTTCACCTCACCACCGCTAAGCTAAAGGTGGCTAATGTTGGGCTATAAAGGAACTACAGCACGGTCACATGACTTCACGTCATCACCGCTAAGCTAAAGGTGGCTAATGTTGGGCTATAAAGGAACTACAGCACGGTCACATGACTTCACCTCACCACCCGCTGAGCTAAAGGTGGCTAATGTTGGGCTATAAAGGAACTACAGCACGGTCACATGACTTCACGTCACCACCGCTAAGCTAAAGGTGGCTAATGTTGTGCTATAAAGGAACTACAGCACGGTCACATGACTTCACCTCACCACCGCTAAGCTAAAGGTGGCTAATGTTGGGCTATAAAGGAACTACAGCACGGTCACATGACTTCACCTCACCACCGCTAAGCTAAAGGCGGCTAATGTTGGGCGTGATGATGTTTAGTGACTGAGGTATTTATGTTGTAAATGAAATAACTGTTTTAGATATTGACAACCACAGTCAAAGCTGATATGACAGAGATGCTTCAATATTCTGGGCTGACCTGTGACTGCGAAGAAACACAAAAAGACCATTTTAAGACTCTACAATACTAAGAAATGCAAAATGACTAAAAGAAAATACAAAATGACTACAAAGAGACACAAAACTACCACCAAATGAACATTTACACTCATTTTCAGTGTGTGTTCAGTGTGCCTTTTACACATCTATACCCAGGGGCCCATTGTCTCATAACCCCAAAACCCCCCATGTCTGTTCCTCTGGATTTATTTTTTTATGTTGCCATTAGCCTCTTGGCACACGGCCTCTCTGCGTTGTGGACTCTGTCCCGTCAGCACCTGCTGCAGACCGACCCAAACAAAGGTCTTTAAGTAGCGAGAGGTCGGAGAGGGACGAGGACATGAAAGCTGCTGGTGTTCCTCAGAGAGAGAAACACGAGATGCTGCTATTATAAAACAAAATGACACAGGAGAGAGAGAGGGTGTGTTAGAGTGTGTGAGAGTGTGTGTGTGTGTGTGTGTGTGTGTGTGTGTGTGTGTGTGTGTGTGTGTGTGTGTGTTTCTCCTAGTGTTTACAGTTTACAGTGTATAGTGTATGCAGATCATCTCCACATTTCAGAAGCTTGAAACTGTTTTAAGAAGTTTTTCTTGTTATTGATTAATAAGTGTGTGTGTGTGTGTGTACGTGTGTGCGTGCGTGCGTGCGTGCGTGCGTGCGTGCGTGCGTGCGTGCGTGCGTGCGTGCGTGCGTGCGTGCGTGCGTGCGTGCGTGCGTATGTGCGTGTGTGTGTGTGTGTGTGTGCGTGTCAGCTCCATTTGGCTCCTGTCACACTCTCTCCATTTCTCATAGAGAGCCATAAGGAAAGCCTCAGCAGAAACACTTCCCAGAATGCATCTCTACTTTTTCGTGCCATTCATCTTGTCCTCACTCCCCCGAGCCCTCATTTAAACCCTTTTAAACCCTTTCGATATGACCGGGATCAAGTGTCCTGCAGAGCAAGGCACTCTGAACGCTGAGGTCGTGGGTTCGAATCCCACCGGGGCCACACAGAGCGGCAAGGTGCTTCAGATACTGAGTTACAGGGAACATGTCCAGAGGTGGGAAGTAGTGGAGTACAAATACTTTGTTACTGTACTTAAGTACATTTGTCTGGTATCAGTACTTTACTCCACGACTTATTTTTCTGACCACTTTTTACTTTGACTTCTTACATTTTGAACCCAAATACCTGTACTTTCTACTTCTTACATGTTGAACACAAATACCTGTACTTTCTACTTCTTACATGTTGAACACAAATACCTGTACTTTCTACTTCTTACATTTTGAACCCAAATACCTGTACTTTCTACTTCTTACATGTTGAACACAAATACCTGTACTTTCTACTTCTTACATGTTGAACACAAATACCTGTACTTTCTACTTCTTACATTTTGAACCCAAATACCTGTACTTTCTACTTCTTACATGTTGAACCCAAATACCTGTACTTTCTACTTCTTACATGTTGAACACAAATACCTGTACTTTCTACTTCTTACATGTTGAACACAAATACCTGTACTTTCTACTTCTTACATGTTGAACTCAAATACCTGTACTTTCTACTTCTTACATGTTGAACTCAAATACCTGTACTTTCTACTTCTCACATTTCCCAAACAGGCTGGTTCCTTTAGTTTGAATGCGTGGCGTGATCATTATTATTTAGAGTCATTGCGTGCCTATTGATTTGAACACGATCCGTGTATCCATCATTTCCTGGTCTTCTCTAAAGAAGAGGGACCAATGAAAACGTTGTCATGTTGCCGTTGTTCAGCATGGAAACATTCATTAGCTAACAATGACATTATTGTTCTATTAATATAAAGGGAGGTCAGGTACTCTTTAAAACAGCTGCTAGTTATGGGTACTTTTTACTGAAGTACATTTCAAAGCCCTCTTTACTTTTACTTGAGTAAAGAAGTTTAGTCAGTACTTCTACTTTTACCAGAGTATTTTTAAACACGAGTGTCTGTACTTCTACTTGAGGAAAGGATGTGTGTACTTTTGCCATCTCTGCTCATGCTACACATAACTGAATAAATGTGCATCTAGATGTGTTACTAAGATAGAGAGTGGTGCAGGAATGAGTCCCAAAACGTCAGCATTTTAGCACTTCCTGTTTCCTCGTCTGGAAGTCAATGAGACTTTGGTTGTTAGCCTGAAATAAGGTCTGTGGTTAACACAAGCTGAAGAGACTTTTATTCTATGACATCAAATACGTCAGTCAAAATGTGGGCTTCAGCCTTCAGCAACTTGACAACACATGCAGCATTTAGAAAACATGCAGCACGTTCTTGTGATGGAAGTGTCACTGTACATCCTTAACAATTAAAACAAACAACTCAACAAATTAAAATAGTATTTAATATTAAAACTAATGTTACAAATTCAACTTTTATGGCAGAAAGTTTTTCAAAAAAAATGTTGGGCAGCAGTGAGGCACAGCTTCTTCTTCTCTTTCATCAATTGGCTGGACCTCACACTGCTCTCTCTCTCTCTCTCTCTCACACACACACACACACACACACACACACACACACACACACACACACACACACACACACACACACACACACACACACACACACACACACACACACACACACACACACACACACACACACACACACACACATACCCCCCACCCTCCTGGCTGTGAGAGCAGGACGGCGCCTCGTCTACTTAGAGGACGAAACCGGCCGCTTCACAGCTCCGTCTGAGAGTGGAAACGGGATTAAATCCTGCGGTTTGTCTAAATCCAACGTCTGATGAAGAGCCTGAAACACATTACCCAACATGAGAAGCATCCAGGGAACACTGACTGCAGCAGGTGGAGCTTTACGGGCTGAAACCAGAACATTTAATGGAAGAAAAACTCTTCAATGCATCCAGGAACTGAAATCTGACCGCGTTTGAGAACGACTGCGTTGAAGAAATATTGTAAAAAAGTACATTTAAAAAAAGTAAACTGAGAAATACAATATTCTAGATATTCTGGTTACTACGACTGGCCCAGCCTTCCTCAATTGTATTTGTTGTTGGTCATCCTTCCGTAGTTTTTGTGTGCATGTAAATGGTCTACAAAAGCTAAAATCTACATTTCATGTTAGAAAACTCTTCATCGCATCCAGGAACTGAAATCTGACCGCGTTTGAGAACGACTGCATTGAAGAAATATTGTAAAAAAGTAGATTTAACATTGTTTTTAATATAGAAATACAATTGTTTTATATAAACACTCAGCAGGGATCAGGTTTAATATAAAACCTGCTGAGGTTCATGTTCACTGAACTGTGTGTGTGTGTGTGTGTGTGTGTGTGTGTGTGTGTGTGTGTGTGTGTGTGTGTGTGTGTGTGTGTGTGTGTGTGTGTGTGTGTGTGTGTGTGTGTGTGTGTGTGTGTGTGTGTGTGTGTGTGTGTGAAACTAAATGATCTTCCTGATGGTGGATATAAATTGATTATTCCCATAGTTCTCGAGAACTGTATTTAAGATTAAAGGTACTTGTACTTAATTTGAATATTTTCCATTTTATGCTCCACTGCATCTCAGAGGTCTTTGTTCCTGTAATAATGATCCTTTCTGACCCATCATTGAGCTCTTCATGTTGCATTTCCCACATCAACATCATAAAAGTATAAACTTGTTTCTTTCCCTCGTGCTCGGCCGATGTTTTGGGTTCCCAGGGCTCAGGTGGAGCGATGGGTTCACCACATTGAGTCTGATGCAGAAAACAAGACTTCCAGGTCGTGGTCCCTGAAGGCAACATGGCAGGATCGTTTGTCCCCGCGGGATTTCCCCCCTGACCCTTCCCTCAGGGGATGAAGTTTCCAGATGCTCTTCCCTGTTTGCCCTGCTGACTCTGCAGATCTGTGGGCTCTTCACTTCACTTCAGATTTACTGCTGCTTCGGCTTCATTTAAAAAATATGACCTACATTTTGAAAAACGATATTTTCAAAAAATGTACTTATTTTCCCCCCAAAAACTAATTTTCACAAGTTACCTTTAAAACATGACATATGTTTATGTTTGTTCTTTTAATTTTAAAAATAAGGATTTATATTTTTTTATATGAGTCTATTTTTGCAACGTTTTTTCGTTTCTTAAATATTACCCAAATATTTAACAATGACTTTATTTTTGAAAAATTAATTCACTTTCAAGAATAAAAAAAAAAAAAATGTCTTGAGTTCTGAAAAAGGACTAATAGGACTTTTTAAAATGAACTTAATTTTCAAAAAGTACCTTGTTTCATAAAAAATATACTCAATTTAAAAAACAACTTTATTTTCCAGAAATTAAATTTCTTTGTAAACATTTTAGAAAATTATCAACATTTTCCAAAAATGACTTTAATTTATTAAAACTCATTCATTTCAATACATTTTGGGGAAAATGACCTCCCTTTTAAAAATGTGTTTGAATATTACCCACATTTGGAAAAACAACTTAATTAAATAAAAAAGTATTTGAGTTTCAAAAAATGACCTCACTTTAAAATGCATAGATGTGTGTATATGTGTGTATATGTATATATATTTATATGATGCGTTCAGGAGTCGACGGTGTGTTGGTGCAGCTCTGTGACCTTTGACCTGCTGACGGGGGGGGGGGGACGACAGGTGTCTCTCCATCTGTAAAACACATCGTCTCTCTGATGCTCTTTGGAAGCACACGTCCCACAGATAGTAAATCAGGAGTTCATTAAGAATACGTCTAAATACAGTTATTCAGTCGTTCATCACTAAAAATAACGTTTTAAGAGTGACTTTATTTATGAATCAATACTTTAGTTTTAGAAAATTACCTCAAAACTACGACATTTTAGAAAGTGATCTTTCTTTTGTAAAATTACCTGACTTGAAATTACATTTTCTAAATATTACTTTATTTAAAAAGAATGTACTTTTTCAAACAAAATTAGCAAACAGAAATATACTTAATTTGATAGAAAACATCCTCAATGTTCAAAAACTTTTTTTTGTGTTCATTTTCAAAATATTCCCTGAATTTTCCCCTGAAGATACTTCATTTTTTAAAGATGACTTAAGATTTCCAAAAAATGATCTCACTTTAAAAAAAACTGCTTCATTTTAGAAAAATCTAATTAATTTTTAAAGATTAGCAAAAAATAGTAAAGGTCCCATGTCATGGCCGTTTCTACTGATCATGATTCCATGTTGAGGTCTACTAGAATAGATTTACATTGTTCAATGTTCCAAACTCACATTGGTTTCTCAAACAGCATCTCTGTATAGTATGTGTATCCACTCTCTGTCCTACACGGCTTGTTGGAGCTCCTGCCCCCCCCCTCCCTGTGAGCCCACTGTGCTCTGATTGGTCAGCTCGCCCACTCTGTTCTGATGAGTCCTCCACCGTTACAGCTGAACATCAGTGATTATGTGTTACAATGGCGTTTGTTAGCAACCAGGAAATGACACCAGTAATGACAAACAGATGAGAATGCTGCGTGGGGTCTGGGTGCCGTGTTGGCGGGACGTTGCGCGGCTCGCTGCTCCGCCCTTTGAGGTTCAAGGAGCGGACAGTGAGAGCTGGATTACTAGTGTTGTTTCCTGGTTGCTGCGTGGGGTCTGCGAGACAGCGAGACACGGTGAGTGGAGATCCACGCAGCTGCGGCTGAGAAAAGATACGGCTGAGTGAGTGTGTGTGTGTGAGGAGCTCCACGGATTGGTCCATTTGGATCGTCGTTACGTCACTTGGTTTCCGGAAGAAGGAAAAACATCTCCAACGAGGCGTTCTGGGGCAGCATAGACAGGTCTTTTCTGTGTTTTTACTCGCTACAGGGTGTACTTTGAGGGTTTGTGACTCTGCAGACCGTTTACATGCAGAAAAACCTACATAACACAAGGGGACGGGTAATAACCAGAAAAGCATGACATGGGACCTTTAATGTTCATAATTGTAGATGTTGAGTCATTTTACTTTAACTACTTACTTGTGTGTATGCTTTTGATGTTTTTAACTTTGTCTGAATGAATGATGGTGTCACTAAGGTTTTGCAAAATAAATGCAGTAGTTTTAAGATACTATACTTACATTTAACATGTTGTATACTTCTGTTATTCAGTGTTTTTGTCGTTCCTTCCTCTAATGATCCTCCAGTGAAATCCCTCCGCTGTTAAACAGACGTTTCCCACCACCACTCATTCATCTTCATCACTGAGACACCTCGTCCTTTCCACACACTCAGCATTATAAATCATACATTGACGGTGTTTTGTCTCTGCTCGTTTGGGGGGTAGACCTTAAGTTACAGGTTACTTCCTGTGGCCCCCTCAGAACAGCTGTAATTCCCCCAATTATCACAGTGTCACAGCAGGCCTCAGGTTCAACATTCAGAGGTGCTTCAGTCAGCAATAGTGTGAAGAGGGGAAATGACTTTGTTACTAATGCCCATTTTTCACAGTTTTTGAAGTGACTGTTATTTCGTATTGATTGTTGTGCTTTTATTTATGTCTTTAATGTGTGCATGTGTACACATGTGTCTGCTGATTGTGTATATATAGTTATATACATATATGTATAGCAAACGGGGTGTGCTGGTATCGCCTTTCAATGCTTTTATCACTATATATAAAGCTTAAAAATGTTATCTTGAACCCGTGAAGCTGCTATAAATTGCGTGAATGCTGAGGTTTCTGAGTGAAAGTATGAAGGAGCATTTAGCAGTTGAAGCTGCAGAGTTTCTCCATTGACTTCTATAGTAAGATTTTAACGAATTATGGTTAATATTTCTGGAATTATGAAAGTCATGAATGTTGGAAGAAAAGAAAAAATCAAGCCGTATAGTTTCTCAGCATTCACACCAAGTCAAAGTCAAAGTCAACTTTATTGTCAATCTCAAAATATGTTTGTACACACAGAAAGATCGAAATAGTGTTTCCCACAGTCCTGAGGTATAAAATAACATATTCAAATACAAGAACACTCAATAATCACAAAAAAACACAAAATAACCGTTAACTTCAAGTAAGCAGGATATATATATAAAAAAAGATGATGTACATAGTGCAAAAGAGTGCAACAATATTTCCACAAATACTGAGTGTGTAGATGTAAAATGACTTTGTTAGTGTGTGTGTGAATAAACGGGGTGTGCTAGTATCGCCTTTTTATGCTTTTATCACTATTTATAAAACCTAAAAATGTTATCTTGAACCCGTGAAGCTGCTATAAATTGTGTGAATGCTGAGGTTTCTGAGTGAAAGTAATAAGGAGCATTTGAAGTTGCATGAAGAGTTTTCAAGTCTGAAGAGTTTCTCCATTGACTTCTATAGTAGGATTTTAACGAATTATGGTTAATATTTCAGGAAATATGAATGTTGGAAGAAAAAGTCCTAATTAAGGCGTACATTTTGACTTTCGAGTTTCTCAGCATTCACACCAAATAACACAAATAGTGAGCGTGTAGATGTAAAATAACTTTGTTAGTGTGTGTGTGATAGGGCTGTACCCGAATATTCGTTCGCTGGAGTAGTATTCGGGTTTCAATTTAGTTATTCGGATATTCGTTTTTTCGTTTTTTTTTGGTAGCCGCGCTGCACTGCGGCTGCCAAATTGAATTTATTGAAATCTCCAATATCAACGTAAGAGCTTGTGCCTCTTCGGGGGGTGCTAACACTTAACCATAAACGTTATCGTTTACTTTCTCCGTCTTTATATGTAGATATGACTTTTCTCCGTTAATCTCTGTCACGTTGTTTCCATAGCAACAACAACTTCCTGTCAACAGCGCTAACTCTCCTTCAAAATAAAGGCATGTCCATACAAAATAGGAAGCCAAGCCAAATTACACTTAAGACATAATACACCTGCAACGAAAGTAACAAACACAATGCGATATCCTTTTCAATTTCAAAGAACACAAATTGGGTTCATTAACAAATAACTATAAAACAACAATACTGTAGAATAACAAAATGAATGCCGTGAATAAACCGAAATACACGTGTTGAAGCGGTTCACTGCTGATTACTGAAGAGTTTCTCCATTGACTTCTAAAGTAAGATTTGAACGAGTTATGGTTCATATTTTGTAGCAGTAATAGTGCGCATGTCCTAACTTTACGTTTTGATGTTCGAGTTTCTCAGCATTCACACCAAAGGAATGTGCACATTCGTTTTCATCGAACCTCGCAAACACTGAACAGTGAACAGTATATTGTAAATGCATTAACATTCATTTTGCATTTAAAAAAACAAACATAAACCTGATCAAGTTTATTGTTTTTAGGGCATGTTGAGTGTCTTTGTTTATGAGCTTTAACGCAAACAACGCATCGGATATATTGAACAAATGTTACACCACAACAAATAGTGATGGGTTGTAGTTCAGTTAGCTTGGTCTTTTACAGCCCAGTTGCACCTCCTCCCACACAACAGTATTGTTTCTTAGATAAAACGGATAAATGAAAGCCATTAACCTGCTAACTGTTGCAGCTTTTAAGCTTGAAATGTCAATTTACGTTGAAATCTAAGCTCTCAATCTCCTGCGTTAGTGTAAAAGAAACTAACCATGACTACATTCTAAAGGGGCCGACAGTACGCAGGTCAAAGGTCAGATCCTCACCTCCTAGATATCTCAAATACTCCGTGTCCAGAGCTATGCAGAAACCTCCAATTAAGCGAAGTGTAAATGCCTCAGAAAGCGTCTCTCTTCACCCCGGGCGCTATTTAAAGGAGGAATCTGGTCCCGGGGCTTAGAGGGTCTCCATCGCTCACATTCCCAACCGGAGGCTCTGGAGGATTTATTTTAGGGACACGGTTACCCCGAGTCCTCGTCAGACCAGACTCCACTGAACAGTCCTCCAACACTTCCTGTTGTGGCGCCATTTAGTGGAGACTGTAACAAAGATGCTCTGAAAGTAAAGATAGCTCATTACAAGCTGCACCAATGGTATCAAATGGTTTCTACTTCCTGTCTCCCAGCTGTGTGCGTCACTCTTTAGTGTCCCCTGCTCTCCCAGCTGTGTGCGTCACTCTTTAGTGTCCCCTGGTCTCCCAGCTGTGTGCGTCACTCTTTAGTGTCCCCTGGTCTCCCAGCTGTGTGCGTCACTCTTTAGTGTCCCCTGGTCTCCCAGCTGTGTGCTTCACTCTTTAGTGTCCCCTGGTCTCCCAGATGTGTGCTTCACTCTTTAGTGTCCCCTGGTCTCCCAGCTGTGTGCGTCACTCTTTAGTGTTCCCTGGTCTCCCAGCTGTGTGCGTCACTCTTTAGTGTCCCCTGGTCTCCCAGCTGTGTGCGTCACTTGTTATTGTCCCCTGGTCTCCCAGCTGTGTGCGTCACTTTTTAGTGTCCCCTGGTCTCCAGCTGTGTGCGTCACTCTTTAGTGTCCCCTGGTCTCCCAGCTGTGTGCGTCACTCTTTAGTGTCCCCTGGTCTCCCAGCTGTGTGCGTCACTCTTTAGTGTCCCCTGGTCTCCCAGCTGTGTGCGTCACTCTTTAGTGTCCCGTGGTCTCCCAGCTGTGTGCGTCACTCTTTAGTGTCCGCTGGTCTCCCAGCTGTGTGCGTCACTCTTTAGTGTCCCCTAGTCTCCAGCTGTGTGCGTCTCTCTTTAGTGTCCCCTCGTCTCCCAGCTGTGTGCGTCACTCTTTAGTGTCCCCTGGTCTCCCAGCTGTGTGCGTCACTCTTTAGTGTCCCCTGGTCTCCCAGCTGTGTGCGTCACTCTTTAGTGTCCCCTGGTCTCCCAGCTGTGTGCGTCACTCTTTAGTGTCCCCTGGTCTCCCAGCCGTGTGCGTCACTCTTTAGTGTCCCCTGGTCTCCCAGCTGTGTGCGTCACTCTTTAATGTCCCCTGGTCTCCCAGCTGTGTGCGTCACTCTTTAGTGTCCCCTGGTCTCCCAGCTGTGTGCGTCACTCTTTTTAGTGTCCCCTGGTCTCCCAGCTGTGTGTGTCACTCTTTAGTGTCCCCTGGTCTCCCAGCTGTGTGTGTCACTCTTTAGTGTCACGTGGTCTCCCAGCTGTGTGCGTCACTCTTTAGTGTCCCCTGGTCTCCCAGCTGTGTGCGTCCCTCTTTAGTGTCCCCTGGTCTCCTAGCTGTGTGCGTCACTCTTTAGTGTCCCCTGGTCTCCCAGCTGTGTGCGTCACTCTTTAGTGTCCCGTGGTCTCCCAGCTGTGTGCGTCACTCTTTAGTGTCCCCTGGTCTCCCAGCTGTGTGCGTCCCTCTTTAGTGTCCCCTGGTCTCCTAGCTGTGTGCGTCACTCTTTAGTGTCCCCTGGTCTCCCAGCTGTGTGCGTCACTCTTTAGTGTCCCCTGGTCTCCCAGCTGTGTGTATATATGTGGATTATGAAAAATGGGTCCCATATTGACTTGACTTGAGTTTAAGCCAGAAGAAATGTTCGCTTCTCCTATTGGAGTTAATTAACTCTGCCTCTTAATTGAATTCCATTACATTATGAAACTTACTTAAATGGTTTTCCATCATTCGAGCTTTAACTGGAGCTCTTTTATCTCCTGATGCTGTGAGAATTAGCTCCTATTATTGCACCAACTTCTAGTACTGACTTCATTTGGCCTATTTTCTAGAGACTTGGTTAAAATGTTCTCTTTTGATGCAAACTGTCTTGTCTCTTAATAGAGTTGTCAGTAGGTTGTATAATAACACAGGTTGCACAGTGGGACTACAGCAGTATTTATTTTCTGTGTGTGTGAGTACTGTATGTACAGTATGTGTTTTACTAGCTTCTGTGTGTGAGAGATCAAGAAAGAAATGCAGCTTCCTGTCTTCACCTTCAGACAGCTTCCTCTGACGCTGAGAATACTTTACAGAGTTCACGACTCCACAGAGTTCACCTGCAGCTCATCACTGTCACAGTGTCTGTATTACTCAATGTGCGTCTTTAAAGACTCAAAACACATGTTCATGTTGATTATTTTCCTTTTCGTTTCATGAGTTTTTAGGTTTGTTGGTTGACAGCTTACTTCCACTTTTTAAGACAAATCCATTCAGATATAATTCTTGTTTTTTGTGAAATTAATAAAGTTGTCCATGTTTTTATCTTAGTCACCTGTTTCAATATTAAGGCTTTTGAACCCCGGTGTGAGCAAAGCCTTCTTAAAGTACTATTATATAATTCAAGGCTTAAAAATGTAAACCTAAACGTAGTTGTTATGCTTGTTCTGAATGCTTTTGGTTGTTAAAAGGACTTTTTAGAGGGCAGACAGTTTGTTAATATACAACGGACATAATAGCAATGGACCATAGTACAATTGTATTGGCTCTCTGCACTGCCCACCCCTCCAAAGCTGTCATTGTGTGAAATAAATCTGTTCTTTTTTGATAATCAATTAATGATGAGTAACTTTGCCAGCAAACATATCAGAAAATGCTCTTTTCAGCCCCTAGTATATTTAGATTTCATATACTGTCTTTTACCATATTAAAGTGAATATCTTGGACTGACAAAACAAGACAAATAACCTCATCTTGGTCTTTGAGAAAACTTTGATTGACAATTTTCACCTTTTAACCCTTAGATGCATAAGTGGGTCTCTTTTGACCCGGTGAGGTGGTTTTCTTAGAGTATCTTTGTAATTACATTTTTTTATCATTTCATATTCCAGCTATTCCTCAAAAAACATGTTTTGGATATCATGCCATTCAAATTTTTTATTTAAATGTAATAGATTTTAAGAAATTGTAGTTTTTGTATTACTACCCCAAGCTTCCATAAGTGGGTCAAAAATGACCCGAATTTCGTTTTCTTTTCAAAATGTAAAAAAAATGTCTAGAATTTTAAATAGTGAAAAATTAAATATAAAATATTTCTAGTGTGAACCAAAATATAATACTAAATATTATACAAGTGATTTTTCTTAACCAAAATGACAAAAATGGCATAAAAACACATTATTCTAATACGGGTCCTTTTTGACCCACTTATGGAAGAGCGTAGGGTCCAGTCACTCGGGCATCTAAGGGTTAAACCAAACAATACATAAATTAACCCAGAAAAGGATCCACCGATTTAACAAAAATGTAAATATTATTTATTTATTTATTTATTTGTTTATTTGGCAGTTATTTTAATACAAAACATGATCACTTATACAGTTTTTCTTTTTGAATAGCACATGGTGGAAAGGAGCAGGGAGAAGAACATCTTATTTGTCCTGCCCCTTCTTACACAAACAAATAAACAAATATTCTTTCAGTCACAGTTGCTTACAAATACTGACAGATAAAACCTAAGATGTTGAGATGCCACTCTACTTTTTGAACTTGCTAAAAAGCGTATTTGAATAATAAACCATCCTTAGTCTTCCCCCTGAACGCCACACACGCCTCAGTAAATTCCTCCACGATGGGCGAGCTGTCAGCGTCTGCTCTGAGTGCTTCTGGCTGTAAGAGGAGAGAAATCTCAACCCCCCCCCCACGATGAAAAGCTCATTTAAACCTCCAGGCTGCGCTACATATGGCCGCTGCACTTTTAAGAATCTCTCTTTTAACACTTGGCAGAGAAGTGCAGCAGAACGAGCTCGGGTCGGGTTATAAATGGCTCCCAGGGGCCCGTTTCCTCCTGACGAGGCCCAAACTCTGGCTTGGGGGCCCCGGGGGGGGGACGCCTCATTACAGGCTGAGGGTCCAGGGCGGAGAGGAGCTGAAACCCAAGCATCATTGAACATTTCAGCGAACGCACTGAGAGTCACCGCTGTTTTGGAAACGTGAGAGTTTAGTGTCAAACAGCAGCAGGACGACAAGTTCAACGGTGAATAATAAAACTCGGACACGTTTACGGCTTAGCACCGACTCCAGAAACTGGTTTTCCCATTGGATCTTAGAACAGCAACCTTTTTAAAAGTAAAGTAAAGACTTATCTTTTTTATTTGGGGCAATTGTAATCTTTTGTAGTGTCACTGTTCTACTGTTGCTATATAAATACATTTAAATCAGTTTACAGCTTAGCACCGACTCCAGAAAACATGTTTAAAGACCTTTACTGATATCACCAAATAATGTCAGTAGGGATGTCCCGATCACCTTTTTTTGCTCCCGATCCGATTCCGATCATTTGATTTTGACAATCTGCCAATACCGATTTTTCCCGATCCGATCTTTATGCAATGCATTAAGAGAAAAAAAAGGTAACAGATAACGGCTGGTCATCCAACATGATGAATTCAGCTATCTTGGCTGTTCTTTTTTTGGCCTTTTCACTGTTCTGGGGCAGTTTCTCTTTCCTTTTAAAAGTCTCTGAAAGTGTTGGTTGTTTCAGTGCCGTTACCTGAGTGGCCGCTGTGTACTCGTCGTGTTGTTGTTGGTGTTTGTGTTAGATTGGTCGTGTTGAACGTAGCTCTGTTCTTTCCACCACGCGGAACCTCCGCCTTGCAAACATTGCATCTGGCTGTTACACTGCCTTCGCTTTCAATTTTATAATACTTCCAAACTCCTGACATTTTCTCTGTCCCGACTCCCGAGGCACCAGCTGAACGTAGCCTCTTGTTAGCTTACTGCTACTATTAGACACTGCGCCCACTCTGTTGCCAGATTTGAGAGAAATAAGCAACCAGTTCGATGAAAACAAGCCCAAAAGAAGCAACACATACATGATGTTGTGTAATTTTAAACCAAAACTAAGGCCTCAGGATGACTTTAAGACGTGAACATGGTCATTTTTGTTTTGTAACATTAAATAAAATAATAAAAATATTTTATAAAATTTAAAATTTAAAAAATTTAAAATTCCCGATCCCCGATTTTTTTCTCCCGATTCCGATCTTTTGAAAATCACGTGATCGGCTCCGATCCCCGATCACGTGATCGGATCGGGACATCTCTAAATGTCAGTCTTTTAAAAAAGTTTTAACCCTACATTTGGAAAAAGAAAGCAGCTGATGAAGAGATCTGCAGGACGGTTCAGTTAACAGCTAGAGATGGGATGCCTTACAAGTAATTGTCCTCTTTAGTGCTGCAGATTCAAATACAATTGGCAAAAAACTCCTCTAATGTAACTCAAAAATCCAAGTGTTTTCAAGATGGCCTCCGATAAGGTCTTGGAAATGTCAAAATGTCACTTTCACTTTCCCTATATTAAAGATCTTGGTGTCAAATCATACACTTTTGAACCCAAGCATCATTGAACATTTCATCGAACGCACCGAGAGTCACCGCTGTTTTGGAAACGTGAGAGTTTAGTGTCAAACAGCAGCAGGACGACAAGCTCAACGGTGAATAATACAACTCGGACACGTTTACGGCTTAGCACCGACTCCAGAAACCGGTTTTCCCATTGGATCTTAGAACAGCAACTTCCATTTGGATTTTTGAAAGTAAATTAAAGACTTATCTTTTTAATTTGGGGTAATTGTTTGTCGTATCACTGTTCATGTTTTTAGTTCTGCAGATTCAAATGAAATTGGCAAATAAACTCCTTTTTTTAAAGGTTACTTTTTTACTACTCAAAAATCCAAGATATCTGACATTTTAGAGATGTAGTGTTTAAAGACTTGTTAGAGGAAACTGTGAACAGACTTGGACAGAAAGCATCGATCAGAGCTGCCTTCATTTGAAATGTACTTGTTGTTGTCGGAGGTCCAGACGTTGGTGCGCCGTGGAGCGGAGTTGACTTTCTTAGAGGAAGAAAATATGATCATTTTCAAGTCAATGAAATCATTTCCATTATCCCTTACATTCAAGATTCATTCTAATGGAAAACTGGCTATCCCAACAGGTATTGTAGTTGAGAGGTATTTCTGAAGTTTCTAAATTGTAAATTAGATTTCCCAATACTCAAAAAAAAGATTGTCAGAAACGGTGAAACTAAATTTAAATCCTCTGATAAGATGATAATTGAGCAACAAAACGTAATTAATTCATGAGAATGAAAGCAGCTGATAACGGGAAATGCTTGACTGTTTTTAATTAACAGGGTTAGGGTTAGGGTTAGTCCAACAGAAAGGAACTTATCCTCAGAGGAACCCGCTGTGTGTTTAGAAAATAGACTTCTTACATCCCATGTGGATAACCGAATGACAGACTGGTTTGTAGACGGAAACACTCTGAAACTCTGAATCTCTCCTCGTGGTCCGTGACCTCCTGACTGGACGTGAACCCGGCGGTCCGAAAGGTCGCGACCTCTCTGTCCGTTTCCTCTGTTTGGCTTCAGAGCTGATACTCCAGAGCCAGCTGGGAATTCAGACACACAAACAGAACAAGCTCTGACTCTCTGACCCGGAAGAAACACCTCAGCATCGGAAGAAGGGGTTTAAAAAGAACACGTTAACACAGTGTCACCGATCTGATGGGCACTTTGAAAACGTCATGTTTGCTGTCGTTTGTTGTCTTTGTTAATGCTGTTTGTAGTACGTTTTAGCACTGTATTATATAGTTATTATACTCACTGTTTTTAGCCACAGACCAGAGGCTGGCAGCCCTTGTTGAAATCAAAATGAATGTTGATTTCAAATATGGGTTTGGTCAAAGCAAGAGGGCAGAAGGTAGGGCTTTAGAAAGTATGGGCTTTTGGGAACCTACTTTATGCTCTAGTCTATTATTATCATTTTATTTGGACAAAGTTCTTGAGCAGCTTTTTTTGTACCCTTAACCCCAGTTAGATTTGTAGAGAACATGTTTGTATTTCTCAACTAAGGTATTGATATTGGTGCCAGAACGTGGTGGTATTTGCATGTTTTTAATACATTAAAATCGGATCAAATACAGACCCGGACTTTAAAGTTACGAGATGGTCCAACTAATGAGCATTTGGTTAGGCATCTTGAGGTTTCTTTAAATTAAGAAGTGTGCAATACAAATTATATTTAGTATCTTTACCTGTTGAGATCAAAATGAAGGCTGATTTAACACTAGAACCGCCAGAGATTTTTTATACCTAAAACCGCCACCTGGGTCAAATTGACCCGCTATTAGAATGCATTGATTTTCAAGGTAAAATGTTCTTTTATTGAACAGTGAGTTTTGATCGCACAGGGATGAAACGTATACCAATATAATCTGTGGACTCTCAGGGCTCGACATTATAAATGGCCCGCTGGCCCGGAAGCATTATTTAGACACCGCGGCCAGCATAACGTACTTTCAACTCGCCCCACAGCTGTTTGCTGCGGAGCGCAGCGCGAGCAGTCTCCCGTGAGCAGGAGCGCACTCCTTCACTACAGACTGTCTCTATATCTCTCTCTCTCTCTCTATCTATAACTATCTATCAATATATCTATCCATCTATCTCTCTCTCTCTGAATCTATCTCTCAATCTATAAGGAACCGCAGTAGACAAAAGGCGTTGCTATAGCAACACGTCATGTTTATATGAAAAGGGGTGGGGTCAATATGACCCGCTGGGCGGAAATAGGTATAAATGGCAATTTTTTGGGCGATTTCTTCAATCTGACTTCATATTGACAATTTTTAACAACATAGGGTGCTACATAACACACTTTCAGGAAAAGTCACGGACTGGAAGACTTTAATATTTTATTGAAAAAAAGTTACACACAATAAAAAACAGCTCTGGGTCAAATTGACCCGATTGGCGGTTCTAGTGTTAAAAGATGGTCCATGCATGGGGGCATGAAGTTAAGAACCTTTTTTTATTTGGACAAAGGTTCTCAAGCGGCCTTTTTGTATCCCTAACTCCAGGTCATTATATGTAGAGAACATGGATGTATTTCTCAAACTAAGGTATTGATATTGGTGCCAGAACATGGTGGTATTAACATGTTTTTAATAATTCAAATATAGACCTGGATTTTAAAGGTACACCAGCGACCGTCCTACCAATGAGGATTTAGTTGGACATCTTGAGGTGTTCCTGTTTTTCGAAATGTACGATATATAAATTAGATGTATTATTTTAACCTTCATACCTTGTGATGTCCATTGGCTGAGTTTAAAGATGTTAATGGTCCATGGATGTGGGCAGGAAGTAGGACTCTATGAAGTAAAGAAGGGGCTTTTTGTAACCCCACTTTATGCACCGGCCTAATATCCTATTTAATTTGAAAAAAGTTCTTGTGCTGCCTTTTTGTAACCCCAACCCCAGAGAGGTTAAGAGGTGTGTAGAGAACATTTCGAAGGTAGCTAAGGTATTGATATTGGTGCCAGAACATGGTGGTATTAACATGTTTTCATAATCCAAATATAGACCACAAGCGATCGTCCGACCATTGTGAAATTGGTTGGACATCTTGAGGAATTCCTGTTTTTAAAAGTGTGCGATATACATTTCAATCACTATTTTTACCGGAGGCTTGCAACTAGGGCTGTACCCGAATATCCGAATATCCGAATAGTCGTTCGTTGGAGTACTATTCGGGTTTCAATTTGGTTATTCGGATATTCGTTTTTTTTTTTTTCGTTTTTTTTGGCAGCCGCTCTGCACTGCGGCTGCCAAATTGAATTAATTGAAAACTCCAATATCAACGTAAGAGCTTGTGCCTCTTCGGGGGGTGCTAACACTTAACCATAAACGCTATCGTTTACTTTCTCCGTCTTTATATGTAGATATGACTTTTTCTCCGTTAATCTCCGTCACGTTGTTTCCATAGCAACAACCACTTCCTGTCAACAGCGCTAACTCTCCTTCAAAATAAAAGCATGTCCATACAAAATAGGAAGCCAAGCCGAATTACACTTAAGACATATACAACTGCAACGAAAGTAACAAACACAATGCGATATCCTTTTCAATTTCAAAGAACACAAATTAACTATAAAACAACAATACTGTAGAATAACAAAATGAATGCCGTGAATAAACCGCAATACACGTGTTGAAGCGGTTCGCTGCTGATTACTACGCACCCCCCCCCCCCACCCCCGCGCGGGCCAAATATTCGCTGCTGATTACTACCGAATATCCGCGGCCCGAAAAATGATATTCAGGACAGCCCTAGTTGAAGAAGATAAGATAAGACTTTATTTATCCCGAAGGAAATTGTTGTGCCAGAGTTACAAAAATACAATAAACACAGCAGCATAATAATACAACTGTACACTAACAGTGCAGTAAAAAGAGCAATTCAATATCTACAGGAAACATAGACGGTCACATAATTAATATTAACAGTATATAGAAGAAGACGACGAAGACATACTTTATGAACCCCTCACAGGGACATGTCTTTCTCCAAGAACAAGTACCAGAACATGGTGGTATTAGCATGTTTAATAAGATCAAATCAGGGTTCAGTGTTGGTGTTTTGGGGGGAGGGTGGAGGTCCTGAAGGTCACAGACTGACCCTCAGTGAAAGCCTCCTCTCAGACAGGACACCAGATATGACGATTATCCGCGAGGAGACGTAAACAGCTGAGCGTCTCCTCCAGAAAACATGGCGTCTCTTTCTGCCGATACCTGAGCGCCTCTGTTTACGCTGAGGTGAGGCAGCAGCCGCTCGGAAAGCGATACTCGAACCGTGTTTACTCAACTGCTGCGTCCTAACCTCGGTACCTTCGTGGCTCCCGACATGATCCACCTTAATGCTGACAAATGACTTTCTGACCAGAAAGCAGAGGGGGGTTGTGGGTAATCGATCCGTGGAGAGGACACTAAACACTTCGGAGACTCTCATTGCTAAGTTGAAGTTCAGCCGTCAAGTCGTGGTTAATGAAGATGTGAGGAGCGATCATTACACTTGATTATAAATGGCTTATATGGAGGAAAGTGTACTCAGTTGTACTTCAAATATTAAGCCTGGTTTTTATTTCAACATATCCCATAACAAAAACCAAACCAACAATAATTACATTGTACAAACCCTGATATGTATGCTTCCATAGGTCTACATTTCTGTCAAAAAACTCAATGAGCAACACTTTTTAAATACACATTTGAGATGAGTTTGCTGGTTGGCGCTTATCCAATCATGCAATTGTTGATTTGTCGCATTTGTGGTCATATCAAGAGGCTTTTTAACAATCATTACAAGTCTTGAGTCAATTTATATTTCATATTTTGTCCTTATGTGACAAACAAACAAACTCTTGTTTTAATGCACAGTTTGGCTTCTCCTTTTTTCTCCTGTTCATCAGCAAACATAGTGTTTGTTTGTTTGGTTTGGGGAGAAGTTTTAGGGGCTTCAAACCCTGGAGAAGTGGTTTCCAATCAGTGTTTAGGGGTCTCTTCTCACTCAGGACTGCTTACATAGTGGATGGATTTCAGCTGTCCTATTTATTTTATTGGGAAGCAAAGAAAAAACGACTTCTCTTTGATAAAGGGACGATTTCCCCCCTCAACACGACAGCATTTGTAAATTGTAACTTAAAGAAGCAACCTATGGAAAGTTTGGAAATATCAATAATGGAAATATAAGATAAGATAAGATTGACTTTATTTATCCCTGTAGTGGCTTAAATGTTTCTAGAGCCACTTCCAGCATACGGGGTGTGATTTCAACGCATAAATAATCCAGAACGATCATCCACTTCTCGAGATGAATCCATTTATTTTCCATTTTCACCAAACATCCCTCCTTCTGAGTGACCAAGGAGTGTCAACAAATATATTCAGGGGCGTAAACGAGCTAGGTGAGTAGATACATATCCAACAGATAATATCTGGAGGCCATGTATACTAATAGAAATGTTAAACAATTCAAATAAAAACAAAACGTATATATAATAAACTCAGTGAATGGCTCCTACAATGGTAATTTGGGAATTGTCTTCGTCACAGAAGCTTGAAAACAAGTGAATATGAGTACGAAGTATAAACAGACATAAACATCAAATACAAACATCTATAAGAGAAAAAAAGACAGTGAAAGATATCAAAAGATGAACTGTCAAATCGAGTCTATGAAGGGCCGATTACAGCTAAGAACAAATAAGATAAAAGTAGGAAATGAGTTCCCAAATTAAAGTCTACTTACAAGATTTAATGTCAATCGAATACACATGGCAGGTCCTTAAAGGGCAACACAATTAAATGAAAATGAAATAAGAGGTGATAATGAAGATTAAGATTTCCACATATCTATTTGCATCTATTTACATGTATATAGACTACTATTTATTTTGTATTTTTGTATTTTATTATATATGTTTTATTGTTGGAGGAGCTCAGGTCAGAAAAATGTCATTGCCATTTCTACATTGTAGCTTTGTGACAAGAAAACCTTTGAATTTCCTTTTTTCAGATCCAGCCCTAAATGAGCAGTGTCTCCAGGCTGAGATTTTTAGGGTCAGTGGGTGTTTCTCAATGTCGAGGAAGGATGCTCCAGAGCCACTATTTCAAGGATGCTACGTCATCGAGTGCCGCCGAAGGACTGTTCCAATGTCCAGGCTCCTTGGAATTCTCCCGAGGCCGGCGTCCTTCGTTGCGGGAAATTTCGAGGCTGCACATGTGTAGACTCCGCGGTCTTAAAATCCCCACAATGCTTTGCCCACGGACCAATTTCCAAATCTTTGGCGGAAATCGCGCTCCATTTAAGGCGGGGCCTCGCATATGACGCACACCTGCTAGCCTGTTAGCCTGTTCCACAATTCCTCGTTTTCCGAGGCTAGGAAGGATTCTTGCCTCTCTTCTGAAGGACCTGACTCGGAGGGACATGTCCTACCAAGGAAGCGTCCTCAACATTGAGAAACACCCAGACTCTGATGTTTGGACGGTGGCCTTGACCCCGTCCTGACCTCAACCCCCCCCCCCATTGGTTAGTAAGTGTCAGGTTTCTCTGTCCGGCTACTGCAGGAGAAGCAAAGGATTCTGGGAAAGAAGAGGAGGAACAGATGGAGTGTTTCACGCTGTTAAACAGGCAGGAAAAAAGAGTCCAACTTTATGAGGAAATCTGTGAAATCCAATCCAATTTGATTTAAACAGCACATTTAAAAACAAACAGAGTTCACCAAAGTGCTGGACATCAATACATATATAAAAAAGCAGCATAAATACATTTAGACAAAACCAATAGGACAAAAATATGTAAAAGCACGAGACAATAAAACCACTTATAGCCACAGACTGAAAAAACTCTCATACATGATGTAAAAAACATTTTAAAACACAACAAAATAGAAAACCCCAATTTAGAAAACACAGACTGATACGTCTTATACGTGGTCTGCAAATACTTTTAAAAGATGTTCAGATAAACGTATCTTAGTTCATGTAAGGCCAAATGTCCTTATGAGTGAAAACTGATGGCAAAGATCGAGTTTCTATATCCATCATTTATCTTGATGACCAGAAAGTTCAATGTAAATGACGTCAAAACTTCCCAAAGCCCAGGTTGATGCCACCAAATGTTATGGTTTGTCGAAAACTCAAAAGTAATGAATCTAATGACACATAACCTAAGCATATTGTCTTTCTAGGCTATACATGAAATATGTCGTGATATTTTGAAACCCCTTTCCATACCTGTCACTCCAGAATGAGTCATTATTGAATTAAGACATTTTGGGGCTTTTTTATGATGCCGTGACCTCTCCTGTGTATCTGTATGAAATATAGGAAATATTACATTAAACCGGAAATAATTTACTTACACTTATTAAAATCAAGATACTTTTCAGATTAAATGGCGACTGATTAGACATGAATCACACACACAGACACACACACACACACACACACACACACACACACACACACACACACACACACACACACACACACACACACACAGTGTACTGTGGGTCAATGTACAGATCGTTTTTAGAGCATGTCTCGTCTAATCAGTTTGTTTAAAAGATTAAAGTGAAGTTTAGAGAGACAGTAAAAGTTCTGATCCATGCAGGACCTGAAGACCTCGGACACACACACACACACACACACACACACACACACACACACACACACACACACACACACACACACACACACACACACACACACACACACACACACACACACACACACACACACACACACACACACACACACACACACACACACACACACTACCAATTACAAGAAAAATGGTCTTCAAGCTTCTGAAATGTGGAGATGATCTGCATAAGTCAAGAAGAAGGGGATGTACAATCCCTGTAAACACTATGACACACACACACACACACACACACACACACACACACACACACACACACACACACGCACACACACACACACACACACACACACACACACACACACACACCACACACACACACACACACACACACCTGTCCCTCTGTCTTGAGAACACATCAGTGTCTTTAGACCACCTCGGGAGGAGGGGACATGTTCAGAGGGTCTGAGGTCACTTCCTGTCCCCGAATCATCTGGAAAATCACTTAAACTCTAATGTTAACTTTACTCAGCGCTTCACCTGGTTAGAGGACCGTGACGCTTTGATTTTAAATCTCTAAAACTCCACCTGTCTGCTGAGTCTCAGGTTGATGGAGTTCGTCTCCAGCTGTCCTCTGCTTTCTGTTCACTTCTACACGGCCTCAAATGGTTTACTCTACAGTTTTAGGGGCAAATACCCTGGCTAGATTCGTTACAACAAGTTAGCATCTTACGCTATCTCGTTCAGCATGCAAACATTCATTAGCTAACAATGACATTATTGTTCTATTCATATAAAGGGAGGTCAGGTACTCTTTAAAACAGCTGCTAGTTATGGGTACTTTTTACTGAAGTACATTTCAAAGTTCCTTACTTTTACTTGAGTAAAGAAGTTTAGTCAGTACTTCTACTTTCACCAGAGTATTTTTAAACACGAGTATCTGTACTTCTACTTGAGTAAAGGATGTGTGTACTTTTGCCATCTCTGTGCAGCAGTCACGTGACTCCTGTCTTGCACGTCTTGCCAATATGTTGAGAACCTTTCTTTATTGATTCTCAGATCCACTGTTCTCCTATATTATTAGTATGTGAGGCTTCGTCTTACTAATGTCACTTGTTGCCATTGTACAACTACTGTATGGAAATGTGAGTTAGAGTTGGAGAGAGGAGCGCTGGGGTTATCAGTTATTTGTGTTGTATTACAGAAAGCATGTTTACAATCTCACGGCTGAATATGTAGCTGATTTGTGTGGATGCCACGCAAGATCTCAGAACAGGCTACCTCCTTGAAACCGACTTTGTTTGACACAAAACCAAACAGACGAAATAACGCGAAAAGGTACATAAAACATATTTATTTAGAATGACAATCTGAGCCTGTCTTTGGCAAAAAACGCATTTCAGTTGACGCAAGTTGACGGTGAAAATAAGATAAGATAAGAAGTACTTTATTGATCCCAATTTGGGAAATGTTTGCGTTGCAGCAGCATGAACAGACATGGCATTAGAGAAATTAAAAGATTAGAAATAAACAATCCAAAATGTAAACATCTAAAATTGAAAGAAGTTGAAAATACACATGTTGTAATACAAATTTAAAGGGGACCTATCATAGAAAATGCACTTTGTGATGTCTTTTATACATAAATATGTGTCCCCGGTGCGTCGGGGAACTCGCGCAGCGTCAGAAAATAAGACCCTCTCTCTTTTCCTCCATCTTTTAAAAACGGGGGTACAACGAGCGGATACAGATTTGCTGCCGATCTGACGTCAAATCGGCAGCGGACCCACAGAAAGTTGCTATCGGAAACAATGCCTGACGTGTTTTGGACGTAATCTCGTCTTTGTTTACATTAGCAAGCCTCGCTAACACTCAGAGCTAACCTGTACTGGAGAGCACATGTGTTTAAAAAGCAGGAAATACAAAAAAGAACTCACCTTGTGATAAACCCGTAAGAGAAAAAGCATTTGAGCTCCATCCTGTTTCAGAAATAATCCTTGATGTGGTTTAGAACAGGATGGCGTTTTATCACAGCAGAATTTAACTCTATCTCCGGTAGAATTCTGATCAGGCATTAGCTCCGCCTCCTCTTTTTTTTTTTTCAAGCTAAGGACCCAAAATCTGCGTTTCTCTAACAGCTGTAATAGAGGGGTTTGAGCAGTATGAGGCATGGCTGCAACGGGTGATCTGTTTGGGATTTTGAAAAAAAAACTTCACAGACATGTTTTGTAAAGGTATGGCCCTACAATATATTTTTCCAATATAGCATGATAGGTCCACTTTAAAGTAATATAAGATATGCCAAATGAGATCACATTGCAATCATTATTGGACACATTTCTTTAAAGTTATCCCTATTAGTCCTTTTGTAACACAAACATTTAAAGATAGGATCCAGGCTGAAATTACTCTATGGAAGTCAAGTTACTCTCTCGGCCTCACTACTTCCAGATGTTAGCATGAGATGTAAAAGAGAGCTGCAGGAATGAGTCCTAAACCCAAACGTAAGTCAGCATTTTAGCACTTAGCATTTCCTGTTCTGGTTTTAAACGTTTGTTTCCATAGACATTCATTAAATAAAGAGAGAACCACTTTATTAGTGCACTGTTCGATTGACCAATACAATTCTCATCCTACAGACACAGTTTCATTTGCTTGTTCACATCCAGTCAAAGCAGTCCAGTTGACTCAGTGTCAGTGCTGTGTTTCTGGATGTAAGCTAACTCTGTTTCACTGAAGCTTTTCACACAGCTGCTAACGTTAGGATCACACCAACAATTATGTTTCCCTGTTGCTCGGTCTATAAGGAGTCTTTATTCTGCCACAGTGGGACTGAAAGAATGGTGTTTACTGCACAGAGCCAACTGGACTTCATCGCTCACACACGCACACGCGCACACACGCACACACACAGACACATGCACACACACACACACACAGACACACGCACACACGCACACGCACACACACAGACACATGCACACACACACACACACACACACACACACATACACACACACAAAGATTTAGTTTATAGCACAAATTTGTGTTAAAATCTTAATTTCCAAATATTCACAATTTCCTGTGTTCATTTACTTGATCGTTGCCACTTGATACAGAAACACACACACACACACACACACACACACACACACACACACACACACACACACACACATACACACCACACACACATACACACGGCTAGCTTATAGCACAAACTTGTGTTATAATCTTAATTTTCACTATTTCATGTGTTCATTTACTTGATCGTTGCCATTTGATATATGCACACACACACACACACACACACACACACACACACACACACACACACACACACACACACACACACCATGCGCACACACACGCGCACACACACTCAAGCACAAGCCAAAAACCATCCGCCCCCACTCACTCCCTCATTGGCCAATCGTGTCGTCACGGAGACAACAGCTGTCTCCAGGATGAAGAAGCTACTTTGAGGGTGCCAGCCAGTCTGCAGGCCTGCAACTGGAGAGTCCCCCGGGTCCTTATGGCCTTCAGAACACACACACACACACACACACACACACACACACACACACACACACACACACACACACACACTCACACTCACACTCACACTCACACTCACACTCACACTCACACACAGTGCAGCAGGGTTAGCGCCCCCTAGAGGGTTTATTTTTCCACATTGTGTTCGTCCGTCTGTGTTTTCGTTGTGGAACCACAAGTAGATAGAAATAAATAATCATATATTTAAAGAAGAGTATTAGTAGTTTGTAAATGATTGTTCTAATTACTTTGGATGAGTTTGAAACAGTTAGAAAATAGTCTACTGTGTTTTTTGTATTCAAATAATCAAAACAAATGTCAAGTACAACACATGTTTAATATACTTTTAAAATAAGCAAAAATAAAAAGCAGGAGAGAACTCTTTAAAGTAGAGATACTACATACTGATATACACCTGAACATCAGCAGGAGAGGACTCTTTAAAGTAGAGACACTACATACTGATATACACCTGAACATCAGCAGGAGAGGACTCTTTAAAGTAGAGACACTACATACTGATATACACCTGAACATCAGCAGGAGAGGACTCTTTAAAGTAGAGACACTACATACTGATATACACCTGAACATCATCAGGAGAGGACTCTTTAAAGTAGAGACATTACATACTGATATACACCTGAACATCAGGAGGAGAGGACTCTTTAAAGTAGAGACACTACATACTGATATACACCTGAACATCAGCAGGAGAGGACTCTTTAAAGTAGAGACACTACATACTGATATACACCTGAACAGCAGCAGGAGAGGACTCTTTAAAGTAGAGACACTACATACTGATATACACCTGAACATCAGCAGGAGAGGACTCTTTAAAGTAGAGACACTACATATTGATATACACCTGAACATCAGCAGGAGAGGACTCTTTAAAGTAGAGACACTATATACTGATATACACCTGAACATCAGCAGGAGAGGACTCTTTAAATTAGAGACACTACATACTGATATACACCTGAACATCAGCAGGAGAGGACTCTTTAAAGTAGAGACACTACATACTGATGTACACCTGAACATCAGCAGGAGAGGACTCTTTAAAGTAGAGACACTACATATTGATATACACCTGAACATCAGCAGGAGAGAACTCTTTAAAGTAGAGACACTACATACTGATATACACCTGAACATCAGCAGGAGAGGACTCTTTAAAGTAGAGACACTACATACTGATGTACACCTGAACATCAGCAGGAGAGGACTCTTTAAAGTAGAGACACTACATATTGATATACACCTGAACATCAGCAGGAGAGAACTCTTTAAAGTAGAGACACTACATACTGATATACACCTGAACATCAGCAGGAGAGGACTCTTTAAAATAGAGACACTACATACTGATATACACCTGAACATCAGGAGGAGAGGACTCTTTAAAGTAGAGACACTACATACTGATATACACCTGAACATCAGCAGGAGAGGACTCTTTAAAGTAGAGACACTACATACTGATATACACCTGAACATCAGCAGGAGAGCACTCTTTAAAGTAGAGACACTACATACTGATATACACCTGAACATCAGCAGGAGAGGACTCTTTAAAGTAGAGACACTACATACTGATATACACCTGAACATCAGCAGGAGAGGACTCTTTAAAGTAGAGACACTACATACTGATATACACCTGAACATCAGCAGGAGAGGACTCTTTAAAGTAGAGACACTACATTCTGATATACACCTGAACATCAGCAGGAGAGGACTCTTTAAAGTAGAGGCACTACATACTGATATACACCTGAACATCAGCAGGAGAGGACTCTTTAAAGTAGAGACACTACATACTGATATACACCTGAACATCAGCAGGAGAGGACTCTTTAAAGTAGAGACACTACATACTGATATACACCTGAACATCAGCAGGAGAGGACTCTTTAAAGTAGAGACACTACATACTGGTATACACCTGAACATCAGTAGGAGAGGACTCTTTAAAGTAGAGACACTACATACTGATATACACCTGAACATCAGCAGGAGAGCACTCTTTAAAGTAGAGACACTACATACTGATATACACCTGAACATCAGCAGGAGAGGACTCTTTAAAGTAGAGACACTACATACTGATATACACCTGAACATCAGCAGGAGAGGACTCTTTAAAGTAGAGACACTACATACTGATATACACCTGAACATCAGCAGGAGAGGACTCTTTAAAGTAGAGACACTACATACTGATATACACCTGAACATCAGCAGGAGAGGACTCTTTAAAGTAGAGACACTACATACTGATATACACCTGAACATCAGCAGGAGAGGACTCTTTAAAGTAGAGACACTACATACTGATATACACCTGAACATCAGCAGGAGAGGACTCTTTAAAGTAGAGACACTACATACTGATATACACCTGAACATCAGCAGGAGAGGACTCTTTAAAGTAGAGACACTACATACTGATATACACCTGAACATCAGCAGGAGAGGACTCTTTAAAGTAGAGACACTACATACTGATATACACCTGAACATCAGCAGGAGAGGACTCTTTAAAGTAGAGACACTACATACTGATATACACCTGGACATCAGCAGGAGAGGACTCTTTAAAGTAGGGACACTACATACTGATATACACCTGAACATCAGCAGGAGAGGACTCTTTAAAGTAGAGACACTACATACTGATATACACCTGAACATCAGCAGGAGAGGACTCTTTAACTTTCATTTTGTTTCTATGAAATGATGCATCATATCGACAGCAAACTGCTTTAATTTCTAAGACCTGCTCTCTTTCTGTTAAACACAGTCCAACTTTTTGATCGTTGCACCTTCATTAGCTGTATATATATGTTATTATGCTCAGGTTTCACTTTCAAAACGTGCATTTTATATATTCTTCTTCAAATAGTTATCTTCCAAATCAGATATCTGAAATGGTGATTGATGCAGATGACTGGATCCCAATAATAAAATACATATTCTAATGCAACGTACTGAAGGAAAGTGGTTTGTAGCTTCAACACAACACACACACACACACACACACACACACACACACACACACACACACACACACACACACACTGCTGACTCACTGAGGGAGCTTTGTGTGTATGTGTGTAAGTCAGTGTGTGTGTATGTTGCATGTGTTGTTTTGAGTCGGCTGCAACTGTCAGGACAACGACCCGTCTAATCTGCACCTGCCACTGACACAGCAAATGTACGCACACACACACACACACACACACACACACACACACACACACACACACACACACACACACACACACACACACACACACACTGAGGCCTACACAGACGGAGCCGAGTCCGACTGCAAGGCATGCTGGGAAACTGGGACAGTAAATGTATTTATTTAAACACTTTATTTTTAGAATTCACCGTCTCTTCCCTCATTTCCTTTGTAAGGCCTAGACACTGTAGGAAGGATTTCAGCTTGTTGGTCATTTTAGTAACTTTTTCTAGGATTAAAGAAATGTTTTCCTTCAAGTTGAAACTTCATCTTCCCCTTAACTCACTTAAAGGGGACCTATCATGCAAAATGCACTTTTGTACGTCTTTTCTACATGAATATGTGTCCCCGGTGTTCCAGGGAACTCACCAAGTGTCAGAAAACACAACCCTCTCTATTTTCCTCCATACCCAAATCTCTAAAAAAGGGGCTGCAACGGATCTGATAAAAACTGATCCAGATTTGAACACTGTCCTGACGTCAGGACGGTGGCGCTACGGCTATTGGGCCAACTCTACCAATCAGGAGGAGACAGCCACGGCCATTGCCGTTCGAAAGCGCTGGAGACGCTGTAGTACATATGCCAGGCCTGTAGATGGTGCTGTTCTCACAGAATCTGACCTTACAAACACAGAGCTAACATTATTCAAATTGAGCGAAATGTGGCATGGCTAAAATGCATGTTTGGTATTTTGAAAAAAAAAAAGTATAAATATGCCTTATATAGGTATGGTCCTACACTATATTATTCAAATATAGCATGATAGGTCCACTTTAACTTTGACTCAATGTACGTCCATTGCTGCTGCTTCTTTAAGTTGTATCTTAAATAAGTCAATACCTATCTAAAGGGTCTTAACTGAAAGTGACGTGTGATGATATCATGATGTATCATTCTACTTTACACGATATAAGAATATGTTGTGGTAAATCTGCGTAGGAAACACCCTAAATAAGATCATGATTATGTAAACCACCGATTGCATGTAGTGCCAAAACTCATAGAAATACCATCAGTTGACGTAAACCTGTTGTGAGTTCATATCCTGACAATAACAATAAATTACAGCTGTTAAAAATAAACAAGGACTCTGTAGATGAATGCTGAGAAGACAGAGATATAGGTCAAGATAGTAAACAAATATCAAACAGTCACATTTCACTGTTCCATTCAAAAACTGCACTGATCAAAACCGCAGTGTTTCCATTCTGCTGTCATCTCCGAAACACATTAAAGGGGCCATGTTCTGCTCATTTTCAGGTGTATGTTAGTATGTAGTGTCTCTACTATGCAGGTTTCCATGCTTTAATGTTCAGAAAGTGGAGGGAACAGGGATTTTAGCCTTTGAACACCATTTACATGCACACAAACCGTTAGAAAACACTACAGGAGAGGGAAACCACAAGCATAGTTGGATACATGTCTTCTTTACTATTCAATTAGATACATGTAATTAATCTAATCCCTCTAACGCACATATGTCAAACTCAAGGCCCGGGGGCCAAATCCGGCCCGTGGTGGATTTAATTTCGGCCCGCAGGATAATTTCTCACTTTTTCTCTCACGACAACAGGGCATGTTTGTTTTTTTCTTTGAGGGAAATTGTTTTGTTGAAGCTGTTGTTGGCCTGTGGAAAAATGTAATCATAAGAAATGACTCTGGAAAAGCTGCAGATAGAGCCATAAGAAATGAATGCAACTGATTATTTAATGTTGTTTTTATAGGCAATCATTTAAAGGGGACCTATCATGCAAAATGCACTTTTGTACGTCTTTTCTACATGAATATGTGTCCCCGGTGTTCCAGGGAACTCACCAAGTGTCAGAAAACACAACCCTCTCTATTTTCCTCCATACCCAAATCTCTAAAAAAGGGGCTGCAACGGATCTGATAAAAACTGATCCAGATTTGAACACTGTCCTGGCGTCAGGACGGTGGCGCTACGGCTATTGGGCCAACTCCACCAATCAGGAGGAGACAGCCACGGCCATTGCCATTCGAAAGCGCTGGAGACGCTGTAGTACATATGCCAGGCCAGTAGGTGGTGCTGTTCTCACTGAATCTGCCCTTGCTAAAAAAAAGTGCAAATTGAGCGAAATGAGGCATGGCTAAAATGCATGATCTGTTTGGTATTTTGAAAAGAAAAAAGTATAAATATGCCTTTATATAGGTATGGTCCTACACTATATTATTCAAATATAGCATGATAGGTCCACTTTAAGCTTTGTTAGTTCCAGGTTTAATATGTGCAATAAGTTCATTTCAATAAGTTCTGCAATAAATATTGAACCAGTCCGGCCCTCGACTAGTACCCATTTTTTAATTTTGGCCCACTGTGTATTTGAGTTTGACCCTCCTGCTCTAACGCCTCCAAAACACTGCTGCCAGGATTACAACTTGAGCTAGGGAACATGTCTAAATCTCTCACTTCCCTACAGTCTCTAATAGTCGCTTTAACAATCATGTTTTAAGATATTATTGATGACTTGTAAAGCGCCAAGTTAAATATCAGACCTTGAGATCCTCGGGTGTTTCCTAATGTTCCTAAAGTCCAGATTCCTTCACAAAGCCAGGACTCCTAGACTTTGGAAAATCTTTTAAAACCACTTCTAAAAACCCACTTTTTAGGAAGAGATTGCGTTTCCTCAAATAAGACTTTCATTCATTTGAATCTGTGTTCTTCTCATTATGAATTTAGTTGTTCATGTAAAGCATTTTTAAACTGTGTTTTGAAAGGTGTTAAATCAATAACTCTTATTATTGTCATAAGAATAAAAGCTTGTACATTAATAATGAAAACAAAGTAAGAAAGAAAACGTACAAACTAAGATAAGAAATCAGGACCGTCTTTAACGTCAGTCCATCTCTCTTTATCTGTACCACTGCCATCTCATTCATAAAACACACACACACACACACACACACACACACACACACACACACACACACACACACACACACACATACACATACACATACACACACACACACACACACTCTGGTGGCTGTGTGTTGATTGACAGGCGGGGCAGGTGTGGTCTCTCTGCAGCAGCGCCCCACCTGTCGATCCGACCCCCCTCTTACCCACAAACACACCCTGACCCCCCCCCACCCCTGACCTCTGACCCTGTGACCAACTTCCTATCCCCATGGGACCAGTAACCCCCCCCCCCCCCCCCCCTCTCCTCCTCCAGTCTCCCACTTTCCTACCTTCCTTACCTCCTTCCCTCATTTCCTTTGTAAGGCCTAGACACTGTAGGAATGATTTCAGCTTGTTGGTAATCTTAGTCACTTTTTATTGCGTTGAACCCATTTGTTCCTCAAGTTGAAACTTCCCCTTAATTCATTCCACTTTGACTCATTTTACGTCCATTGGTGCTTTTAAGGTGGATTATTTACAATTATTTTTACAATTCACCGTCTCTTTCCAACTTTCCTTGCCTCCTTCCCTCATTTCCTATTTAAGGATGTACAAATATCAGTTGCATTTCACTGTCCCATTAAATACCTGCACTGCTGGAAACCACAGTGACCATCCGAGATGTTTTAATCAAAGATTTTAAGGCTTTATTAGTAGTTTTGAATCCTCCTACTACGCTAGACATGATGGTGCAGGAAAGTCGCAGGTATAATGCAAATCTTTTTATAAAACGGACAAGTCAAATCAAGCAATCTGATTGGTTCTTAGTCGTGATATAATGAGCGTATATCACGGGTAGAATTGTAGTTACTTTTCACAACAAGTCAGTATCCCTCGGCGTCTGAGAAAAAGCTACAACCGTTACAGCTGTTACATTACGTCCGTTACGAAACTAACTAGCTAACAAAGCTTAAGATGGAAACATTTAAGGTTAACTTCGACCGCAAGCAACCAGCAGAAATACACCAACCACTGCCTCCGCAGTACCACCATTCAAAAGCTTTCTGATGCGGGTCTTGAAAGCAGAGAAATTATGACCGTTAGTACTGCTACTACTACTGGAAGCCGAATCTTGAGGACCGGAGAAAGTGGAGCAATATTCTCGCCACGCCAAGCAACAGCCTAGAACAACCTCAACCTATACAAGTAACCACGTAAGCCATGCTACTGATGCTGGACAGGTATTCAGTGGGTGCACAATAAACGGCAACATACAAATGAATGTAAATAAATAGCCAAATAATCGATCAACGCTCTCTGTCTAATAGGTTCGGAGGGACTATTTTATTTTGAACATCATTATTTACTAATAAAAACTATTTAAATTGGAGTGTGTATTTGTCTTTCATATTGCCACACTTGGTAACCGTTTTATAAAAGCAATAGCTCACTTCAGGCCGTGGTATATGGTGGTATATGGTGGTATATGGTCATTATATCACAGCTAAGCTGTGATATAATGACCATATACCACCGCTGGAGCACGAGGAGTTTCACAGAGATGAGGAAGACCTGCACAGAAAGACAAATATACATCATATACAGCACAAATACTCACATATACAGTACTGTACTGTCATATACAGCACATCTACTCACATATACAGTACTGTACTATCATATACAGCACATATACAGTACTGTACTATCATATACTCACATATACAGTACATATATTCACATATATTCACATATACAGTAATGTACTATCATATACAGCACATATACTCACATATACAGTACATATATTCACATATACTCACATATACAGTAATGTACTATCATATACAGCACATATACAGCACATATACTCACATATACAGTACATATATTCACATATACTCACATATACAGTAATGTACTATCATATACAGCACATATACTCACATATACTCACATATACTCACATATACTCACATATACTCACATATATTCACATATACAGCAAATATACTCACATGTTTGCCAGTTGATTGCCTTTTTTATCCTTTTCCAAGTCATTGGCTACTTGTTGCAGGCAAACAGAGAACATATTCTGAATTTTAAAACGTTTTAGACTCACTGTGGCCACTTATCTGATTTAGGATGACTATCCAAGAGTTTCTCAATATTGAGGTTGGGACCACTTATGCGTCCGTTTAGTATTTAGCCTTGGTCAAGCAGATTTGATGGATTCCTGGTTTAATAGATATTAATGTGTTGATTCCTTAATACTAAATAGTAAATATCAAAACATATTAAACTTTAAAAAACATGACATCTTAAAAACTTGGCTCATGAGAGTTAAGCTAGATTCTCATGAGCCCAAGTCGAAAGATTTTACATATGATCTTTAGACTAAATTTAAACCCAAATGGTAACAGTAAAACATATATCAATAATATATCATAAATCATGTTTCAATATGAGTATTTGTATTCGTGTTTCTGAAGTTTCCCACGCTGACGGACTTAAATTTAGAGTCCGCCAAACGTCTCTAAGAAAAGCTTCGGGAAATACCGGCTGAAATTTCGTCGCACGCCCAAAGAAAGCTCCCAGAATGCCGAGTGTTCTTCACCTTGGCCCACATGTTGTTTTTTTGGGGGGGTTGTGATGGTGTTTGCCGGCAGGTGCTCGGCCCGCGAGGGATTAGGTTTTGTGTACTACTACTTACTTTCAGTTTTGTGTACTACCTACTTTCAGTTATCACTTTAATGGATTTTACGTATGATGTTAAAACTACATTTGAACCCAAATGGTAACAGTAAAACATATATCAATAACACATTATAAATCATGTTTCAATATGAGTATTTGTATTCGTGTTTCTGAAGTTTCCCACGCCTACGTGGCCTTCACTTTAAATTTAGAGTCCTCCAAACGTCTCTAAGAAAAGCTTTGGGAAATGTCGGCTGAAATTTCGTCTCACGCCTAAGAAAGCTCCCAGAATGCCGAGTGTTCTTCACCTTGGCCCACATGTTGTTGTTTTGTTTTTTTTGGGAGGCTGTGACGGTGTTTGCCGGCAGGCGCTTGGCCCGCGAGAGATTAGACAACCACGCCCAGAAAAGACGTGTGAAATCGTGACGGGCACGAAAATAAAATGACAGAGTTTTTGAGGGTGTGCGTGGAGAAGTGTGTTAGCTGTTGGCACGCACACCGCTGTGTAAACCGATGTGTGTGTGAGTGTGTGAGTCAGTGTGTTTCCGCGCTGTGATCACGGCTGATAGCAGGTGCTCAGAGTGGGAAACACGATCGGATCAGCACACTGCAGCTTTACGCTTTAATTGATTAGAGAGAGTTTTATGACAGTCAGGCCTCAGGCATGCAGCCGGGAGCTCAGAAAACACTCCACACACACTTTAAAAAGTCTCCATACCAACGCTGCACCCCAAAATCACTCAGAGGTGGGAAGTAGTGGAGTACAAATACTTTGTTACTGCACTTAAGTACATTTTTCTGGTATCAGTACTTTACTCCACTACTTATTTTCTGAAGACTTTTTACTTTGACTTCTTACATTTTGAACCCAAATACCTGTACTTTCTACTTCTTACATGTTGAACACAAATACCTGTACTTTCTATTTCTTACATGTTGAACACAAATACCTGTACTTTCTACTTCTTACATGTTGAACACAAATACCTGTACTTTCTACTTCTCACATTTTGAACACAAATACCTGTACTTTCTACTTCTTACATTTTGAACACAAATACCTGTACTTTCTACTTCTTACATGTTGAACACAAATACCTGTACTTTCTACTTCTCACATTTTGAACACAAATACCTGTACTTTCTACTTCTTACATGTTGAACACAAATACCTGTACTTTCTACTTCTTACATGTTGAACACAAATACCTGTACTTTCTACTTCTTACATGTTGAACCCAAATACCTGTACTTTCTACTTCTTACATGTTGAACACAAATACCTGTACTTTCTACTTCTCACATTTTGAACACAAATACCTGTACTTTCTACTTCTTACATGTTGAACACAAATACCTGTACTTTCTACTTCTTACATGTTGAACCCAAATACCTGTACTTTCTACTTCTCACATTTTCCAAACAGGCTGGTTCCTTTAGTTTGAATGTGTGTTTGGTGGCGTGATCATTATTATTTAGAGTCATTGCGTGCCTATTGATTTGAACACGATCCGTGTATCCATCATTTCCTGGTCTTCTCTAAAGAAGAGGGACCAATGAAAACGTTGTCATGTTGCCGTTGTTCAGCATGGAAACATTCATTAGCTAACAATGACATTATTGTTCTATTAATATAAAGGGAGGTCAGGTACTCTTTAAAACAGCTGCTAGTTATGGGTACTTTTTACTGAAGTACATTTCAAAGCCCTCTTTACTTTGACTTGAGTAAAGAAGTTTAGTCAGTACTTCTACTTTCACCAGAGTATTTTTAAACACGAGTATCTGTACTTCTACTTGAGTAAAGGATGTGTGTACTTTTGTACTTTAGTGAGTTACGTGTGAGCCGTTATATCAATCTCAATCTTAATTATTTATATAGCACATTTAAAACAACCTCAGTTGACCAAAGTGCTTTACAGCGAACAAATACAACTGCCACAGATTGTATTCATGATTTGGAGATGATGAGGGGAAAGGTAACATTCATGAGGATACACTGCTTCTTTTTGAGGTGTTCATTTCAGCCAAAGCTTAAATTGAAAATGAACCACTCTCTAAATGTAGTTTCCAACAACATCATGACACACTTTCAGTTCAGCCTGCTCATGTTTTATATTTATCCTCTCAGTCATTTTGATAAATACGTACTGCTGTTATTTTAGGCCTTTACCCAACAGATCATTTTATTGTCGATGCACACAAGAAGACCAACACCTTTCCACATGACGTATACTTCTGTATATAGAGGCACGTACATCAATGTGAAAAAAGAATAAGTGAAATAAGAAAAGTCATGTATTGATCCCATAGGGTTATCCATGAGTTAAAGAAGCATCATGATAACATCACAGAGGGTCAATACACATACTTTTAAAAATACAAAACATGCTTGTTTCTGTGCTTACTTTCAGTTTTGGGTACTACTTTCACTTCTGTGTACTTCTTACTTTCAGTAGGGTGCTACTTTCGGTTGTATGTAGTACTTACTTTCGGTTTTGTGTATACTTTCAGTTTTGTGTACTACTTACTTTCAGTTCTGTGTACTACTTACTTTCAGTTCTGTGTACTTTCAGTTCTGTGTACTAATACTTACTTTCAGTTTTTATGTAAGACTTACTTTGAGTTCTGTGTACTACTTACTTTCAGTTTGGTGTACTACTTACTTTCAGTTTTGTGTACTACTTACTTTCAGTTTTGTGTACTACTTACTTTCAGTTTTGTGTACTGCTTACTTTCAGTTTTGTGTACTACTTACTTTCAGTTTTGTGTACTACTTACTTTCAGTTTTGTGTACTACTTACTTTCAGTTTTGTGTACTGCTTACTTTCAGTTTTGTGTACTACTACTTTCAGTTTTGTGTACTACTTACTTTCAGTTTTGTGTACTACTACTTTCAGTTTTGTGTACTACTTACTTTCAGTTTTGTGTACTACTACTTTCAGTTTTGTGTACTACTACTTTCAGTTTGGTGTACTACTACTTTCAGTTTGGTGTACTACTACTTTCAGTTTGGTGTACTACTACTTTCAGTTTGGTGTACTACTACTTTCAGTTTGGTGTACTACTACTTTCAGTTTGGTGTACTACTACTTTCAGTTTTGTGTACTACTACTTTCAGTTTGGTGTACTACTACTTTCTGTTTTGTGTACTACTTACTTTCAGTTTTGTGTACTACTACTTTCAGTTTTGTGTACTACTTACTTTCAGTTTTGTGTACTACTTACTTTCAGTTTTGTGTACTACTACTTTCAGTTTTGTGTACTACTACTTTCAGTTGTGTGTACTACTTACTTTCAGTTTTGTGTACTACTTACTTTCAGTTTGGTGTACTACTACTTTCAGTTTGGTGTACTACTACTTTCAGTTTTGTGTACTACTTACTTTCAGTTTTGTGTACTACTTACTTTCAGTTTTGTGTACTACTTACTTTCAGTTTTGTGTACTGCTTACTTTCAGTTTTGTGTACTACTTACTTTCAGTTTTGTGTACTACTTACTTTCAGTTTTGTGTACTGCTTACTTTCAGTTTTGTGTACTACTACTTTCAGTTTTGTGTACTACTTACTTTCAGTTTTGTGTACTACTACTTTCAGTTTTGTGTACTACTACTTTCAGTTTGGTGTACTACTACTTTCAGTTTGGTGTACTACTACTTTCAGTTTGGTGTACTACTACTTTCAGTTTTGTGTACTACTACTTTCAGTTTGGTGTACTACTACTTTCAGTTTGGTGTACTACTACTTTCAGTTTTGTGTACTACTACTTTCAGTTTTGTGTACTACTACTTTCAGTTTGGTGTACTACTACTTTCAGTTCTGTGTACTACTTACTTTCAGTTGTGTGTACTGCTACTTTCAGTTTTGTGTACTACTTACTTTCAGTTTTGTGTACTACTACTTTCAGTTGTGTGTACTGCTACTTTCAGTTTTGTGTACTACTTACTTTCAGTTTTGTGTACTACTTACTTTCAGTTTGGTGTACTACTACTTTCAGTTTGGTGTACTACTACTTTCAGTTTGATGTACTACTTACTTTCAGTTTTGTGTACTACTACTTTCAGTTTTGTGTACTACTGCTTTCAGTTTTGTGTACTACTACTTTCAGTTTTGTGTACTACTACTTTCAGTTTTGTGTACTACTTACTTTCAGTTTTGTGTACTGCTTACTTTCAGTTTTGTGTACTACTTACTTTCAGTTTTGTGTACTACTACTTTCAGTTTTGTGTACTACTACTTTCAGTTTTGTGTTCTACTACTTTCAGTTTTGTGTACTACTACTTTCAGTTTTGTGTACTACTTACTTTCAGTTTTGTGTACTACTACTTTCAGTTTTGTGTACTACTACTTTCAGTTTTGTGTACTACTGCTTTCAGTTTTGTGTACTACTACTTTCAGTTTTGTGTACTACTACTTTCAGTTTGGTGTACTACTACTTTCTGTTTTGTGTACTACTACTTTCAGTTTTGTGTACTACTTACTTTCAGTTTTGTGTACTACTACTTTCAGTTTGGTGTACTACTACTTTCAGTTTGGTGTACTACTACTTTCAGTTTTGTGTACTACTAATTTCAGTTTTGTGTACTACTACTTTCAGTTTTGTGTACTACTACTTTCAGTTGTGTGTACTACTTGGTGAATATCTGCTCTGTCTGATTTCCCTATTTAATCTAATGAATGTCTGGCCTTCATCGTGTCATAAAATAGTAAGAAATTGTCCAAATTGTTTGTCCGCGGGATCACAGAAGAACTACTTTTCAGACTTGTATGAAATGTAGTGACTGGGTGTAGCGTGAGATAAGGAATAACCCTTTGAATTATGGAGCACATCCCAATCATGGGTTGTTGGGGGATCCATGAATTATGTTTCACTTTCTACAAAATTACAAGATACGTAATTCGTGCTGCATTCATGGTGTTGGAATAATCTCATAAATGAGTTCCCGACACTCAAATGCTTTGAGCAATAACATGACATTCAGGAGAAAGATTTCCGAAACATCCAACGAGCAGTACAAAGAGAAGGTGGAATCTGACTTCAAAGGCTGTAACACTAGGAATATGTGGGCGGGACTAAGGACAATGACTGACTACAAAGGAGCAGCGGGGGGTGCTGCGGGAGTGTCTGCGTGCGCATCTCTCCCAGATGAGCTAAACAGTTTTTTTGCACGCTTTGAGAGCAGCCAGGCTGTGGAGGTACAGAGGGACCAGGAGCTACACTGCCCTTTTGTTTTAAATAGGGCAGATGTGTGTAAATCCTTTAAAAGGGTTAACCCACACAAGGCTCCTGGACCTGATGGCATCCCTGGCCGTGTTCTCAGGGTGTGTGCAGTTCAGCTGGCAGAGGTGTTCACAGACATCTTCAACAGGTCCCTGCTGCAGTCTGTAGTCCCCACATGTCTTAAACACTCCACCATCATTCCTGTCCCCAAAAAGACAATCATCACCTGCCCCAACGACTACCGCCCAGTAGCACTCACCTCCATCATAATGAAGTGCTTTGAGCGGTTAGTCAAATTATTCATCACCTCCTCCCTCCCTGAATCTCTGGACCCCCTGCAGTTTGCCTACAGAGCAAACAGGTCCACAGACGACGCCATAGCCCTCACCCTCCACACTGCCCTCTCACACCTGGACCCGAAGAACAGGAACACATATGTGAGAATGCTGTTCATTGACTACAGTTCAGCATTCAACACCATTGTGCCCTCCAAGCTGGCCATCAAGCTCAGAGACCTCGGGCTCAACAGCGCCCTCTGCGACTGGATCCTGAACTTCCTGACGGGCAGACCCCAGGCAGTGCGGGTGGGAAACATCACATCCTCCACCCTGATTCTCAACACCGGTGCCCCTCAAGGCTGCGTGCTCAGCCCTCTCCTCTACTCCCTGTTCACCCACGACTGCGTGGCCACACACAGCTCCAACACCATCGTGAAGTTTGCTGATGACACGACCGTCATCGGCCAGATCACAGACGATGACGAGACGGCATACAGAGAGGAGGTCGAAAACCTGACATCTTGGTGCCAGGAGAACAACCTCCATCTCAACATCAGCAAAACAAAGGAGCTGATTGTGGATTACAGGAAGCAGCAGGGAGAGGGACACGCCCCCATCGCCATCAATGGGACTACGGTGGAGAGAGTCAAAAGCTTCAGGTTCCTTGGGGTCCACATCACTGAGGACCTGACATGGTCTCTTCACACCACCACCATCACCAAGAAAGCTCGACAGCGGCTCTTCTTCCTCCGCAGGCTGAGGAGGTTCAAAATGGATTCCAGGATACTCTGCAACTTCTACAGGTGCACGATAGAGAGTATCCTCACTGGCAGCATGACGGCCTGGTACGGCAGCTGCACCGACCTCGATCGTAAGGCTTTACAGAGGGTGGTGAAAACTGCACAGCACATCACCAGGACGGAGCTGCCATCCATGGAGGACCTTTACTCCCAGCGGCTCAGGAAGAAATCCCTCAGGATTATCAAAGACCCCCATCACCCCAGCCACAAACTGTTCTTTCTGTTGCCGTCTGGCAGACGTTACCGCAGCATCCGGGCAAGGACAAGAAGATTCGGAGACAGTTTCTTCCCGCGGGCAGTGAGACTGTTAAAAAATTGAACTGTTGAAACAACTTCAAACATTCAACTGCTACTCAGTAGTATGTATCTAATACCTAATATATATATATATCATTCCAATAACTTGTATATAGACTCATACTGCACTATTCCACATCATAACTTTATTTCATTTTTATAACTATTATTATTTTTGTATTGCTCTTGCTCTTATTGTTATTATGTTATGTTATTATGTTGCATTGTTGGAGAAGCCTGTGACATAAGATTTTCAACTGCATAATTACTCTGTAGCTATGTCAGATTGACAATAAAGAACCTTGAACCTTGAACCTTGAGCACTTGAACGCATCATTAGCTTTCGGGGTCGACTTTTTATTCTAGTTAAAAGTTGTTTACTAATGTTATTTCCCTCTCTACTAGTAAACACAAACAGAAACCAGTGTGTAAACAAACAGAGAGGTGATGGTGTGTTTGAGGTTTTCGTGGTTTTGAGACTCACTAAGTACTCTTCAAATACTTTGAGGCTTCATCTCTGCCGTCATGGTCCCAGATAGTGAAAGAGAGACAGATTACGACTCTAATCCCCCCCGTGGGGAGATGAGAAGCCCCTCTTTGATTCCAACACGATGAGTCACAAGATGGCAGCTTCTTCAGTCAGAGGGGGTTCATCATCTCTTCACTATGTGGCCTCACTCACACTCAGATCTACTTTCATTCTGTATTCCTCTCTGGATGCAGCAGAACAGAGGGAGTCAAAAGCTCCCAAAAGTTGAAATCAGACTGTATTGAAGAAAACAGGAAAAAAGACCCAACTCAATTCAAATCCCAAAATATATTAAAGGTCCCCTATTATACTGTTTTTCATGAATATATTATAGGTCTCAGATATATCCAGAACCTGTCTCTGATTGGCTGAAACACCAAACAGATCATTGCAGCATTACCCATAATCCCCTCTGTTTCAGCCCTGTTTCCAAAGTGCTGATTCTCTGTCTGTTACTTTAGATGAAAATAAGGAGCCCCTCCCCACGCCCCTCTGAGAGAGATTTGGTTAAAAATAACACAATGGTGCTCTAGGAGGAGATTCAGGTGATAAGTGGGGGGGGGGTTACCTTGGTTGCTGATTGGCTAATGGTTACACAAGACAAAACATCGTTATGACATCATAAAGTGGCCAAAATCTGATCAGCTCATTTTCAGACAGGTTTTTATAGAAATGGATCAGGACAAAAAGAGAGAGAATCTTTGTTCCTGAAACTTTCAGAGTCTCTTTACACAGAGGGGACACATGTTGATGTAGAAGAGACATGAAGAAGAGGGGACACATGTTGATGAAGAAGAGACATGAAGAAGAGGGGACACATGTTGATGAAGAAGAGACATGAAGAAGAGGGGACACATGTTGATGTAGAAGAGACATGAAGAAGAGGGGACACATGTTGATGAAGAAGAGACATGAAGAAGAGGGGACACATGTTGATGTAGAAGAGACATGAAGAAGAGGGGACACATGTTGATGAAGAAGAGACATGAAGAAGAGGGGACACATGTTGATGTAGAAGAGACATGAAGAAGAGGGGACACATGTTGATGTAGAAGAGACATGAAGAAGAGGGGACACATGTTGATGTAGAAGAGACATGAAGAAGAGGGGACACATGTTGATGGAGAAGAGACATGAAGAAGAGGGGACACATGTTGATGTAGAAGAGACATGAAGAAGAGGGGACACATGTTGATGTAAAAGAGACATGAAGAAGAGGGGACACATGTTGATGTAGAAGAGACATGAAGAAGAGGGGACACATGTTGATGTAGAAGAGACATGAAGAAGAGGGGACACATGTTGATGTAGAAGAGACATGAAGAAGAGGGGACAACTGTTGATGTAGAAGAGACATGAAGAAGAGGGGACACATGTTGATGAAGAAGAGACATGAAGAAGAGGGGACACATGTTGATGTAGAAGAGACATGAAGAAGAGGGGACACATGTTGATGTAGAAGAGACATGAAGAAGAGGGGACACATGTTGATGTAGAAGAGACATGAAGAAGAGGGGACACATGTTGATGAAGAAGAGACATGAAGAAGAGGGGACACATGTTGATGTAGAAGAGACATGAAGAAGAGGGGACACATGTTGATGTAGAAGAGACATGAAGAAGAGGGGACACATGTTGATGTAGAAGAGACATGAAGAAGAGGGGACACATGTTGATGTAGAAGAGACATGAAGAAGAGGGGACACATGTTGATGTAGAAGAGACATGAAGAAGAGGGGACACATATTGATGAAGAAGAGACATGAAGAAGAAGGGACACATGTTGATGAAGAAGAGACATGAAGAAGAGGGGACACATGTTGATGTAGAAGAGACATGAAGAAGAGGGGACACATGTTGATGAAGAAGAGACATGAAGAAGAGGGGACACATGTTGATGAAGAAGAGACATGAAGAAGAGGGGACACATGTTGATGTAGAAGAGACATGAAGAAGAGGGGACACATGTTGATGTAGAAGAGACATGAAGAAGAGGGGACACATGTTGATGAAGAAGAGACATGAAGAAGAGGGGACACATGTTGATGTAGAAGAGACATGAAGAAGAGGGGACACATGTTGATGTAGAAGAGACATGAAGAAGAGGGGACACATGTTGATGTAGAAGAGACATGAAGAAGAGGGGACACATGTTGATGTAGAAGAGACATGAAGAAGAGGGGACACATGTTGATGAAGAAGAGACATGAGGAAGAGGGGACACATGTTGATGAAGAAGAGACATGAAGAAGAGGGGACACTTTGCACTTTTTTAGCTCTGTTTTTGCAAGGGCTGATTCTGTGAGAACAGCACCATCTACAGGCCTGGCATATGTACTACAGCGTCTCCAGCGCTTTCGAACGGCAATGGCCGTGGCTGTCTCCTCCTGATTGGTGGAGTTGGCCCAATAGCCGTAGCGCCACCGTCCTGACGTCAGGACAGTGTTCAAATCTGGATCAGTTTTTATCAGATCCGTTGCAGCCCCTTTTTTAGAGATTTGGGTATGGAGGAAAATAGAGAGGGTTGTGTTTTCTGACACTTGGTGAGTTCCCTGGAACACCGGGGACACATATTCATGTAGAAAAGACGTACAAAAGTGCATTTTGCATGATAGGTCCCCTTTAAGATAGATTTGATCTGATTTGTGTTCTCAAACTTGGATTTTGTGGCTCCCTTGAATGAAAAAGAGGGAAGTGAATGGTAATGCATGATGAGTTAATGGGGCAGGATCCACTGTGACAGAATCCATCATTAGCCACATCATAATCTTAAAGAGGCCCTTTAGTGTGTTCTGTAGGTTTTAGTGCATGTAAATGGTCTGCAAAGGCTGAAATGTCTCTGTTCCCTCCAGAGGGAGTGTATTTCCCACACACTCCCTGCCTGAAACGCCTCCATTAGACTCCTGTGTTTACTTCAGGAACATAGCAGCATCACTATTTAAAACAAAACAAAAAGTCTATAATCCAGAAATAAGCTTTAGTACTTTTATTACAAATTGGTTTCCCAAGAGGTTTTGTTCGTAAATGTATTTTTTCTCATGTATTTTTCATTTCTTGTGCATCTTTTTGTATAAAACGCCTTCTAAAAATGACATTTTGAATCGTTATTTTCACATTCAATAATCAGAAACCACAAATGTAAATTGCGTTGAATGCACCATCTGGAAATGATATCTGGTCTCACACAACAACACATTCAGAAATCATATAGTTTAGTTACTTCCGGAACATAGTGACATCACTATGTAACACTTGTGCTCCTTTTGGCTAGTGCTCCAACACATTGTACGTGATAGGCTAAGGGGCGGGACATCTCTAAGCGGTTGACCAGTCACAACAGAGCCGGCCAGCTAACCAATCAGAGCAGACTGGGCTCTGGTTTCAGACAGAGGGTGAAAAGAGGTGCTGCAGCACAGGCAGTATGAGAGAGATAAAGAGCTGTTTGGACATTAAAGCATGGAGACATGTAGAGACACTACATACTGATATACACCTGAACATCAGCAGGAGAGGACTCTTTAAAGTAGAGACACTACATACTGATATACACCTGAACATCAGCAGGAGAGGACTCTTTAAAGTAGAGACACTACATACTGATATACACCTGAACATCAGCAGGAGAGGACTCTTTAAAGTAGAGATACTACATACTGATATACACCTGAACATCAGCAGGAGAGGACTCTTTAAAGTAGAGACACTACATACTGATATACACCTGAACATCAGCAGGAGAGGACTCTTTAAAGTAGAGACACTACATACTGATATACACCTGAACATCAGCAGGAGAGGACTCTTTAAAGTAGAGACACTACATACTGATATACACCTGAACATCAGCAGGAGAGGACTCTTTAAAGTAGAGATACTACATACTGATATACACCTGAACATCAGCAGGAGAGGACTCTTTAAAGTAGAGACACTACATACTGATATACACCTGAACATCAGCAGGAGAGGACTCTTTAAAGTAGAGACACTACATACTGATATACACCTGAACATCAGCAGGAGAGGACTCTTTAAAGTAGAGACACTACATACTGATATACACCTGAACATCAGCAGGAGAGGACTCTTTAAAGTAGAGACACTACATACTGATATACACCTGAACATCAGCAGGAGAGGACTCTTTAAAGTAGAGATACTACATACTGATATACACCTGAACATCAGCAGGAGAGGACTCTTTAAAGTAGAGACACTACATACTGATATACACCTGAACATCAGCAGGAGAGGACTCTTTAAAGTAGAGACACTACATACTGATATACACCTGAACATCAGCAGGAGAGGACTCTTTAAAGTAGAGACACTACATACTGATATACACCTGAACATCAGCAGGAGAGGACTCTTTAAAGTAGAGATACTACATACTGATATACACCTGAACATCAGCAGGAGAGGACTCTTTAAAGTAGAGACACTACATACTGATATACACCTGAACATCAGCAGGAGAGGACTCTTTAAAGTAGAGACACTACATACTGATATACACCTGAACATCAGCAGGAGAGGACTCGTTAAAGTAGAGACACTACATACTGATATACACCTGAACATCAGCAGGAGAGGACTCGTTAAAGTAGAGACACTACATACTGATATACACCTGAACATCAGCAGGAGAGGACTCTTTAAAGTAGAGACACTACATACTGATATACACCTGAACATCAGCAGGAGAGGACTCTTTAAAGTAGAGACACTACATACTGATATACACCTGAACATCAGCAGGAGAGGACTCTTTAAAGTAGAGACACTACATACTGATATACACCTGAACATCAGCAGGAGAGGACTCTTTAAAGTAGAGACACTACATACTGATATACACCTGAACATCAGCAGGTGAGGACTCTTTAAAGTAGAGACACTACATACTGATATACACCTGAACATCAGCAGGAGAGGACTCTTTAAAGTAGAGACACTACATACTGATATACACCTGAACATCAGCAGGAGAGAACTCTTTAAAGTAGAGACACTACATACTGATATACACCTGAACATCAGCAGGAGAGAACTCTTTAAAGTAGAGACACTACATACTGATATACACCTGAACATCAGCAGGAGAGAACTCTTTAAAGTAGAGACACTACATACTTATATACACCTGAACATCAGCAGGAGAGAACTCTTTAAAGTAGAGACACTACATACTGATATACACCTGAACATCAGCAGGAGAGGACTCTTTAAAGTAGAGACACTACATACTGATATACACCTGAACATCAGCAAGAGAGGACTCTTTAAAGTAGAGACACTACATACTGATATACACCTGAACATCAGCAGGAAATGACTCTTTAAAGTAGAGACACTACATACTGATATACACCTGAACATCAGCAGGAGAGGACTCTTTAAAGTAGAGACACTACATACTGATATACACCTGAACATCAGCAGGAGAGGACTCTTTAAAGTAGAGACACTACATACTGATATACACCTGAACATCAGCAGGAGAGGACTCTTTAAAGTAGAGACACTACATACTGATATACACCTGAACATCAGCAGGAGAGGACTCTTTAAAGTAGAGACACTACATACTGATATACACCTGAACATCAGCAGGAGAGGACTCTTTAAAGTAGAGACACTACATACTGATATACACCTGAACATCAGCAGGTGAGGACTCTTTAAAGTAGAGACACTACATACTGATATACACCTGAACATCAGCAGGAGAGGACTCTTTAAAGTAGAGACACTACATACTGATATACACCTGAACATCAGCAGGAGAGAACTCTTTAAAGTAGAGACACTACATACTGATATACACCTGAACATCAGCAGGAGAGAACTCTTTAAAGTAGAGACACTACATACTGATATACACCTGAACATCAGCAGGAGAGAACTCTTTAAAGTAGAGACACTACATACTTATATACACCTGAACATCAGCAGGAGAGAACTCTTTAAAGTAGAGACACTACATACTGATATACACCTGAACATCAGCAGGAGAGGACTCTTTAAAGTAGAGACACTACATACTGATATACACCTGAACATCAGCAAGAGAGGACTCTTTAAAGTAGAGACACTACATACTGATATACACCTGAACATCAGCAGAAAATGACTCTTTAAAGTAGAGACACTACATACTGATATGGATGAACATCAGCAGGAGAGGACTCTTTAAAGTAGAGACACTACATACTTATATACACCTGAACATCAGCAGGAGAGAACTCTTTAAAGTAGAGACACTACATACTGATATACACCTGAACATCAGCAGGAGAGGACTCTTTAAAGTAGAGACACTACATACTGATATACACCTGAACATCAGCAGGAAATGACTCTTTAAAGTAGAGACACTACATACTGATATACACCTGAACATCAGCAGGAGAGGACTCTTTAAAGTAGAGACACTACATACTGATATACACCTGAACATCAGCAGGAGAGGACTCTTTAAAGTAGAGACACTACATACTGATATACACCTGAACATCAGCAGGAGAGGACTCTTTAAAGTAGAGACACTACATACTGATATACACCTGAACATCAGCAGGAGAGGACTCTTTAAAGTAGAGACACTACATACTGATATACACCTGAACATCAGCAGGAGAGAACTCTTTAAAGTAGAGACACTACATACTGATATACACCTGAACATCAGCAGGCGAGAACTCTTTAAAGTAGAGACACTACATACTGATATACACCTGAACATCAGCAGGAGAGAACTCTTTAAAGTAGAGACACTACATACTTATATACACCTGAACATCAGCAGGAGAGAACTCTTTAAAGTAGAGACACTACATACTGATATACACCTGAACATCAGCAGGAGAGGACTCTTTAAAGTAGAGACACTACATACTGATATACACCTGAACATCAGCAAGAGAGGACTCTTTAAAGTAGAGACACTACATACTGATATACACCTGAACATCAGCAGGAAATGACTCTTTAAAGTAGAGACACTACATACTGATATGGATGAACATCAGCAGGAGAGGACTCTTTAAAGTAGAGACACTAAATACTGATATGGATGAACATCGGCTGAATAGAGCCCCTTTTTAAATAAAACAGCATTTCATTCATTGTTGATGGAAACTGAATGAATTGCCATGTTGGCCCCTTTCTTCTTTGTGGTCTGCCGTACTGAGAATGACTATCTCTTACAATAAACGCCATTTCTGTTCAGTAAGGCATAACTCTGCCTCTAACTGACTGTTAGCAGCTTCTGATTTTTCCTCTGGTTTCATATTTTAAGAACACGTTTCTCTCGTTGCTCATCTCTACAGCTTCACTCTGCAGGTGTTCTTCACACTTCATCTCTGACCTCTGACCTCTGCTGATCCCTCCCTAATGAAGCTGTGCTGCACACGCTGTTCAACAGAGAGAGAGGAGTATTCACATCTGGTACTTCAGTTAAAGTAGAAGTACTCAGATATGGTACTTCAGTTAAAGTAGAAGTACTCAGATATGGTACTTCAGTTAAAGTAGAAGTACTCAGATATGGTACTTCAGTTAAAGGAGTAGTAGTGGGGTAGTGGTGGTCTAATGGATAGTGAGGTGGGCTGAAGATCGGAAGGTTGTGAGTTCAAATCCCGCCAGGAACACCACCACTAGTGTGCCCTTGAGTAAGGCACTTAGTCCTTAGTTACTCCAGGGAGAATGTCCCTGTAATTGGTAATTGTAAATCGCTTTGGATAAAAGCGTCAGCTAAATGAAATGTAATGTAAGTATTCAGAGCTGGTACTTCAGTTAAAGTAGAAGTACTCAGATCTTGTACTTGAGTAAAAGTAGAAGTACTCAGATCTTGTACTTGAGTAAAAGTAGAAGTACTCAGATCTTGTACTTGAGTAAAAGTAGAAGTACCAGAGTGTAGGAATACTCTGTTTCAGTAAAAGTCCTGCATTCATAATGTTCCTCAAGTAAAAGTAGAAAAGTATTCTCATCAAAATATAGTGAAAGTAGCGACAGTAAAAGTAATCGTTGTGCAGATTGGTCCATTTCAGAATAATATATATGATATGTTTTATAATGATTGATCATGAAAGTGTTCTCAAAGCTGGTAAAGGTGCAGCTAGTTTGAATGACTTTGTATACTGCAGGGTAGCTTGTGGATTTACTCCAGGTGGAACTAAAGTCTGATTTAACACTTGATTATATTTCACATCATTCATCCACATCTGTAAAGTAACTAAAGGTATTAAATACATGTAGTGGAGTAGAAGTACACCATGTACCTCTGAACTGTAGTGGAGTAGAAGTACACCATGTACCTCTGAACTGTAGTGGAGTAGAAGTACACCATGTACCTCTGAACTGTAGTGGAGTAGAAGTACACCATGTACCTCTGAACTGTAGTGGAGTAGAAGTACACCATTTACCTCTGAACTGTAGTGGAATAGAAGTACTAAGTAGCATAACATGGAAATACTCAAGTTAAGTAAGTATCCCCCCCCCCCCCCCCTGCAGATTCAGCTCTTCCCTCTGATGTCCGCTCCCCCTCCGTTCAACATCTTTCTCCCCTCAGAAAGCCAATTAGAGCGTGAGGAGCAGCGTTTGGGGACTGGACGTGTCAACAGTCTGTTTTGATCGGGGGGGGGTGGGGGAGTCCTGGTCTTCAGCTTAAAGGCTTGGTGAAGAATGTAAATCCAGACTCGCTCTGGTGAGGGTCAGCGAGGACAAAAGCTGAGGTTACTGTGGAGGAAACACCAAAGTCAAGGGTGAACCTGAGGAGGCAGTGAACACGTCTTTGCAAATATCATTCTTTATTCTTCATTCCTTATGAGGATCCCCATTAGCACTAGCATGAGCATTGGCTATTCTTCCTGGGGTCCTCACACACACAGAACATACATAAACATACATACAAACAAAAACAAAACAGTTCATACTTTCATGCAATTTACAGTGCTCAAAACTAAAATGGTCATCCAATGTTAGCCATCATAAGGCCAAAAAAATATACATATTTAGCATTTTCCCCCCCAATATTTTGAAAGGGGCAGATTGCTCGTGAAATATCCAATTAAAACAGTTCTTAAAATCCATCTTACAATGTCCTTTAATCTCATCACAATGTCAGAGGGCATTTTTTACTAAAGGGTCTCTGAGTGTGACACATTTATCTGAGGGGCTGCTGTCAAACCTACTATAACCTTTAAATGGTTTCTTTATCCTGAGGATGTTGATAGGCTGTGTCCATGAGTACAATGGGTGTAATAACAGTGTATTAACAGTTCATCAACAGTGTAATAAGGGTTGTAATAACAGTTGTGTAATAACGGTTGTAATAACAGGTGTGTAATAACGGTTGTACTAACAGGTGTGTAATAACGGTTGTAATAACAGGTGTGTATTAACGGTTGTAATAACAGGTGTGTAATAACGGTTGTAATAACAGGTGTGTAATAACCGTTGTACTAACAGGTGTGTAATAACGGTTGTAATAACAGGTGTGTATTAACGGTTGTAATAACAGGTGTGTAATAACGGTTGTAATAACAGGTGTGTATTAACGGTTGTAATAACAGGTGTAATAGCGGTTATAATAACAGGTGTGTAATAACAGGTGTGTAATAACGGTTGTAATAACAGTTGTGTAATAACGGTTGTAATAACAGGTGTGTAATAACCGTTGTACTAACAGGTGTGTATTAACGGTTGTAATAACAGGTGTAATAGCGGTTATAATAACAGGTGTGTAATAACAGGTGTGTAATAACGGTTGTAATAACAGTTGTAATAACAGTTGTAATAACGGTTGTATTAACAGGTATGTAATAACGGTTGTAATAACAGTTGTAATAACAGTTGTAATAACGGTTGTATTAACAGGTATGTAATAACGGTTGTAATAACAGGTGTGTAATAACGGTTGTAATAACAGGTGTGTAATAACGGTTGTAATAACAGTTGTAATAACGGTTGTAATAACGGTTGTATTAACAGTGCAATAACAGTGTAATATGGTGGCAATATTGGTGTTACATGGGTGTAATATGGATGTAATAGAAGTGTAATAAGGCTGTAATAGGGTTCTAAATTATTCACACAATGAATATAATTATATTTTGTGTAGTACTGATAAGAGGAGTGGATTCAGTCTGCAGCAGCTTCAACAAACCTGTCTTTGGATAGATTTGATCTCTTCCTCCGCCTCCTCCTCTCATTATCCCCTGCAGATGTTCAGCTCTGTATCAGGTGACCTCAAATCTAATTGATATAAAAACTGTGTCGGGGAATCTTAATCTTCTCTTTGCTCTCGGGTTTCTTCCCGTTTGGAGCCCGTTATCCACTGTCTTCACTTCAAAGGAGAAATGAAAAAACAACATGGAGGAGGAGCCCTCGTCTCCTCATCTCCTCGTCTCCTCGTCTCCTCGTCTCCTCGTCTCCTCGGACTGAATCTGTTTTATCTGCTGCATTTATTTTGGAAGGACCAAAGCATCGCGGGCAAACAGTGGGTTTAATACGGGAAAATGATCCATAATTACAATGAAAGAGGGCCAGTTTCTGACGGCTCATGACTCATGTCAAATTCATTTTTTCGTTTGTTTTAAAAAAAATATTATTACCTAGTACTTATTACTACTTATTACTTAGTTTTATACCCCTTTTATCTAGGCCCTTTTTGTATCTTGTTATATGTATATATGTCACACTGTGGGGCTGCGAGAAATGGTATTTCAAATGTTCTGTATGTATAACACACATGGAATTCTTGACAAAGTGTCAGAAGACTTTGACTCAGAATCAAACTGATATTTATGACTTTTTTTACTAACCATATAAACATTAATTTCTGAATATCTGCAGTTGTTTTGAGACTGAATTACTAAAAGATATTCAATGCCAAAGCCCTTTTTTGCCCGCCAAGGTCGAAGGTAATTTTCTCAGGTTTGTCCTGATCTCGTGACCCCTGTGTTTCAGAAACGCCTGGAGAATAAAACAAACAAAACACGTATTTTTTGGACAAAAGAGTCAGGATCCTTTGGAGTCAAAGCTACATCATAGTGTCGTTGCCAGGAGTGTGAACCCTGAAACGTTGAGTACCCCAAAGTTTTATGTTAGAAATGTATAGTATGGGTCCCCAGCTCATAGAAAGTGGATGCTAACCTATTGGGTAATTTGCACAATTAGCATAAGTTGTGTCAATTAGCATATGGAGAAAATAGTTAAAAAAGGGCTCGGTTTTTGAAGATGCTGGGTCCCTTACTGACATTTTCAGGATAAAAAATGGCTGATTTGAGTCCCCTACAACTTCAAAATCGACCCAAAATTCATCAAAATCAGCCCACAGAGAGTAAAGATATGGCCACTTTCTGGTTAAAACTAGCATTGATGATCCTGCAAATGTCAGAAATGGATTCAGCATCCTCAATAACCCACAAAACTAGTCCAAAATTGTCAAATTCAGCCAACTATTTTCTGCATATGCACATTAATTGTGCAAATGTCCCAACATAGGCCGTTTCTATGTGCTGGGGACCCGTACTACACATTTCTAGTGTAAAACTTTGGGTTACTCAACATTTAAGGGTTCAGAACAGGACTCTTTGTTTTATATGATAATAATGTGAATATCTTTGACTGTTATTAGGACAAACCTAGCAATTTGATGTACCTGTTATTTTCTGACGGTGACGACTAAAAGCTTCTCGGGCAAACAGTGAGTTTTTAATACGGGAAAGTGATCCTCTGCGGGGAATTACAATGCAGCTGAGAGGGGGAATTGGAAGCTTAAGGAAAGGATGTGATGGTAATGACTCTAAGGCGGCATAATCCTCCCCATCTGGGCCCGCCATTGTTTGATATTTATGGTTGAAGATGATCAGCACTAATAGCTTTGTTATTCTCTCACAGAAGAATATGAACGGAGGGAGCATGGGAAGAGGCTCGGCATTTGTTTAGTTTTCATTTTGTTTTGGGTTCAAACGTCAGATCGGTTTCAGACGGAGGCTTGTCTAGCTCTTTGTGTTTCAGACAGAGGTGTGTGTGTGTGTGTGTGTGTGTGTGTGTGTGTGTGTGTGTGTGTGTGTGTGTGTGTGTGTGTGTGTGTGTGTGTGTGTGTGTGTGTGTGTGTGTGTGTGTGTGTGTGTGTGTGTGTGTGTGTGTGTGTGTGTGTGTGTGTGTGTGTGTGTGTGTGTGTGTGTGTGTGTGTGTGTGTGTGTGTGTGTAGTGGGATTGAGTGGAAGCAGATGGAGTTCTGTGTTCAACAGTAATCTCGTTTTGTCTTCTGGAGTCCATGTGATTTGTGAGGTGCTACTGACGCCTCCCATCATGCATCTGATCCTGAAGATACTCCAGGACGTTTTACCCCTTTAACTTTTAATAAAGTATAATTAGAATCAGTTTCATTTGCCACTGCATAGCTCACTTGGTAGAGGAGGTGGCCCATTTACTGATGTTCAGTCCTATGCAGGTTCGAATCCGTCTTGTTTAATAACAGTGTAATGACAGTGTAATAACAGTGTTCCTCCACATGTCTCATCTCCTCTGTCTCCCCCTTTCTACACTGTCACTCTACTAAAGGCTAAACTGGCTCAAAGAATAGTCCTTTATTTGTTTTAAATAATCAGTTTTATTGGCAGTCTTAAAGCTCACTCACTGATACAGGGTTTTTAAAGGGCCAGCTACTATTTACCACAAACCCAAGTGTTCTTGAATGCACCATCTAAATATATGCCGTTAATAACTGTGCAATATCCTGGCAGCTAAATCCTCAGAACTGTTACAGGATGTGTATTTTGTAAATTGTGTAACTTTTTTTATTACATATTTTTTTTATATTTAATACTTTTGTATGCATGCTTCAGTTAACATGAAGCTGTCTTTGGCTCTTTTCTGCTGTAACAATGCAAATGTCCCCTCTGTGGGACCGATAAAGGTATTCTGATTCTGATTCTGAAGATTAAGAAAGAAAATAGAGTCGTCTAAACATTTAATTATCTCGTTAAAAGTGTCTACATGTTACAGAAATTAACTTTAGCCCTTTCCACTTTCTGTCCGGTCTAAATGTGTGAATGCCGGAGTATTCTGGGATGATCCTGCTGGGTCCGGTTTTATCTCCGTGGTTCCCCTCGACCTTTGGCCTACTTTTTAGTTTGATGGATGACTTTATGACACTATTTCAGTCGGGGCTGCCCGGGTATGAGACCTTTTCCCTGGGAACGCCTCGTCAGGATCCAGAACCTTCCTCCGCTCCGAAGATACGCCACTGAAAAATACTTTGTCGCTTTGTTCCACGGGTCACATTTCTCTCGTTAACATTTTGACATCATACACGATGGAGGAATGGAAATATGTACCACCCCCCTCCTCCTGTGCTCAAAATAACTAATGGTGCACACATGAAGCCAAGAAGAAGCACTTTCATAATGTTTATGGTATGCAATAAGCAGCATTTTGTCCCTTTAATCAATTGTTTTTGGTCTCTTTTGATGCTATGGAGATTTATATATCCTAAGCGAACACTCCTTTTGTAATTTGCATATTTTCATCGGATGTTTTGTAAGATTCACCCTTATTCTGCTCAGTTTCGGGTGTATATCAGTATGTGTCTCTACTTTAAAGAGTCCTCTCCTGCTGATGTTCAGGTGTATATCAGTATGTAGTGTCTCTGCTTTAAAGAGTCCTCTCCTGCTGATGTTCAGGTGTATATCAGTATGTAGTGTCTCTACTTTAAAGAGTCCTCTCCTGCTGATGTTCAGGTGTATATCAGTATGTAGTGTCTCTACTTTAAAGAGTCCTTTCCTGCTGATGTTCAGGTGTATATCAGTATGTGTCTCTACTTTAAAGAGTCCTCTCCTGCTGATGTTCAGGTGTATATCAGTATGTAGTGTCTCTACTTTAAAGAGTCCTCTCCTGCTGATTTTCAGGTGTATATCAGTATGTAGTGTCTCTACTTTAAAGAGTCCTCTCCTGCTGATCTTCAGGTGTATATCAGTATGTAGTGTCTCTACTTTAAAGAGTCCTCTCCTGCTGATGTTCAGGTGTATATCAGTATGTAGTGTCTCTACTTTAAAGAGTCCTCTCCTGCTGATTTTCAGGTGTATATCAGGATGTAGTGTCTCTACTTTAAAGAGTCCTCTCCTGCTGATCTTCAGGTGTATATCAGTGTTTTATTGGGCATTAACCATGTTTTTATGTATTATTGGTAGGGATGGGTATCGAGAACCGGTACCAAGTCAGTACCGGTACCTGATTGGACGGTATTGGTATACCGTTAAGCCGCTGGACAAACGGTGCTGCTATCGGTATATGAATTACGCTACTTCCTTAGTTTAAACAATTCTGGTTGGTTGGGAACCCTCATCCCGTGTGACGTATCCGGTTTGAGTACCACTCTGATTGGTCACTGTGAATGCCACTCGTCATCTCTCCTAACAGCGCTCTTATTATTGTGAGACTCCCGGGGGCAGACCATAGCAGGGGCAGACGCAACATCTTGCTAGAAACAGCGTCGCAAGGCTTCTTAACATTTAACAACCTATTAATGATGCATACCCACTTAACGGGAAGAAACTCAGCTAACAGACGATATTAACCATTTTACCTACGCGGAACAGACGTCCAACACCAAGAGTCTAAATCAACACTTAGCAAAACGGGCTAACGGGGCTAGCGGCTACTTTAGCACATAACTGGCAAAAGCGACCTTTTCTACGTCATTTTATCATAAAAACGGTTAATCCAATGTCTCTGTGTAACTTTAAAATGATTACTGATAATCCATCATTACAATTATAAATAATAAACGCAATAAGCGGATTATAATGGTTAGCCGACCGGAGCTTCCGGTTTAGGAGGTGCGCATGCAGCGTCTCGTTTTAACTGAATAATGGTCATGTTTACATGGATTCATGAACTGCCCCTAATTACCGCCCCCTTCCAGAGACACACTGTCAAACACACTCAGACCTGCTTGGTATGACATTGAAAAAGTTACTTTAAATAATAAATACAAATAAATTACAATAATATGACTGTTGTTTAATCTTCACATCTTGTAATCATGTCTATAATTTTGAGCACCAAATGATTGAAAAGTATCGATAGGAGTATCGAAAAATACCGGTATCGATAAGCAGTATCGGTATCGATCAAATCCTAACGATACCCATCCCTAATTATTGGTAACATTTACAAAACGCTAAATACGCCAGCGTCGTGGATAAGACATTTAGCAAACTGCTTGTAAAATATCAAAGGTCTTTCCTTCCTAATTTTGTCCCTAATGTTCTTCCGTAGCTCTCCCTCATCACACAGCTACTTGGAAAGTGTTGGGATGAGTTCAGATGCCAGAGGACGGGAGTTATACCTGGGATTAAATCAAAACGACATGTGTTTAATGACTCTTCTGCAGGAGGAGGGTCAGCGAAATGCCTGAAGTGTGAAATGAGAGAGCCAACATCGAAACCTCTGAGAGGCGTTCAGGGGCGGCTCGTAACGCAGGACGCTGGTGTGTTTGTGTAGCGGGATGTTACAGAATTTTATTCTGGAATTTTTTTTGGTGCGTTTAACTTGGAAAATTGTGTGTTTTGTTAAAGTATGATTTGTTTCTTTCTTATATGACAGGACTAACTTTGGTTTCAGGAGTATTTTTATTTTATTAAATACAATATTTTACAATTAAAAGCATGTGCAACAGCTGATAGACAGATGTCTAGGTCAGATGGAATTTTATTTTAATTTAATTGTAAAGTTTTTATTTTTATTTTATTGGGTTTTTTTTATTCTGTCATTAAGAAAAGTATATTTATTACAATATTCCTAAAAATACAGAATTACACCAAAAAACACAGATATCCAAACCTAATAACCAGATAATAATACAAATGTGGGTAGAAGTAAACACAAACACAGAAAAACTTTGGAACACAAATTCATAAAGTATGAAACAGAATGAAATAAGGAAAACAAATACAGATTATTTGTCTGGTCAAATTCAGATTTAGCTGCAAAAAGAGATATCGTGACCTTTCAAGATCTTACAGCACTGGAGCCTACATTTCCCATAATGCACCTGGTTGCATATTTTTGTAAGAACGTCCCGCCTCAAATGCCGACGTCTTTCAAACTCCAGGACTTGTAACGTAGACAAAATACTGTATTTTTAGTCACCGACCTAAGGTCAAGTGTTTGGAGTGGGTTCTTTTCCCAGAGTTGTACTAACCATGAAAATGAAACAAGTAGTCATTAAGAGGATGTTTTCTCTCTTCTAAAAGCCACATTTGGACATTTTAAAACATTTTTAAAGTGTTCATTGCACAATAATCAATAATCCACCATGACTTCTTCTATTGTTCTGTGTTTATTTATGTTGTTTTAAATAAAAAATACACTTTCTAGTTCATATCAGTTCGTTCCATGTGTATAGCTTTGACACCACTGTGTGTCATAATGCCTTTACATGTGATTTCATTCATCAGAAAGTCACATTTATTTAGACTTTATGACCGGCTCAGTGTCTCCCCCTGGAGGCTGAACTGAGCGCTGCAGTGTGTTTCCTCTGGCATGTTGGTAAATGTGTCACTAATGCTCAGTAAGACCAGGGACACGCCGGGAATGTAGACACACACACACACACACACACACACACACACACACACACACACATACACACGCACATACACTCCCGATGTATCAGTCCGAGACATCAGGAGAAAATGTGTGAGGTTAAATGTAAAGAATCCTGTCTGAGCTGAGACACCTGAATGTCTCTGATCTGCAGTTATGATGCAGGTGAGTTGTTGTTGTTGTTGTTGTTGACTCTGACTAAAAGGACTGCATTAATAAATAACTTTTCCAGGCTTTGCAACCACTCAAAGTGCTTTTATACAAATACAAGTCAGCATTCACTCATTGAAAGGCTGCTATACGTCATAGCATTGTGTCCGACGGCGACCTTTAGAGCCTTGAAAGGTGCCTATATACATTGAATGCATTGTTATTATTATTATTATTATTATTATGGGACTAACAAACATTCACACACACTCACACACCAATCATTTGGGATTAAGTATCTTGCCCAAGGACGTTTAACATGTTATCTGCAGCGTTTCCTTTAGGATTATTAATTTTCTTTTATGTTCAGCCTTAGCGGTAAGATTTCAATTTACCGGACAAATGGGAATATTTTCAAATATTATATGTGTTTGTTTTTCAGTGTAGTTCAATTAGTACCAAAGTGCACGTATGACGCACAGTCAGGGCTAGTTTTGAAGGTTGTGTAATGTCTGTCAAGATAAGATAAGATAAGATAGAAAGTACTTTATTAATCGCAATTTGGGAATTGTTTCCGTTGCAGCAGCATGAAACAAAACAAGGCATTGCACATAATAAGACATGAAAAGTGTAGAAATAAACAAATCTAAGATATAAACATCTCAAAATAGAAATAAACCAGCATTAGAGAGTACAACATGAACAATTGGCAAGTAATTCTCTTCAGCCAATCAGCAGAACAGGAAGTCAGTAGTAAGAAAAGTTAACGTCACGTCACCAGGTCGCCTACTTTGCTAAACGATGTGATTATATACGAGAGACGATAAACAGTTCATATTCATAAAGTACCGCCAGTTCAATATATTACAACTACAATACAATATATTACGTATTATGTGTGTGGGGGGGGGGGGGGGGTTATGTTGGGTGCCACACGACCTTATCAACCCCCACACACACACACACAGACACACACACACACACACACACACACACACACACACACACACACACACACACACACGCCTCTCAGCTCTAAAACCTCTGGCAGCCTCCACCTGCCCTCCTCCCCAACGACACATTGCCAACACTGGCATAGTGTATGTTTAAACGTGTGTGTGTGTGTGTGTGTGTGTGTGTGTGTGTGTGTGTGTGTGTGTATGTGTTTGTGTGAGTTGCAGGTCCATCTTGTTTTTTCATTTGCTCCGTGCTCCGTGACATTTGTTGCTGCAGCTGAACATGTGCTGGACAATTTCTGTATTCTTCCAGCAGTGGACAGCTGCGGCGTGAATTACACTAAAGCTGCTGCTTTGGGGGGGATTAGTGTGTGTGTGTGTGTGTGTGTGTGTGTGTGTGTGTGTGTGTGTGTGTGTGTGTGTGTGTGTGTGTGTGTGTGTGTGTGTGTGTGTGTGTGTGTGTGTGTGTGTGTGTGTGTGTGTGTGTGTGTGTGTGTGTGTGCGTGTGTGTGTGTGTGTGTGTGTGTGTGTGTGTGTGTGTGTCAGAGGTCTTCAGGTCCTGGATCAGAACTTTTACTGTCTCTCTAAACTTCACTTTAATCTTTTAAACAAACTCATTCGACGAGACGTGCTCTAAAAACAATCTGTACATTGACCCAGATCCCACATGGACTCACATTACCTTTCAAACATGTCCATTGACTTACATTACCATAACAATCTTACATTAACTTACATTTACATTGACTCACATTGACTTACACTACCTTACTTTAACTTACATGACCTAACATTAACTTACTTGAGCGTACAGTCTTTACGTAGACTTACATGACCTCACATTACCTCACATTGACTTACATGACCTCACATTACCTCACATTGACTTACATGACCTCACATTACCTCACAGTACCTCACATTGACTTACATGACCTCACATGACCTCACAGTACCTCACATTGACTTACATGAATACTTTGAATACCACAAACTATAGAAATGGCACCGTCAGTATAATGTATTAAAGTAAAGTAAGTTCACTTAAACTTAAACCATATTTTTTGTTGGATGAAATACATTTTTGTAGTTTTTGCAGAAATGCTCTTTAACATCTGATCTTCGACTTTTAACAACCTCAGCTTCCTGATGTTTCATTTTTGTTATAATCACATCAGTTTCTAATCGGCAATCTTGACTGAAATGATGACACTTAAATCAGCATGAAGTAAACACTCTTCATCTAGGGTTGGACGAGATGGACAAAGTCAAAATGTACAATATTGCGAATGAAATTTACCTCAATATTGATCTTGTTATGATATTGCAGGGTTAACTATTGGTGCCTTTACGGAAGATGTGTGCCTAATAATCATTAATAATGTGGAGATAACGGCTAAATAGGTAAAGCTTAAACAGTTATTACGATATCCAAACTGTGAGACCATTTATTTCACGATATCTGTACATTATTTTTGATATAAGGTAATGACCTAACATAAACTTAAATTAAAGTGGACCTATCATGCTATATTTGAATAATATAGTGTAGGACCATACCTATATAAGGCATATTTATACTTTTTTTTTTTCAAAATACCAAACAGATCATGCATTTTAGCCATGCCTCATTTCGCTCAATTTGCACTTTTTTAGCTCTGGGCAGATTCAGTGAGAACAGCACCACCTACAGGCCTGGCATATGAACTACAGCGTCTCCAGCGCTTTCGAACGGCAATGGCCATGGCTGTCTCCTCCTGATTGGTGGAGTTGGCCCAATAGCCGTAGCGCCACCGTCCTGACGTCAGGACAGTGTTCAAATCTGGATCAGTTTTTATCAGATCCGTTGCAGCCCCTTTTTTAGAGATTTGGGTATGGAGGAAAATAGAGAGGGTTGTGTTTTCTGACACTTGGTGAGTTCCCTGGAACACCGGGGACACATATTCATGTAGAAAAGACGTACAAAAGTGCATTTTGCATGATAGGTCCCCTTTAACTTACATTAACATCAAATCCTTACAATAACTTACTTACCCTTACCTTTATTGACTTACATTGACTAACATTAACTTACATTGACTAACATTATCTTACATTACCTCACATTGAATTACATGAACACTTAGAGTACCAAAAACTACCTAAATGATTTGGTCAGTGTAATGTATTAAAGTAAGTTCACTTAAACTTGCCTAATAATCATAAATAATGTGCAGATAACGGCTAAATAGGTAAAGCTTCAACAGTTATTACGATATCCAAACTGTGAGACCATTTATTTCACGACATCTTTACATTATTTTTGATATATTGCCACATTCATCATCTTCAGACTTTTATATTTTAAGCCTTTTGTTTTGCTGCAGCAGTGCCTAAACTTCCTCTCCAGGATTAATGTAACAACAAATCACTTTTAATATCACATCTGCACTGAGGGATGTGTAAGTGTTTCGGGGGTTAATCTGAGGGTCTTTGGACGAGCACTTTGATATTCGGCTCGCTCAGCTCGGGATTCGCTCCGGTTGGATCTTCACCGTGAATCATTTCTCGCCACAGAGAATATATTGATTTCCACAGGAAGACGCTTAAAACCCTGAAATCGTGGAGGGTAAGGCGACACCGCACAGCAGAGAGGGGATTTCTGCTCTGAGACCCTCTTGTGTGTTAATCGTCCGCTCGATCTGCAGAATCTGAGCGCCGTGCCAACTCTCAATCCTTTCATTGAAGAGTTTGAAGAGGCGGCCGGAGCCTCAGAGTTCAAGATTCAGTCTGTAGCTGGAGTGTATGTAAAGGTTGTACGCTCAAGTCAGTTAAAATACGGTAGTGTAAGTCAATGTAAGTCAATGTAAGTCAATGTAAGTCAATGTAAGTCAATAAAGGTAAGGGTATGCAAGTAAATGTAAGTTAATGTAGGGTAGTGTAAGTCAATGTACTAACTTAAGGATTAATGAAAGTTAATGTAGGACAATGGAAGTCAATTTAATGATTTTACGTTCAAGTAAATGAGTGAAAGGTAATGTAAGTTTATGTAGGTAAAGTAAGTTAAAGTAAGGTTATGCAAGTAAATGTAAATTAATGTAAGGATTTTATGTTTATATAAGTTAATGGAAGTTAATGGAAGGTAATGGAAGAAAATGGAAGTCAATGTAAAGATTTTACATTCAAGTAAGTTAAAATAAGTGAATGAAAGTTAATGTAATCTGTAGAGTTATAGAAAGCTGCAGAGTCCTACATTTGTTCCAGTTTTTGCAACTAGAGAAAATCCGGTGTTAAAAAAAAGAGGAATGAGTCCTAAAACCTGGGAATGAGTCAGCATTTTACCACTTCCTGAAAGAAAAGGTAGCCGGTCCTTACACACTTTTTAATTAATGTATATAATGTCCTGCTTTTACTGTAAATTGGTATTTCAACATGTAACATTTTTAATGCTGTTTTATTTCTATTTTGAGATGTGTTTATTTCTACTCTTTTCATTTCTACCAATTCCATGTCTTTATGCTGCTGCAACGCAAACATTTCCCAAATTGGGATAAATAAAGTACATCTTATCTTATTGATCTTATCTTAGGTCCGGACAACACGCTGAAATCCAGTCGTTTAAATGCTGGATACAGTACAAACAAATGACCAAAAGCATGCTCACCGAACACCAAACACTACACCAACATGTGAATTCCTGAACCGCTGTTCATCTTCTGGATGTTCTCTGTCCATTACCAGCCAGAGAAAACACCTGTTCTTCATCAATCTGCTATAAAAGAGTAACCAGTGATGTGTTCATTCCACCAAACAGTACAGTATCACGGACACAAAGCCAAAGTTCACCAAGCTTCTACAATCTTCAGATTTACCAAACAGCAGCTTCAACCAGACCAGGAAGACCACAGTATAATTTGAATGCCTAAAACAACTGACGTTTATGGGTTTTCAGCAAGCAAACGTAGTAGAACCAGGATGTTTTAAAACCGCCTAAAACGTCTCGTAGGTGAAGATGCGTTGAATGCACAAACCAGAACGTTTCAGGCCCTGATTCAGTATTTGTTCTGGTCATCTTCTCATTTAGGGTAAAACTGGAATACATTTGAAAGCATTTTTATAGATTTCTGTGTTATCTAACTACTAAACCCTAACCCTAAATCTGTCCTCAGTAGGTGGAGTTTGTAGAACAACCACAGTTCACCAAGCTTCTACAATCTTCAGATTATCTTCTGACACCAAACAGCAGCTTCAAGTAGACAAGAGGAAGCGATCACCAGCATGACCACAGCATTGATCATTTATTTAAATGCCCAAAACAACTGAGGTTTATGGGTTCACAGAAAGCAAAAGCAGGATGTCTTAAAACGCCCAAAACGTCTTGTAGGTGGTTGGATGCACAAACACCAGAAAGTCAACGTTGTCCAGAAGGTCCTGATTCAGTATTTGTTCTGGTCATTTTCTCATTTAGGGTAAAACTGGAATACATTTGAATACATTTTATAGATTTCTGTGTTATCTAACTACTAAACCCTAACCCTAAATCTGTCTTGAAAAGTCGATGGTCACCAAGATGTTTCTTACTTTTCCACCAAATTTCACCTACCTTTATTTGATCTTTTGACCTGTTAATGGTCAAACAATCCTCACTGGGTGGTTTCTAGTAACCATGAAGGTTGCTCACCAAAGAGGTCCATGACCTTCCTCAGCAGGCGGAGTTTGTAGATGTTCATATTCCCTTTATTTCAGCACCTAAAGCACTTCTGTTGGCTTAAAAGCTTAGATGTCATGGGGCATTTTAGTTGTCTTAACTGCTGTCTTCTGGTAGTAGATGTGTTGGAAAAGCCAACATAAAAGGAAATAATGGAGATATTATTTGACCCTTTGGTTGGTTGTAGGCTAAGGAGTTTGTAGATGTTCAAATACCCATTTGTTTAGCCCCTATGTCACTTATTTTGGCTTAAAAACTTAGATATCATGGAGCATTTTAGTTGCCTTAGTCCTTTTGCTGTCTTTGTGTTGGTAAAACAACCACATAACGAATAATGGAGATAGGATTTGACCCTATGGTTGACTGCCATCTTAAATACGACAAACAACCTCTTTTTGTCAGATGGAAGTGTAGATTCAGTTTTGCGAGCCTTTGGCATCATGCTGGAGCTTTTCACCACCGCTCACTAAACCCTGAACACAATAAAAACCCCTCATATTATTGGGGATCTGCCCTGACGGAGAGGTCATCCCGAGCTTCAGAGTCCGTGACTGCAGCAGTTGTTCGTCTGTTAAAACCTTAACCTTCCTGTTGTCCTTGGGTCAAATTCGACCCGTCTCCAAATGATTTTATGTCGAGATAAAGCAGGGGTGTCAAACTCAATTTCATCGTGGGCCACATTCGCATAAAGGTTGCACTCAAAGGGCCGGTTGTAACTATATAAATATATAATATATATATAAAATAATGTATTATATTATATCATTGCCTCTGAATTGGATTATTATCGGATAGGATAATAACTTAGTAAATAACTACGTCTGAAGCAGAAGTCCAGGGCAAATAATTGCAAGTCTCCTCAGTGCGCATGTCACAAAACGAGATGCATTGTGGGACATGTAGTTTATGGGCAACCTGCTTCTGTAAAGTGGCATGTAACCATATAATAAACTTATTATATTCTTTGCAAGCTCTTGCAGGGCCACATAAAATGAAGTCGCGGGCCGGATTTGGCCCCCGGGCCTTGAGTTTGAGACCCCTGAGATAAAGGATTATTTTATGTTAGTGCCAGAAAAATAACATATGTGTATACTTGTTTTTTTGTGAGGAAATAATTATGATCACTTTCATTAGGTTTTTATTCAAATGTTTAGCATCTGCGGTCAATTTTGTAGAATCAACATTTTTGCCTTTTTTAAACTCAGAAATCAGGTTTGAATTTGTGTAAAAATGAGGTCCATTGACCGTACATTTCGAAAGGAGGAGTAACTTTTCAATCGGAATAAGTATTGGAGTACAAATACTTCGTTACTGTACTTAAGTACATTTTTCTGGTATCAGTACTTTACTCCACTAATTATTTTTCTGACGACTTTTTACTTTGACTTCTTACATTTTGAACAAAAATACCTGTACTTTCTACTTCTTACATGTTGAATACAAATACCTGTACTTTCTACTTCTTACATGTTGAACACAAATACCTGTACTTTCTACTTCTTACATGTTGAACACAAATACCTGTACTTTCTACTTCTTACATGTTGAACACAAATACCTGTACTTTCTACTTCTCACATGTTGAACACAAATACCTGTACTTTCTACTTCTTACATGTTGAACCCAAATACCTGTACTTTCTACTTCTCACATTTCCCAAACAGGCTGGTTCCTTTAGTTTGAATGTGTGTCTGGTGGCGTGATCATTATTATTTAGAGTCATTGCGTGCCTATTGATTTGAACACGATCCGTGTATCCATCATTTCCTGGTCTTCTCTAAAGAAGAGGGACCAATGAAAACGTTGTCATGTTGCCGTTGTTCAGCATGGAAACATTCATTAGCTAACAATGACATTATTGTTCTATTAATATAAAGGGAGGTCAGGTACTCTTTAAAACAGCTGCTAGTTATGGGTACTTTTTACTGAAGTACATTTCAAAGCCTCTTTACTTTTACTTGAGTGAAGAAGTTTAGTCAGTACTTCTACTTTTACCAGAGTATTTTTAAACACGAGTATCTGTACTTCTACTTGAGTAAAGGATGTGTGTACTTTTGCCCTCTCTGGGTGTAACACATATTTGGGTAATTATGTATACTATATAAACAGTGAAACCCTGAGGAGACAACACAAGGTTTTAAACATCATCTGAGCGACGCCAACGTCCACCTGATCCTCGTCTCCACCTCTTCTCCCTGTGTTTTCAGAGGCTGTAAATATCTCCATCAAACCGGCTCGCTGTGCGGTCGATCGTAAAGACGTCCCCGCGACGCTGCCACTCGCCTTTCCCGTTAAAACATCTCGTTAAAGAGCTCGTTAGCTTTGTGCGGCGTGGCGTTCCTCGCAAACACCCAGATGGTTTTGCACTTCTGAAGAGAGTCCTCGATAAACAAATCCCTCCCCAAAACACAAAGAGCGTTCGCTGAGGTTTCGACACCCAGATGCAGTTTCATTCGCCCGTTAAAGGAAGCAAAGGTCGTGTTGTGTTACAGTCGGGGTCATTTACTGTCTTAACTTAACGTCTTCTTCTGTGGTGTTTCATTTTAATGGAGACCAGATCGTTGGGTTTGTGTTTTCAAAAGTCAACCAACACGTGGAATAAAGTTCTGTGGTTTTTTGAACGATAAAGAGGGTGAAGAAGTGTCTGACCACATGTTGTTCTTCTTCTGTGTTTCCTTTTTTAGCAGGTTGAATTCCTCCAGACTGAATCAGAGGTCCGTTATTCACTGAGGCGATGATTCAGTTCCACTGTTTAGATGTTTCTGCTGTTTGTCACTGAGTGTAAAACCAGATACTGAAGGCTTCTTCAACTGAGCTAGAGGTCAAGTGGCAATGCGCCCTTTCTCTTTTTAAATCCTGTTTTGTCATCATGGGGCTTTAGGTGCCGATTGATAGAAAATGTAGACGTTAGAAAAGTAACTTTGAAGAATTTTCTTGAACTTTTTCTGCCAACCATGCCTTTATTTTGAAGAATAATAAAAACTTGCATTTGTATTAATAACCTACAAAGTAACTAAATCTTTTAAATGAATGTAGTGAAATAAAAAGTGCAATATTTGCTTTAAAAATATGGTGGAATTTGGACCCTGAAGGCAGCGTGGTTCTCTCTACAAAAATCCAATGGTATTTTTCCTTTGGATTTTGCATTATTGCAGGAAGTAATCTCCGTATTGTTCTTAAGATAACATACTTCTCTTCAGCTTGTGTTAACCACAGGCTAACAATCAAAAAACACATTCAGAGAACCATTGACTTCCAGAACAGGGGACTGGAAGTGGTCTTTTTATTTTATTTCTTACTTTATTGAACATTTATTTTCAAAGAAATCAGGATTTAAGGTGTGTAGAAATTGGTCAAATTGAAGGGCTTTTTTTACTTTTGCAACATTTAATACCTGTCATTAAGAAACCCAATAAATACTAGAGAACTATCACAACTTATTTTCCAGATTCAAAGGCTTTATTATCATATGTGCAGGTTATGTTGCAAGACCAATGTGCGGATAATGCAAATATAAACTATTTACATGTACAAAATGTAATAATATAAGCTAAATGTCGCAAGTAAATGCAGGAGTCTATAAACATGTACAGACAATAGAATAAGATAAACAAGAACAGAGTGTGAAATAATTACTGTACACACTGAAACATTGACTTTCATTAAATGTATTGTCAACAAGTTTCAGTTTTTCCAGTGAAGTGAAATAAAACACTGTTTATTGGAGTCATTTAAACCCAGAATCAAGGCCCTTGTGCAGACAGCGTTGCGTGCATCACGTCCGACTGAAACAAAACCAGAGTTTAAGCACTTTAAATTCCTCCCTAAACCTGTTGCCCCATCTGAACGAGGTCCAAGATGTTCTGGGGGTTAAGTGGTTTTGTGCTCTGAGCGGTAATGAAGTGAAGTGACAGCTCCAGGTGGCGAAGCAGCAACTGTTGGCGCTCAGAGATAAATAATAAAACAACTGTGAGCCGAGGAACAGAGGACAAGAAGAGAGAAAAGTACACACATCCTTTACTCAAGTAGAAGTACTCGTGTTTAAAAATACTCTGGTGAAAGTAGAAGTACTGACTAATCTTCTTTACTCAAGTAAAAGTAAAGAGGCTTTGAAATGTACTTCAGTAAAAAGTACCCATAACTAGCAGCTGTTTTAAAGAGTACCTGACCTCCCTTTATATTAATAGAACAATAGCCGCGTTCACACCAAGTACTTTCCTGTACTTAGTTCCGGCACTAAGAGCCCCGGCGCTTTTAACCCCAGGGCACTTAGTACAGATCGCGTTCACACCGGAGTACTTTTCCCTGAGGGAAGATTACGCAAATGAGCCGCTGACGTCACTTCTTCTTCTTCTGCTTTGGCTTTACTGGCAGGCCACAAACCACTTCACGGCGAGTACAGTAGGTGGCGGTATGCACCTTAAAGTTGTTTGCAATCCGCTACAAAACAAGAGAAGAAGAAGAAAAACTTCCCGCGTATACTGTCTGTTGTTTACCTTCCGACCTCAGACATGATGGAGATGGAGTCGACTGAAGTTGTGCTGTTTGTGCTCATGTTATACAGCTTTGTAACTTCGTTAATGCGGCCAGAGCCTGAGCCTATTAGGCGTCCGACACAAATCCGGAGCCGCCACACGTCGAATGCTATAATCGCAAAGTTTCTTCAGCATCAAAGGCAGTTCAAAAGTTTTAGGAAAAGGATTGGCCGACGGAAAGCACACATGATTGCCATGTTTCACCGTAGGATGGCTGATACAGGATCTGTTTAATCGCCATGTCGGTTTTCTTTATTGCACTCTCAAGACATAACATTAAATAGAAATATTTTAAATGTAACTAAAGTGTCAGTTGTACATGTCAGTAAACATTGTCAATATAAAATAAAGTGTCAGTTGTACTATATAATAACAGTAATAACAATATAAAATAAACTCCAAGGTGTAGGGAGTCTCAGCAGCAAACCCACCTTTATTATATATCTTCCTGAGACCCACTGCATCCGTCTGCCATAAACACTATGCAAACATACATGTTAGTTTTGGCCCATAGTGGACTCCATGTTGTGTTGTGTGAAATGGGGGGGAATTAAAAGTTTAGGTCAAATAATATTTAAAATGATATAAATTATCATATTTGTGTATGTGCCGCTGCCATTCCCCCACAAGGTTGCAACATTGATGATAAATAAATGACAAATAAAGCTTTGCCAGTTTATAACCGATGAAACATGATGGTATCAGAATAATCACTTACACGTGATGTATAGGATGCTACACAGGTCACAAAAGATAAAGTGTCAGGAGAAATAAGCTTAATCGCCATGTCGGTTTTCTTTATTGCACTCTCAAGACATAACATTAAATAGAACAATTTTAAATGTAAATAAAGTGTCAGTTGTACATGTCAGTAAACATTATATATAAAATAAAGTGATAAGCTGGCGCTGGCGCTCCATCTGCTGCTTGAACACTTCTGCCTGGCGCTCCATCGAGGTGAGCATCTTGTCCTCCGTTTCCTGGGCCTTGGTGAACAGCACCATCTGATCTCCACGCAGCGACTCATTCACCACGGCACGCCGGTCCTCCAACGCCTGGACGGTCTCAAAGAAAAGTGCATCCTGTGTCCGCTTTCCTAAGAGGGGAAAATAAGCAAGATACAAGATCAACAACCAGAGACAATACATCATGTATTTTTTAGCTGCCCGGATTATAACAGACAAAGACTCATTCTGAAAACTGCACTGGAACAACTCAACATCAAGGACATGGATTTCAAGTCAATATACGAAAGTAAATCAAGAAATGAAGCAAACAAGCTGATCTTCAAATTCTTCAAAGGCACTGGTCTGAGGACAAGGATTTAGTATAAACATTTAATAAATCAACAGTAGGTGGGGTTATATGCTCCAAGTGGAAGCGATTTCTTACCGGAAGTCATGTGACCTCTAGCCCGGATGTTTACAATGTTTGTGAGAGAGTAAAAAGGCGCGAAAATGTGTAAATGCCGGTCTAGGCGAATACTCTTTCACGCTGTTTCATAATTGTACCAAGAAGGAAATAAACATGATTGTGAACATCAGTTCCATGCGTAACGTTCTTTCAAGACAAAGTTACAGTGTGTGTACCTTTGCGTTTGGTTGCTGGTAAGGGAGACAAGCAAGCGAGCAAGCTCTGGGGCCTCATTTATAACGCCTTGCGTAGGATTGACGTAGGAAGGTTGCTTACGTAGTACAAAGCACAAAAATAGGTACAGAAATGTTCCGCCATTTTCCGATTCACAAAACATTGCGTACCGGCGAGGGAAGTGCGTACGGCACTCCCTACGCCTGTTTCCCTTTATAAATCACAATCGACTCGTAACGCCCATATTTGCCTATACATAGTCAAAGAAACGCCCATTCATTCATTCATTTTGACTGACTGCATGAAGAAGATCGCAGGAAATTACGATAGAACAGCTAAAAAAGACATCTCTCACCGTGTCAGATTTTGGTTATTGTGGGGAGGTGGAGATAAATCATATTGTTTGGTGGATGCAGTTTGAACCAGAGTAGCAGCATGGAGGTCGGATCGTCACCAAAATAAATAAATAAGTGGTCCGAAAAAAGTTAATGACAAAAAAAATACACATAACCTTCCTCAGGCAGTGTGTTTGTCCCGGGGACAGGAGACACCCCCTTGATGAGAAACTGTAAGAAATGATCGGGGAATCCCTCCGGAGTGGAGTCATGACGACTGGATCTGAATTATTTTTGTTGTATTTGGTGGTTTGTGTTCCAGCTGTCGATCAGCAACTATATATCCATAATCCACCAGTTAAAGGAAATACAATTAATGGATTGTGTTATATTAGCTGTACAATTTACCGCATATGGTGTTCTTAGTTTCCATGCCTCCTGTGTTTTACGAGCGACTTATCAAGTCTTGGCAAACGGCATAAAACACGATTAAACGTGATAGTATATAAAACCATGCTCGTATCTACAACCTATAGAAATGCAAAACAGCGTCAGTTTAGACGTCATTCTGTCCTCCTGCTTACCGCATCATTTATGAGAAAACATTTCATAACATTAACACAACATATTCGAGGTGGTTTTAAATAGCATATCCGTATTTATTTATTTCTCCAAGTTATGTTTTTGTGTGCACTGAGGAGTCTCAAACAGGCGTTTGTTTAATCATTTAAAGATTGGCTTTAATCAATGTTTGAAAATGAATTCTTCATATTTGATAAATGAGAGGTAACATTTTATTTATGGTATTATTTCCACATATTTCTCTCCATTCTTCCTTCTGCCAACGGTGTCGCAGTTTCTCGTCTCTCCCGTTTGTGTGCTTAGTGCGTACGCATGGGTTAGAGTTTGCGTGGAGGACAGCACATTTTCCCGTCAAGTTAGTATTTTATAAATCGCAAACATTGCGTAGAAACTGGCGTACGCCATTTTTTGAGCGTATATCCCTTTATAAATGAGGCCCCTGATCTCCAACGCCAAGAAGCTCGCTTGTTTCCAATACCGAGTGTTGCTGATTTTCCTCGCCTGAAACACACGATTAGTTCCATGAGTTAGTGAAGCAAATTACAGAAACACTGCACAGTTATTCACAAGTCAAAACGTTTTCATAGCAGCCGAGAATATCTAGCTAGCTAGATGTTATTAGCCAGCTCGGGGCCAGTGTTAGCTAGTTCAGCCTAGCATGGCTAGCTTGATCTACTGAGCAAATAAAAGTACATCTGAGACCATTATTGTGCAGATTAAAACCCCAGTGCATGTAGTTGCTTTTACCTTCGTCGTGGTCGCCCTCTAAATCCGCCGTTGGAGCGGCCTCCAATACCATACTGCCCGACTCAAGGCTCGATGCTGTACCGGAGAATGAAGGTCTGTGGCTGAGCAAAGCATCCAAGCGGTCGTACCATTTACTGCTCTTCCGGTCGTTACCACTTTTATTATTCCAGTCTTTAATTTGTTTGTAGTCCTGCCGGAGTTTCTTTATTTTTAGCCGGCATGCCATGGCGCTGTGCAAGATTCCCATCTCAAGCAACTTCTTCGAACAACGATCGAACATCTTCGAGTTGGGTACTGGCTTCAGCAGCATTCCCTGGGTCGCGTCCTCGGTGTAGATCTCAAGAAGCGCTGATACCTCTTCATCACTCCATCGCTTCGATGATTTCCTGATGTTTGCCATAACTGCGTTAAAAAACAAAAACCGTCGGTCCGCTGGGTTTTTGTAGCAAGGAAAAACAATGGCGGCTCTACACAACATTTTCACAGTTGTACGGGGCGTGGTTTGCAATTCGCCTAGCCAATCAGCACTGAAGCACTTTTCACCCTCAGGAAAGTACGATCTCTCAGCGGGCACTAAAAATGGGGGTAAAAGTTCCCGAGATTAAGTACGATTTTTGGTGTGAACGCGACATAAGGGGTACTAACGGAACTAAACGCGAAAAGTACGGTGAAAAGTACTCCGGTGTGAACGCGGCTAATAATGTCATTGTTAGCTAATGAATGTTTCCATGCTGAACAACGGCAACATGACAACGTTTTCATTGGTCCCTCTTCTTTAGAGAAGACCAGGAAATTATGGATACACGGATCGTGTTCAAATCAATAGGCACGCAATGACTCTAAATAATAATGATCACGCCACCAAACACACATTCAAACTAAAGGAACCAGCCTGTTTGGGAAATGTAAGAAGTAGAAAGTACAGGTATTTGGGTTCAACATGTAAGAAGTAGAAAGTACAGGTATTTGGGTTCAACATGTAAGAAGTAGAAAGTACAGGTATTTGTGTTCAACATGTAAGAAGTAGAAAGTACAGGTATTTGTGTTCAACATGTAAGAAGTAGAAAGTACAGGTATTTGGGTTCAACATGTAAGAAGTAGAAAGTACAGGTATTTGTGTTCAACATGTAAGAAGTAGAAAGTACAGGTGTTTGAGTTCAACATGTAAGAAGTAGAAAGTACAGGTATTTGTGTTCAACATGTAAGAAGTAGAAAGTACAGGTATTTGGGTTCAACATGTAAGAAGTAGAAAGTACAGGTATTTGTGTTCAAAATGTAAGAAGTAGAAAGTACAGGTATTTGGGTTCAACATGTAAGAAGTAGAAAGTACAGGTATTTGTGTTCAACATGTAAGAAGTAGAAAGTACAGGTATTTGAGTTCAACATGTAAGAAGTAGAAAGTTCAGGTATTTGTGTTGAAAATGTCAGAAGTAGAAAGTACAGGTGTTTGAGTTCAACATGTAAGAAGTAGAAAGTACAGGTATTTGTGTTCAACATGTAAGAAGTAGAAAGTACAGGTATTTGGGTTCAACATGTAAGAAGTAGAAAGTACAGGTATTTGTGTTCAACATGTAAGAAGTAGAAAGTACAGGTATTTGGGTTCAACATGTAAGAAGTAGAAAGTACAGGTATTTGTGTTCAACATGTAAGAAGTAGAAAGTACAGGTATTTGTGTTCAACATGTAAGAAGTAGAAAGTTCAGGTATTTGTGTTGAAAATGTCAGAAGTAGAAAGTACAGGTATTTGGGTTCAACATGTAAGAAGTAGAAAGTACAGGTATTTGTGTTCAACATGTAAGAAATAGAAAGTACAGGTATTTGTGTTCAACATGTAAGAAGTAGAAAGTACAGGTATTTGTGTTCAAAATGTCAGAAGTAGAAAGTACAGGTATTTGTGTTCAAAATGTCAGAAGTAGAAAGTACAGGTATTTGGGTTCAAAATGTAAGACGTAGAAAGTAAAAAGTCGTCTAAAAATAAGTAGTGGAGTAAAGTACTGATACCAGAAAAATGTACTTAAGTACAGTAACAATGTATTTGTACTCCACTACTTCCCACCTCTGACTAGAAGAGTCTGAACCTCTTCACATCAATCAAGTCTGGAGTTTTAATGAAACAGATGTCACGTATTAGTATTTCGACTTCTGAGCAACTCGATACGGACGAGTGTGATGTAATGAGAGGAGGATTTCTGATGTAAAAAAAAAGTACAAAACTTGAGTAAATGTACTTAGTAACTTTGCACCTCTGCACGTCGCCCACTTTCTGACGGATTGACAGCTGCTGGTTTTGACTCGACGTAACGTGTGTGCAGTGATGTAATATAACAAAGTACATTTACTCTACTACTGTACTTTAAGTATATTTTGATGCCAATACTTTTGTACTTTTACTCAAGATCTGAGTACTTCTCTCAGCTCTTGTTTGTAAAAGGGAACTGTGAATGATAATAGTTGTTTTAAAAGTCTGATATTCACCTCTGAAATGTAGTGGAGTAGAAATATGAAGTAGAATCAAATGGAAATACTTAAGTCAAGTACAAATATGTTCAAGCAGTGGTGTAATATAACAAAGTACATTTACTCTAGTACTGTCCTTTAAGTATATTTGAAAGCCAGTACTTCTGTACTTCTACTTTTACTAGTACTTCTCCCGTCTCTTGTTGTGTACAAAGTAACTGTGAGTGTTGTCACTTTAAAAGCCCGATATTCACCTCTGAAATGTAGTGGAATAAAAATAATAATACTTATATATCGCTTTTCTAGAAACTCAATGACGCTTTGAAAGAGAGTAACACAAAAGTAGTAGAAGTAGTAGAAGTATAAATTAAAATGAAATGGAAATAGTAAAGTCAAATACAAATATGTCCAAAAAGTACAAAACTTGAGTTAATGTACTTTGTTACTGCACCTCTGCCAATACTTCTGTACTTTTACTTTGACTAGTACTTCTCCCACCTCTTGTTTATATGTGTAAAAGGGAACTGTGAGTGATACTAGTTGATTTAAAAGTCTGATATTCACCTCGTAGTGGAGTAGAAGTATAAAGTGGAATTAAGTCAAGTACAAATATGTCCAAAAAGTACAAAACTTGAGTAAATGATTACTTTGCACCTCTGCACGTCGCCCACTTTTCTGACGGGTTGACAGCTGCTGGTTTTGACTTGACGGCTGGTTTTCAAACTGGGACACGTTCCTCTTCAGGGGCGCTGGGGGGTGAGGGGAGGCGTCCATTGGGAGCTGGTGTTGTGGTGGTCGTTTGTACCCCCCCCCCCCCCCCCCCCCCCAAATACCCACTCCTCCAGATGCCCCACGATGACAGAAAAAAGGACATTTGGCAGTGACTTGAGCTGTCGTTGCTCGAAGCCGAAGCGTGCCAGGAGACAGCTGCAGGATCAGGGTCTAACAACCATAACAAGTACTGGAGTACAAATACTTACTGTTCAGAGAGAGCAAAAGTACACACATCCTTTACTCAAGTAGAAGTACAGATACTTTAAAAATACTCTGGTGAAAGTAGAAGTACTGACTAAACTTCTTTACTCAAGTCAAAGTAAAGAGGGCTTTGAAATGTACTTCAGTAAAAAGTACCCATAACTAGCAGCTGTTTTAAAGAGTACCTGACCTCCCTTTATATTAATAGAACAATAATGTCATTGTTAGCTAATGAATGTTTCCATGCTGAACAACGGCAACATGACAACGTTTTCATTGGTCCCTCTTCTTTAGAGAAGACCAGGAAATGATGGATACACGGATCGTGTTCAAATCAATAGGCACGCAATGACTCTAAATAATAATGATCACGCCATCAAACACAGTAGTACAGTAACAAAGTATTCCCACCTCTGCTTACTGTACTAAAGTACATTTTTCTGGGATCAGTACTTTACACCACTACTTACTTTTTTGACATCTTGTTACTTTTACTTCTTAAATCTTTAACACAAATACCTGTACTTTCTACTTCTTACATTTTCTAAACAGGCTGGTTAATTTGGTTTTAATCTGTGTTTCATTATATTTATTAGAGCACTTTTCCGAATGCTCAAAGCACTTTAAATTACATATTACACATATCAGACATGTAACAGTGAGTACAGAACATTAGGCTGAAGTATCTCGCCCAAGGACACAAAGTTATGGGTACTTTTTACTGAAGTACATTTCAAAGCCCTCTTTACTTTTACTTGAGTAAAGAAGTTTAGTCAGTACTTCTACTTTGACCAGAGTATTCTTAAACATGAGTATCTGTACTTCTACTTGAGGAAAGGATGTGTGTACTTTTGCCATCTCTGTAACTCCCCCCAAAACCCCCCCATTTGCCCCCCAAAACCCCTCCATAACTCTCAATCCACGCTTGGCCACGCGGGGCAACGACCCCCTGAATACGACCATTGTTGAGGCTAAGCCCTCCATATCAGAGCCATGAACCCCCTTAACACACACACACACACACACACACACACACACACACATACACACACACACACACACACACACACACACACACACACACACACACACACACGCACACACACACACACACACACACACACACACACACACACACACACACAGTGGTGGAGTGTGTTGGTGTGTTAACATGATGGACTGCACTTTGATAGCAGCAGCTGTTTGCTGTAGAGACGAAGGGGAGACAATCCACCGTTAAAAACTCTAAATACTGCAGAGAAGAAGAGAGTATGTTAAAGTACATTCTGAAGCTCGTAGGATTCTTTAACACAAGTTTTTAGAGTTTCTTACTTGTTTTGCAGCCATCGCTTTTCACACAAATGAAGTGCAAATGAAAATGAACTTAGCAGTGCAGGAATGAGTCTTACACCCGGAAATAAGTCAGCATTTTAGCACTTCTTCTCCCCTGGTCTGTAAATCAATGGTTTTCTAAATGTGTTTTTATTTTTTTTGTCTGAAATTAAGTCTGTGGTTAACACAAGCTGAAGAGATGTTTGTTCTTTAAAAGCAGAGGTTGCTAACAAGTGTCTAAATGAGACGACTAAACGTCATCACGCCCAACATTAGCCACCTTTAGCTTAGCGGTGGTGACGTGAAGTCATGTGACCATGCTGTAGTTCCTTTATAGCCCAACATTAGCCTCCTTTAGCTTAGCGGTGGTGACGTGAAGTCATGTGACCGTGCTGTAGTTCCTTTATAGCCCAACATTAGCCTCCTTTAGCTTAGCGGTGGTGACGTGAAGTCATGTGACTGTGCTGTAGTTCCTTTATAGCCCAACATTAGCCGCCTTTAGCTTAGCAGTGGTGACATGAAGTCATGTGACCGTGCTGTAGTTCTTTATAGCCCAACATTAGCCTCCTTTAGCTTAGCGGTGGTGACGTGAAGTCATGTGATCGTGCTGTAGTTCCTTTATAGCCCACCATTAGCCGCCTTTAGCTTAGCGGTGGTGACGTGAAGTCATGTGACCGTGCTGTAGTTCCTTTATAGCCCAACATTAGCTGCCTTTAGCTTAGCAGTGGTGACGTGAAGTCATGTGACCGTGCTGTAGTTCCTTTATAGCCCAACATTAGCCGCCTTTAGCTTAGCAGTGGTGACGTGAAGTCATGTGACCGTGCTGTAGTTGTTTATGTTTGCACTACCATATACCAAATCCTATTCCTTGTATAACGTATAAATAAACTTGATTCTGAATCTGATAGGCTTAAAAAAAAAACTAGTTCAATTGAAATTCAAGATGGCCCCCACTCTCTGGGAAGTTTACATCTGTTCTGTGATTGGCTGCTGGATGCAGTTTCTGGTCAGTAACTGATAAGCGTTCACTGACAGTGAGAGTAGAAATATGTGTGTGTGTGTGTGTAGCAGAGGTGGGAGTAAGTCCTACATGTGCAAGTCATGAGCAAGTCTCAAGTCTTGACCTACAAGTATCAAGCAAGTCCCAAGTCACTGTGGTGAGAGTCAAGCAAGTCAAGTCATTGCTCAGGTCAAGCAAGTCAAGTCAAGTCATACGAAATTCTGATAAATAAGCCCAGTTTCCGCATTTAAATCAGTTAAAAGACAGTGGTTATGAAAATGGATTTAACCCACACTATGATCTTCATTACATACACAGTTAATCATTTGAAATCTAATTTAGACCCATGACAATCATATTAGATTCATATTAACCCTAGAACTGCAGACAGCTAGGACTCAATCAAAAAGTCTGTTCAAAAAGGCAGAATTCCAGGTAAGAAAATCGTATATGGCATTTGCCATTACACATATTTAATTTAAATGTCTGTTAACACTAGAACCGCCAACAGCGTCAGCATCTACATAGATATCATTTTCAAATCATTTAATTTGTTCCTCTTCATAATTTCCTTATAAACTAAGTAGGACGATTTAAAACTCACTTAATTGGGTTAATTTTGAAATTGCTTCAGTTTATCATCATAACAGATCAAAAAGCTCAGATTCATTTTACAATAAATCAAGGAATGATGCACTTCTACAAACAAACACAACATAATTAAAACATTTAAACAAACTACTAAAAGTAGATGAACTACATTATTCAACAGTTTACAGTAACTTCTGATAATAACACAGGGGAAATAAACGAGGCATCTCTTTTCTCTCTCTCTCTCTCTCTCTCTCTCTCTCTCTCTCTCTCTCTCTCTCTCTCTCTCTCTCTCTCTCTCTCTCTCTCTCTCTCTCTCTCTCTCTCTCTCTCTCTCTCTCTCTCTCTCTCCTCTCCTGACAGCCCGTCAGTATCAGGGTTAGTAAAATGAATCCCTTGGGGTTCTAGTGTTCATTTACCGTTTTGTCTTCTCTTTGCTTAATCGATTTGAAACCAAGTCTAACGTAGCTTAAACTTAACGTTAGCTTTCTAGCTAACACAACACATTCACGCACCTTTCTCTGTGGGTTTTTTGTAGTGACGAATGAAGTTGGATGTTGTGGTGGTCGTGTCACTGATCTTTATGCTGCAGACCCTGCATACCGCTGTTCTCTTCTTATTAGCGTCATCAACAACATAATCCTTGAATCCAAACTTCACTATTTGTGGAGTAACGCTAGCCGCTGCCATGTTAACTGACACTCCTGCCGTAGTGGGTTGCCAGGTTTGCGCGCACGGCGCTATAATCACCCAATCACGTTTTTTGAAAAAACTAAACGTAATATCTCACTACAAAAACAAACGCAAATATTTAATTTTAAACAGACATGTCCTTTCAAGTCATCTGTCTCAAGCTTAAGTCAAGTCTCAAGTCATGAATACCAAGTCAAAGTCAAGTCAAGTCTTTTATCAATGTTAGTCAAGCAAGTCTCAAGTCCAAAGATATGCGACTCGAGTCTGACTCGAGTCAAGTCATGTGACTCGAGTCCCCACCTCTGGTGTGTGGTTACATAACTGCTAGGGACACCGCCTGACCTTTCACCCGACGACGGGTCACTGAACTCAGGTGTCTCAGTAGAACTGGTTTCTGATTAGTCACATGAACACGTTGCTTTTACACGTCATCACTTCACTCTCGTGTGTCTTATAAGCATTCTGCAGATCAAAACATCAGATGACTCCATCGGCTTCAAGCACGTCTCTGCAGGTTATCGGGAGATGCCCTAAAAGACGATCAAAGTTTGGCTGATTTAGCAGAACATTGCCAAAATGGTACACAATTTGCCAAAATGGGTCCAAAAATGACATTAAACTAGGAAATCTGACCAATCCATTGCTGCCAAAGCTCTTCTGGAAGTGCACCAAAAGACGCTACAAAGTTGGGCCTTTTTTAGTCATTGCTCAATTGCACAAGTATTAACATTGCTGTTTTTAAAAGACTAATTTCTTAATTAAGAGTGACAATGGTGACGACATGTTTTTATCATTCCTCCAGCTGTTAAAAAACGAAATGCATTAAAAACGTTTTTAAGTATGGGATTTTTCTCAGAGCTCATTTTTTAAGATACAGTTGAAATCTTAAAATCTTTCAGAAACTGAAAGATCAGACGAGTCCATTGACGCCAAGCATTTGCCCTAAAAGATGTGTCTTAGTTCGGTTTTGCTTATTTATTTTCGGGTTGTATGTTCACCCTGAATAAGGAAAAGTTAGACTTAAAGTTTAACTTGTGTTTTAGTACACAGTTCTCTATTATAAAATACACAACAGAAATAAAAGATCAGCTTCTTTCTGGACACTTAGTGAAAGTTATTCTCTGAAAACATAGTAATAAACAATTCAATGTTTGGAAAACCACTTGTCTCCTCACTTTTAATCCTATATAAGCTTCAAAGTCCAGCAGCTCACATCGTGTTTCATGTTAGCACAGCAGAGTCATCCCTGGCATGTTGGCTCTCACAATACTGCAGCGTCAGCATTACCTTAAGTGTAAATACTGTGTGTGTGTGTGTGTGTGTGTGTGTGTGTGTGTGTGTGTGTGTGTGTGTGTGTGTGTGTGTGTGTAGGGGTCAGTTATGGTGTGATTTACTCTCCGCTCTGACACTGTTACCAGATCCTCCATGACACTTCGAGAACTGGAACCCACCTCACCAGCACCTTAACACACACACACACACACCACACACACACACACACACACACACACACACACACACACACACACACACACACACACACACACACACACACCACACACACACACACACCACACACACACACACACACACACACACACACACACACAGTTTCTAAGAAGTGAGAGTGAAGAATGTTCTGGTGTCGCTGGTCAGAGAACGACTCTGAACTTTGTGACCAGGATCATAAAACTGATGAAAACGGATCCCTTTTATTTCTGTTTCATAACTTCTGTTACATAATTGAAAAAAACACATTAAACATGAGTTTCCAAGACATTTAAAACTGTTATTTGTAATATTGTATATATTATATAAGCCCCTTACACATGCATATTGTTATAGTTGTTAAAGTTCAACTTTTCAAGCATCGACGGAAGCGTCAGCCAATCAAATCATATGCCAGTACAAGCTCTAGCCAATCAAACCGCGTGCTTGTGTGTCCGGGGCGGGAGATTCATGTGATTGGTTGTTGGTCGCGCTAAAAATAAACTCCAGTACAACATTGCAATAATCAAATTCAGTTTCTCAACACCGAATAATACAATTAATAACAAATATTTATAATAATAATATGAATACATAATTATGATAAATAATTATAATAATTAAAGATATGATGATATGAACACAAATAATAATAATAATACATGTGAATAATAATAACAACAAATGTATATATAATACCAGTAATAATACAAAATATGATATACATATATAATAAAAATTATAATAAAAATTATAATTACAATTAATAAAAGAAAATGAAACATCATCTTTACCCTTATGTTGTGTTCGGGTCTCCCGTGACCCGTTTCAAGTTTAAATTATATAATAACTACGCTCTAGTTTTTGTTATCGGAACAAGGCTTCATGATATCCTCCACAACAGATATATAAACACTACAAAACTGATTTTGACAATTTTAGCCAAGTCTGAAGGTCTCTAAAAAACAAGTGTATAATTTGGTGTTGGGGTCTGGGGAGACCCAGCAGAATTGCTGTGGGTCACTCGGGGTCAAATTTGGCCCAATCAAGATTCATCTTTGACTTTAGACACCCCTCCCCCACCCCCTTCATCCACTGTAACAATCATTATTTCGTTACATGCACCTGGTCTCCCCTCCCTCTGCCCCCCTCCCCTCCCTCTGCCCCCCTCCCCCCACGGGAACTCCACCTTTCTCAAAGAATATGTACACTATAGTCTAGCAGGAAGGGCCCTCAGATTTCGAGATACCCCTACCCGAGGTAGAGCAAATGACAACAATGATTGTTCTTATCTTTAGGGTCTCCCATTAATGAAATTGATTGTTGTCAAATTTTATTTTGGGGGAAAAAATGTTTTTTTGGTTGTTCTTTAGAACTACCCCAATCCCTGAAAAAGAGCCAAATTAGACCAGGCCGAATATGGGAAAGGTGACAAAAAAGCCCATAACTTGAGAATGGCCACTCTTTTCCTCTTCAGATTTGCTGAGGTATGAACCAGGTGGCTGTCCTACATCACCAAATAGTCAGACAATTATTTAACTAAAAGAATACTGAATTATAGTCCTGTAAACTTAGCTTTAGTTTAGACGGAAATTGTACTTTTGGTGATAGGAACATAGGACTCAATCACTTTTCTCTCATTTATCAGAAAAACAGAAATCCCTAAATATACCATTACTGAATTGTCTAGGGTGCTATTGAACACTAACCAGTAGTTGTATGGAAATATCTGGTACAGTTCTATTGCAAATTAGATTTCTTTAGACATACAGTAGGCCTACCTCTTCTCTGATACAGTCAAATTCCGAATGGGGGATAAGTGGCATACTGTAATAGCCTATAAGTTAAGAATGCTCACTCTGATGGTCATTATATTTGGAGAGGGAAATACCAGGTGGCTGAACTACATCACCAAATAGTCAGAATAAGATTAACCCAATAAAATAAAGTGTATTAGTTCTAAATTGCAAGCCTCTAAAACATAGGTGTACATAGTACAGGTTGTATTGAAACTGGAACCTTCATTCAGGACTCCAACAGGACTCCATAACAAGGGTTTGGGTTCTGGCTGTGACACCATATCGCTGAAACATTGCTCTTTACATGTTGCTGAAATGCATCCTCTGTTGGCGGCAGATTTTTCGAGGCTGCATCTGTTGTTGATGCAATTATGAACCTCAGTTCATCCAAGTTTGTGCACATCAGTCCATTTCCCTTTTTCTTTTTTCTATATAGCAGAAGCGCAAATTCTCTTGAGACTGGCAAAGACTCTTCCAAGCTGGCAGAGAGTCCAAAATGGGCCAGATCTTTGAGCTCGCTGAGGGGTCTTGAGTTTGGTGAATGCTGTTGTCTTTCCTATTCTGTACAAACTACTTGCTGTGCCACAGCCAGTGAGTGCATGACATGCTGGTAGACAGTTAGACATGTGGTTGCCGCCCAGCTTCAGGACCATCTCCAACTAAACGGCCTCTTTGAGAAATTCCAGTCCGGTGCCCGTTCCGCCCACAGCACTGAAACAGAATATGTACACTAACACTTGACCCTAAACACACACATGCACGTGTGCAATATGTGGTGTGTTTGGGGCCATAGAATAACATTACAACAGGATTGTACGGTTATGAATGCATTATAAGTTAGTTATGATGTAGTTAAAACATATTGGATGATAGTCATTATTTTTGAGTGTTTTGGACTGAGTTAAATCATGGGTCAAAATTGACGCTTCGTAACAGCTTTCGAACACAACACAAGGGTTAACACAAACGAATATAAAATAACAAAACATAAATAAAATCACATACAAATGTATTCTAAAATAGTGAGTTGTAAAAAGTGATTTAAAAGAGCTGAAAATTATTTTATAAAACTGCATAGAATATTTGTTATGCTATTTCTTTAGCACATTTAACATGTTCACCTTCTTTCCATGTCTCCCCCTTCCCTGCTCCCTCTCTGTTGATCATAGCTGTAATTGATGTACGTCAACACTAGAGGGAGCCGTTGAACCAAGTATTAGTAAAGGGATTGCAAGAGGTTTGATTCTGGTTTGTAATCGCTTCATCAGTTTCTGTAGCAGTTTAAAGTAGAGACACTACATACTGATATACACCTGAACATCATCAGGAGAGGACTCTTTAAAGCAGAGACACTACATACTGATATACACCTGAACATCAGCAGGAGAGGACTCTTTAAAGTAGAGACACTACATACTGATATACACCTGATCATCAGCAGGAGAGGACTCTTTAAAGTAGAGACACTACATACTGATATACACCTGAACATCAGCAGGAGAGGACTCTTTAAAGTAGAGACACTACATACTGATATACACCTGAACATCAGCAGGAGAGGACTCTTTAAAGTAGAGACACTACATACTGATATACACCTGAACATCAGCAGGAGAGGACTCTTTAAAGTAGAGACACTACAGACTGATATACACCTGAACATCAGCAGGAGAGGACTCTTTAAAGTAGAGACACTACATACTGATATACACCTGAACATCAGCAGGAGAGGACTCTTTAAAGTAGAGACACTACATACTGATATACACCTGAACATCAGCAGGATAGGACTCTTTAAAGTAGAGACACTACATACTGATATACACCTGAACATCAGCAGGAGAGGACTCTTTAAAGTAGAGACACTACATACTGATATACACCTGAACCTCAGCAGGAGAGGACTCTTTAAAGTAGAGACACTACATACTGATATACACCTGAACATCAGCAAGAGAGTACTCTTTAAAGTAGAGACACTACATACTGATATACACCTGAACCTCAGCAGGAGAGGACTCTTTAAAGTAGAGACACTACATACTGATATACACCTGAACATCAGCAGGAGAGGACTCTTTAAAGTAGAGACACTACATACTGATATACACCTGAACATCAGCAGGAGAGGACTCTTTAAACTAGAGACACTACATACTGATATACACCTGAACATCAGCAGGAGAGGACTCTTTAAAGTAGAGACACTACATACTGATATACACCTGAACATCAGCAGGAGAGGACTCTTTAAAGTAGAGACACTACATACTGATATACACCTGAACATCAGCAGGAGAGGACTCTTTAAAGTAGAGACACTACATACTGATATACACCTGAACATCAGCAGGAGAGGACTCTTTAAAGTAGAGACACTACATACTGATATACACCTGAACATCAGCAGGAGAGGACTCTTTAAAATAGAGACACTACATACTGATATACACCTGAACATCAGCAGGAGAGGACTCTTTAAAGGTTAAACGCACCATGTTCTGTAGTTTGTAATGTCACCAGCAGTCATTTTCTCTTAAACTTTTCAATTGGAAAGTTATGATAACCTTCTCCTGCTCCTCATTCATTCCAAGTTATTGAATGTATCTACAACTCAGTGAGGGTCTCAGGTGTTGAGGTGTAAAAGGTCTGCTGGCGGCGGTTAGTGGTTTCACTCTGCATTAGTTATTGATGAGAGACAGGAATAACCTGAGGGATCAATGAGATCTGATGTTCCTCCTCTGAGACGCACTCCACACTGTATTCAGAGGCCTCCGCACAGCATCAGTGAAAATGTATAAATGACAGTACACAGGCGGTTTAAGATAAGATAAGATAGGACTTTATTTATCCCAAAGGAAATTGTTGTGCCAGAGTTACAAAGATACAATAAACACAGCAGCACAAGAATAAACTGTACACTAACAGTGCTGTAAAAAGAGCAATTAAATAACTACAAGTAACACGGTCACATAATTAATATAAAAAACTGTACAGTGACGAGCAGTATTTAGTAGTGCAAAGAAACGTAGTGGCAGATAAGTAATTGCACATTATATTTAGACCTTTAGATATCTTAGTGATGTTGAATCTGTATAATCAAAGGATAAGTGGAGCTAAATAAAACCCACTATTGGAAAGGGAGAACCTCAGAAAGCAGAATAAGGCCTCTTTAAAAGCACATTCCCTCCAGTCAGGAAGCAGTTCAGTTCATTAGAGAAAGTTCATTCAATAAAAAGAATTCTCAAGACTCATTTAATCCTATAAATCACTTTTGTCTAATCCATTTTGTTCAAGGATTAACAACCTCAAGAGAACCATTGAATACAAATAAAAAAGACATTGAGTACATCCCTAAATTAAATGACACAGTCAGGTCAGAGAGTGTGGAAGTGTGTCTTTTAAATATTACAGTAAAAATGATGAACAATTTACCCGTTATATCCACATTGCTGATGTTGACTCAGGTTGAGGTCGAACAGGACACACTGTGTGTGTGTGTGTGTGTGGTGTGTGTGTGTGTGTGTGTGTGTGTGTGTGTGTGTGTGTGTGTGTGTGTGGGTGCGTGTGTGTGTGTGTGTGTGTGTGTGTGTGGTGTGTGTGTGTGTGTGTGTGTGTGTGTGTGTGTGTGTTGTGCTGTGTGTGTGTGGTGTGTGTGTGTGTGTGTGTGTGTGTGTGTGTGTGTGCGTTGTAGTGTGTGTGCGCTCTCTCTCTCTCTCTCTCTCTCTCTCTCTCTCTCTCTCTCTCTCTCTCTCTCTCTCTCTCTCTCTCCTCTCTCCTCCTCTCTCTCTCTCTCTCTCTCTCCTCTCATCTCTCTCAGTCTCCTCTCTCTCTCTCTCTCTCTCTCTCTCTCTCTCTCTCTCTCTCTCTCTCTCTGCAGCCAAACTGAACCTCTGTGTTTCTCTCCTCTGATTGGTCGCAGGAGAGCCCGTCTCCAGAAATCACTGTAATCCTCTTAGATAAAAACAGAGCCATCGTCCAATCCCCTGCCTCCATTCCCACCCTCCCTCCCTCCTCCCTCCTCTCTCTCCTCCTCTCTCTCCATGGGGAAGAGCAGATTTTAATCCAAGTGGATTACGTTGCAAATTGGGTGACAGTGGAGGCGAGCGGCTGCAAAATCTGACGCATACTTCATGTCTTCCTAAATATCTGCAAGTTGGGGAAATAAACCCTCTTCTGGTTTCATGAGGAGCAACTTGAAAAAACACACAGGGAACATCTTTCAATGGAGAAACCAAGAAGGACTACTTTTAATCCATGAGATGAAGAGTTTCTCCTTCCAAAACTAGACTTTGAATCTCCACCGTCGCTCCAAAGAGTCTCTCTGCTGGAGGTTTCCTGTGGGAGGATGAGAAGATAAAACCCTGAGGAAGATGCCGACAGCAGGACACTTTTATCCAGGGATGACGGAGATCATTCAGGGTCAGAAACTTGTCGCTGTGACCCTCGTCTTCCTCGCCTCCTCTCTTTAGGCAACATGAGGAAGCCGTTCCCTACGAGCGCTCTGAGATCCTCCTGAAGTCTCTGAAGAGCTGTTCGGGTGAAGAGTCCTGCAGGATGGAGGGAGTGAGGAAGAGCCTGGGAATTCTGGGATTCCTGTGCCTGTGGATTACGGCTCAGGCTCAGATGAAGATCCCCCCGGAGACGTGAGTGAAAACTGTAAACCCTTCACATGCAGGAGGCTCCTTCACACCTTCAAGCACTGTAACATATCTTAAAGCTGCTACTGGGCATTGTCAACACTTATTTGGAAACATAGAAGTTCTGCACGGTGAACTACGCTGCTGAAAAGACTTCCCACATGAATGCTTCTTTTGTAGGGAGTATTGAGGGCATGAAAGGATGCTAACATGGATATTTACTTTGTACTTGTACTTGCCAAAGATCCATTCAGATATAAAAAGGTCTCTAGCTGAATATTCATGATTCAGTATCTTTCAAATCTGACAGATGATGGCTGTATTATTCTCCAACTTAACTTAAATCCAATTTAAACTAAGCTGCACTCTTAAAATCTTCCCTGAAAATCACTGGCCCTGTTTTTTTATTTGAGAAAACTATTAAAACCGTAAGGGAAATATTTTATAGTACTAGTATTTTTGGTACTCAGATCTTGTACTTGAGTAAAAGTAGAAGTACTCAGATCTTGTACTTGAGTAAAAGTAGAAGTACTCAGATATTGTACTTGAGTAAAAGTAGAAGTACTCAGATCTTGTACTTGAGTAAAAGTAGAAGTACTCAAATATTGTTCTTGAGTAAAAGTAGAAGTACTCAGATCTTGTTCTTGAGTAAAAGTAGAAGTACTCAGATCTTGTACTTGAGTAAAAGTAGAAGTACTCAGATCTTGTACTTGAGTAAAAGTAGAAGTACTCAAATATTGTTCTTGAGTAAAAGTAGAAGTACTCAGATCTTGTTCTTGAGTAAAAGTAGAAGTACTCAGATCTTGTACTTGAGTAAAAGTAGAAGTACTCAGATCTTGTACTTGAGTAAAAGTAGAAGTACTCAGATCTTGTACTTGAGTAAAAGTAGAAGTACTCAGATCTTGTACTTGAGTAAAAGTAGAAGTACTCAGATCTTGTACTTGAGTAAAAGTAGAAGTACTCAGGTCTTGTACTTGAGTAAAAGTAGAAGTACCAGAGTGTAGGAATACTCTGTTACAGTAAAAGTCCTGCATTCAAAATGTTCCTCAAGTAAAAGTAGAAAAGTATTCTCATCAAAATATAGTGAAAGTAGCGACAGTGAAAGTAGTCATTGTGCAGATTGGTCCATTTCAGAATAATATATATGATATGTTTTATAATGATTGATCATGAAAGTGTTCTCAAAGCTGGTAAAGGTGCAGCTAGTTTGAATGACTTTGTATACTGCAGGGTAGCTTGTGGATTTACTCCAGGTGGAACTAAAGTCTGATTTAACACTTGATTATATTTCACATCATTCATCCACATCTGTGAAGTAACTAAAGGTATTAAATACATGTAGTGGAGTAGAAGTACACCATGTACCTCTGAACTGTAGATGAGTAGAAGTACAAAGTAGCATAAAATAGAAATACTCAAGTAAAGTACAATTATCTGTTGTGTGTGGGTGTGTGTGTGTGTTGTGTGTGTGTGTGTGTGTGTGTGTGTGTGTGTGTGTGTGTGTGTGTGTGTGTGTGTGTGTGTGTGTGTGTGTGTGTGTGTGAGCAGCAGATGTACTGGGGCCGATCCCAGTGTGTGTGGATCTTTAAAGAAAGCTTATAGGACCTAAATGGACACGTTCCAGATTAATTAAGCGTCAGAAAACAACCTCCCAGAGTGCACTGTGTTTTCCTGACGGTCCTGAGGGAGAGGGTCAGCTGACGGCCGGTCCCCTCAGGATTCACTGAAATCTGCTCTCTGTTTCTGAGAGAGCAGCATCTGCTTTAAATGTAAAGTCTAATAGCGATGTGAAAAATATTGAAAGGACAAGTCTGTTTACTGTAGACTCCTGAGCTCACATGAGCCTTCCAAAGAACATCCATTACATTCATCTGTTATTCCAATTACTGGTATAAAGACTATTCTGCACTATTTCTACTATATTCTATTTTATTGTATTTACTTGCACTATTATCTGTATTGCTGTGTTGCTCTGTTGGAGGAGCCTGTGACCTCAGATGTTCATTGTCATATCTCCACTGTAGCTACGTACACATGATGATAAAAGCCTTGAACCTTGAAAGCCTAAATACGAGCAGGATGTTTAATTCAAGTAAATTCTAGGCGTTATCATCATGTTCACAGTGTGTGTGTGTGTGTGTGTGTGTGTGTGTGTGTGTGTGTGTGTGTGTGGTGTGTGTGTGTGTGTGTGTGTGTGTGTGTGTGTGTGTGTGTGTTTGTCTGTGTGTGTGTGTGTGTGTGTGTGTGTGTGTGTGTGTTTGTCTGTGTGTGTGTGTGTGTGTGTGTGTGTGTGGTGTGGGTTTGTCTGTGTGTGTGTGTGTGTGTGTGTGTGTGTGTGTTTGTCTCTGTGTGTGTGTGTGTGTGTGTGTTTGTCTGTGTGTGTGTGTGTGTGTGTGTGTGTGTGTGTGTTTGTCTCTGTGTGTGTGTGTGTGTGTGTGTGTGTGTGTGTGTGTGTGTGTGCGTGCGTGCGTGCGTGCGTGCGTGCGTGCGTGCGTGCGTGCGTGCGTGCGTGCGTGCGTGCGTGCGTGTGTGCGTGCGTGTGTGCGTGCGTGCTTCCCTATAGCAAGTGGTACTGCTCTGCATGAATGAGGCGTGAATGGGTGAATGACTCGTAGTATGTAAAGCTTTGAGGGGTCGAGAAGACCTGATAAAGAGATGTATAAATACAGTCCATCTAGTATTTACCATCACTACTGACTAACACCAACTTTATCCCGTCACTTACCTTCAGACATTCCTGTTAAAGGTCATAAACAGATTAAATATCCTCACTTTCCAGATCCATTCACATTGACCTCAAATGACCCCAGAAGAACTGTGGCAAAAAAATACAATAAACTGCAAGACACTGGATCAAACCAAAAATCATCAGAGAATGTGTCTAATCTACCTTTCAGCTATAAGCATGTCAAGATAATTACAACTGTATCCCATCACTAACCCTGAATCAGCACTTTAAAGAGGTCAAAAAAACATCCATAGCGTCCTCACTTTCCAGATCTAAACTCTGAAAAGGAGGCTAACAGGAAAACATGAGGGACAAGTGCACAAAAAGAAACCAGACGAACTGTGCCGTTAGAAAAAACAGAAAACGGTGAACTATCAAGAAAGAGATACGTAGAAGTATTACGAAAGATAAGAGGAATATGTTGAAAGTAAACAGCCAGGTAACTGTTGTGTAAGTGTAGATTGCAGAGAGTTATTTTGTATGTATACAAGATGTTAGATAAAGCTGCCTATATCAACTTTGCATGACATTTACAATAAATATATAGCTTATTATATTCTTTTTCTTCAAATTCCTCAGTAACTCGTCCTCATTGCACATTGTTAACTGTGACTCCCAGAGCTCACTTGTCAGACAGTCCGTGAGTTTACCTCGGTAATGCTAACGGCCTCATTAGCATCAAGCTGTCAGACAGTGTTAGCGATAGCATTACGTTTAGCTGCAGCTGCCCGGGTCACCTTCCCCCCCCGACCCTCATCTCCAGGCCTAAACACAGAGAGCCGTGTCACCTGGTTATAAATTAGAGATAAAGAAATGCATTATGTTGTGCCTTTGGTCCACATGGTTCTGTGGACAAACAGAACAAACAATAACAACAACATGACAGCACGCGGCGTGGCTACAAAAGAACAAATGTTACATAAAACAAAGGGGGGCATTCACAAAAAGGCTCCCAGTTTACATAACTTAGGTATTATAACAACTGTAATTACCTTTCTGGTGTTGTTCACTTAAAAGTAACAAAAAGCCTGTCTGTAGTTTAGGTTCAATTCCTATTCAATTCAAACTACACATGCTTTCATGTATGGACACCAGTTGGCACAATCAACCCAAAAAGTTGGTTAAAATGTGTGATTTTGAACAAAAACAAACGACATGTCCCAGTAGAGTTTACTGTAGACTCTACTGTAGAGTTTACTGGGACATGTCCTCACTGAGTTGAGGCAGAAAATGCAAATATGACCCTAAACATGAGAATAGGGCCCCTTTAAATGCTGTGGAACTCAGTAAATCCTGTCCCTCGTCGTATTGCAGCTACAGCTCAATAACAGCAGCTGAGTCACACATTTAATACAAGTTGTGAGATATTAGGGAAGAGCTTGCTACTCAGTGTTTAAGTTGTTGTCATTTCTGAGCAGCTTTTTGAATTTTTTGGGCAACCAAAGTGATGGTGGCCTTCATGCATCAAATATAAGGACACACCATGACTTAAACTTTAGCTAATGTCCTAAAAGTGTCTGCTGTGTGTGTGTGTGTGTGTGTGTGTGTGTGTGTGTGTGTGTGTGTGTGTGTGTGTGTGTGTGTGTGTGTGTGTGTGTGTGTGTGTGTGTGTGGGTGGGTGGGTGGGTTGGGTATGTGGTTGTGTCTAGCATTACTATACTTGTGGGGACCTAAATATGTTTACACAGTCACGTGTGGGGACTCGCCTCCCTTATGGGGTCATAATGGAGGTCCCCATAAGGGGAATCATTCATTTTAGGGTGAAGACTTGGTTAGGGTAAGGGTCATGTGTTGGTTATGGTTAGGATAAGTCTCCAGGAAATGCATGTAAGTCAATGTAATGTCCCCTGAAGTGATGTATACATGGTATGTGTGTGTGTGTGTGTGTGTGTGTGTGTGTGTGTGTGTGTGTGTGTGTGTGTGTGTGTGTGTGTGTGTGTGTGTGTGTGTGTGTGTGTGTGTGTGTGTGTGTGTGTGTGTGTGTGTGTGTGTTGCAGACACCTGCAGCTCTCCGCTGTGACCCAGATGAAGAACAGATTATCTAAATCTGTTTCATCAGGGTCACATTTATTTGCCTTTTATTACTGTCCTAACTCACCTCTGCTGCAGGCCACACACACACACACACACACACACACACACACACACACACACACACACACACACACACACACACACACACACACTTATATGTCTTTATTGTAATTTTTCTATTTTGTCAACCAATTTTATTAAACTCAAGTTGATGACAAAACAAACGTAGACATGCTGTGAAATTGCAATATCATCATGTTTAAGGAAACCTATATGCAACAAAAGTTAGTAATACCTACAAAAAAAAGTTGTTTGGGGCCATATGTATGGAAATAAAAATAATAAAGTACCTAACTCCCACTATATGCATGATTTTAAGTGTATGTATGATCTATATTGAGTCCACTGTTTTGTTTACATGTTGACTACAGATAATAGTGATGCTGTTTTCTTGCAGGTTTTCCCTCCCTCTCGTTGTATTTATCCGTCTCCTCTCTCTGTGTTTCAGGGTGCAGCAGTGGGCGTCGGTGTTTTCCGTTCAGCTGCGAGAATTAACCATTAAATACTCCGGCTCCCAGCTGCTGCAGAAGGTGAGCAAAATAAGAAATAATCTCTGTGTCAAACAAATGTTTATGGTACTGACACGTTTTGTTCAGCAGGATCATCTCCACATACTAACACCACTTTATGATATCTGAAATAATAAGCTGACGTTATATGACGGCTATAAAGGAACTACCAACACAGTCTCACGGCATTTCGTGTTATAGTCACGACATTAATCTATTGATTCGTGTTCACCAACACGATTTCGCCATTTTTTTCGTGTCACACAGAACGATTTTAAAAGCAATGTAAATAATAACAAATTAGAAGGAAAAAGACATTTAAAAAAATACAGATTTCAGTATTCTGACACAGAACGATTTTAGAAGCAATGTATTTATATTGGTAGTATGTTTCGTGCCTGCACCAAATAATAACAAATTAGAAGGAAAAAAAGATGACATAAAATACAGATTTCAGTATTCTGAGGCTCTGAGCCATTTATTTTCCTCGCTGACGGCACAAAAACTCAGACATTATACAATTTCAAATAAAAGGGATAGGGTTAGGCTTAGGGTAAGATATTGAGTAAGAACATGTTTTTATGAACCACACAGCTTCTGGTCTTCCAAGACCCGACCGGACAAAAAGACGTGTTGCAGGCACGAAACATACTACCAATAGAAATACATTGCTTTTAAAATCGTTCTGTGTGACACGAAAAAAATGCGAAAATCGTGTTGGTGAACACGAATCAATAGATTAAATTAATTTCGTGACTAATAACACGAAATGCCGTGAGACTTGGCTATAAAGGAACTACAGCACGATCACATGACTTCACGTCCCCACCGCTAAGCTAAAGGTGGCTAATGTTGGGCTATAAAGGAACTACAGCACGGTCACATGACTTCACGTCACCACCGCTAAGCTAAAGGTGGCTAATGTTGGGCTATAAAGGAACTACAGCACGGTCACATGACTTCACGTCACCACCGCTAAGCTAAAGGAGGCTAATGTTGGGCTATAAAGGAACTACAGCACGGTCACATGACTTCATGTCACCACCGCTAAGCTAAAGGTGGCTAATGTTGGGCTATAAAGGAACTACAGCACGGTCACATGACTTCACGTCACCACCGCTAAGCTAAAGGCGGCTAATGTTGGGCAGGAAGTGCTAAGTTGCTGACTGGTTTTAGGACTCTTTCCTGTACCTCTCTGTGAAGTTAGGGAGTTTTTTTTTTTTAAATGTTCATAGTAGCTAGGGTGTTGTACTAACACTAAATGTTATTATGGCTCCAGTTTCTATACAAACAGTATCCGGATCTACAAGAAACGGATCTCATTTACGTTGGAGAGAGCCGAGCTTTATAGTTACAGGTGGCGCTGATTGGATCAATGCCTGGCGCAACATTACAATAAAATAAGCTTAAAACAATGGCTTCACAATATATTTAGAACAATCACTGCGGCCCGGTTGGGAATGCACTCTGTCTTCTATCCTAGGATGATACCAAATAAATAAAAATACTAAAATGGATTGTTAAATATGCTCAAGAAGCTGTTAATACCTCGGTGACACACCTAAGGAAAGTCTATTTCGAGGAAACAGTGATTTACATTTTATATTTATGTGGGAGAGACACTTCCTCTGGAGGGAACACACAGATTTAAGCCTTTGCAGACCATTTACATGCACTAAAACCTATAGAACACACTACAGGAGAGGAAACACCCCAAAAAAAATATTAAAATGTTGTATTTAGTTGTTAACAATCGTCTTATTTTCACCATCCTCATATGAGTTGTTAATATGACAAAGCTGCAAATATATATATTACCTCATTGCTAATGTATGCATCCTGCTAACAGCTGTTTAAAAGGTATACAATATTTGTATTAATGTGTTTGATATCGAGGCTTCAGCATTTCATCGAGACTGTTTCATAATCAGTTGGAAACTACTCGCCTTACTTTAAAAAGCCTTTTTTGTTTTGGTGGGTTGACCTTTAAATATTAAAGCAGGATGACGTTTGGTTTTGGATTAGAGACGTCAGATCATATGATGTAATGTTTGTATTTGACCCATAAAAGTTAAACTAACCCATGAAAAGAAAAGCAGATGAATTTCAAAATCAAAGACCAACAGATGTTAAACTGGTTAAACTGGGAACACTCAGACACAGAGAGAGTCAGTGTGTGGTTGTTTTTACCAGGGAACACACACACGTTGATACACACACACACACACACACACACACACACACACACACACACACACAAACACACACACACACACACACAAACACACACACACTCAGGGATCATGGTAATGCCCAGATTGAGGACCGAGCCCTCTTTACCGGCGTCAGGATTTGTGGCCTGTTCTGATTTTAGACATTCATCCATTTATCCTTCAGATTTAGATTCATTCAGTCTGCTCTCACAAACACACACAACAACAACATCAACATATTATTATTTACCAAATTAATGTTTAAAGAGTCCTCTCCTGTTGATGTTCAGGTGTATATCAGTATGTAGTGTCTCTACTTTAAAGAGTCCTCTCCTGCTGATGTTCAGGTGTATATCAGTATGTAGTGTCTCTACTTTAAAGAGTCCTCTCCTGTTGATGTTCAGGTGTATATCAGTATGTAGTGTCTCTACTTTAAAGAGTCCTCTCCTGCTGATGTTCAGGTGTATATCAGTATGTAGTGTCTCTACTTTAAAGAGTCCTCTCCTGCTGATGTTCAGGTGTATATCAGTATGTAGTGTCTCTACTTTAAAGAGTCCTCTCCTGCTGATGTTCAGGTGTATATCAGTATGTAGTGTCTCTACTTTAAAGAGTCCTCTCCTGCTGATGTTCAGGTGTATATCAGTATGTAGTGTCTCTACTTTAAAGAGTCCTCTCCTGCTGATGTTCAGGTGTATATCAGTATGTAGTGTCTCTACTTTAAAGAGTCCTCTCCTGCTGATGTTCAGGTGTATATCAGTATGTAGTGTCTCTACTTTAAAGAGTCCTCTCCTGCTGATGTTCAGGTGTATATCAGTATGTAGTGTCTCTACTTTAAAGAGTCCTCTCCTGCTGATGTTCAGGTGTATATCAGTATGTAGTGTCTCTACTTTAAAAAGTCCTCTCCTGCTGATGTTCAGGTGTATATCAGTATGTAGTGTCTCTACTTTAAAGAGTCCTCTCCTGCTGATGTTCAGGTGTATATCAGTTAGTAGTGTCTCTACTTTAAAGAGTCCTCTCCTGCTGATGTTCAGGTGTATATCAGTATGTAGTGTCTCTACTTTAAAGAGTCCTCTCCTGCTGATGTTCAGGTGTATATCAGTATGTAGTGTCTCTATTTTAAAGAGTCCTCTCCTGCTGATGTTCAGGTGTATATCAGTATGTAGTGTCTCTACTTTAAAGAGTCCTCTCCTGCTGATGTTCAGGTGTATATCAGTATGTAGTGTCTCTACTTTAAAGAGTCCTCTCCTGCTGATGTTCAGGTGTATATCAGTATGTAGTGTCTCTACATGTCTCCATGCTTTAATGTTCAAAAAGCTCTTTATTTTTCTCATACTGCCTGTGCTGCAGCACCTCTTTTCACCCTCTGTCTGAAACCAGAGCCCAGTCTGCTCTGATTGGTCAGCTGGCCGGCTCTGTTGTGATTGGCTCATTGAGTTTTGCTCGGACTAATTGGACTCTGACCCTATAGTTCAGAGAGGAAGATACCAGATCAACCGCACCTCATATATATATATATTTATATATTGGTCCATATGGGTCCGATGTTTCCATTAAATTCACTTTTGAGTCTGACTCCAGGGGAATTATCCCTTTGATATAGTTATGCAATAAATAACGTATTTTTGTAGGGTACCCTGAAGGCAGCATCCCCTTTACTCGTCACTTCTCCACAGAGTGAATGCTCACAGAGTTGTGTTTGTCTCCCCGTCAGAAACTGAAGGATGTGGAGCCCATCATTAAGATGGTGGATCTGAACGGGAACAACCTGGTGAAGGATTACTCCGACGAGATCGAGCGCTTGTTGGGAAAGAAGATGAAGTCTGTGAGGGTGAGGAAAGAACAGACCCCCCATTAAACATGTCAAACAAAACCTCTCAGATTCAAGTTTTCTAAGATTTAACAACTTTTACACATTTCTGATCAACGAAGATTTACTTTTTTATGACGAAAGCTTAGACAGTATCAGCTAATTATTAAATTGTGAATATGATAATATTATATTATAAAATACACAGTTCTTGAGAAATATTGAATATAAAACGCTTAAATAAGATGGTTTTTAAAGGTTTGGTTGCTCACAGCACTTGTTGATTAATGAGACATTGCTTCATTTTTAAATACATATTCACAATCCTTAAAATCAACACGTTTAATAACAGGTGTTTCTCGTTGTTTTAATTCTGACTGTGTGTGTTTTTGTGTCAGAGGTTAGCGGAGTCTGCAGAGGACGCTGACCTGTACCACGAGTTCAACGCCACATTACAGGTGGGTGCTCTGTTATTATACGTATTTGTATTTCTCTAAGCCCACTAAACACATGCAAACATTTGGTAAACCTACAGGACATTCACTTTCTTTTTTATATATTTCAATCTTAATAATATCTTTTGTCATATTTTTTTACATCCTCGCCGCACAAAAATATATTCTTTAAACCATTGAATCCTTACATTTAAATAAAGTAATAATAACAACGTATTTTGTATTTATTAAATCAACTTTGAATGCTTGCTTTTGTCCTTTTACAGTGTTAGTTGACATAACAAAGTCTTGATGGAGCTCCAAACAAATGGAAATAAAAACTATAATCCTTATTTATGGAACAATTTTAGTATAAAGTGTCAGAGCCGACACAGATTTGGTCTCATTCTGTTTATATACATGTCATTGTAATTGCTTTAATGAATGCATACGTGTGCCTCATTTTGTTTGCAGCAAAAAGCTTAAGAGTAACTCTCTTTTGATTGCATTGAAAATGTAGTATTTGAAGCTAAACACTAAAAAAATATGTATAAAAACGGAATCTTTGGTTAGAAAAAAAAACACATTGTGAATTTGAACATAATTACATTTATATATATAAATATATTTTTTAACAGCTGAATATATTCAAGTGAAAGGAGCCTCTAATCTGTGATTTTCTTTGTAAAAGGCTGCATATCCAGTACAATACCCCTAAAAAGTGGTATTTTACTGTAAATGCATTATAAACCCCTCATTAAAGGTGGGGTAGGTAAGTTTGAGAAACCGGCTCGAGATCGCTAGAATTTGAAAATACACAGCCGGAAAAAATCTGCCACTTCCTTACAGAGCCCCTCCTCCAACACACACGAACGCGCACATGACCAATGAGGGCACGAGATAAGTTTGTGCACAGATGGAAGGGTGACAGGCAGGTAGGCCATCCAGTTATTTTAGCCGGGCCGGCTCAGATGATTGGTCGTGCTTTTTACAGTACTACGGCTTCCACAGATGATATTTATTATGGATTTTTTGTCAAAGCATTTAATATATTCATTGCTATCGGGATGTTAAGAGCATTGCATGGAATGTAACAAAAAGTGTTTCTGAAGTGAATTACCTACCCCACCTTTAACATGCTGTGTATTTCTGTTTTGGAACAGACTAAATATGGGTTAAAGCAGAATATTTGGTCAGACAAAAACATATTGAGCATTTTGGAGCTGTTTAAATCTCTATTATATCATCACACTGGACTCTACTTCTACTAATGGAACAAAGCTAATATAATTTATGTAGTCTTATCGCTGATTCTGTGCACAAATACTGGCTTCTTTAACCCTAAATAAAAAGCCAAGAATAAACACAGAACATGTATTTATTTATAGATCTGTGGTGGACTTTATGAATGAAGCTCTGCAGTTCTGTGTTTATCCTCAGATAATCCCTGTACCGTCTGACGCCTCTAATCTGTCATTTGCTCGTCTCAGCTGCTTTAAACTCAGTGCTAATGTTAGCATGCATGCTAACGGCGTTTAGATCAGAGGTGGAGCAGATTTAAAGCCTCAGCTGACACCTGGAATTAGATCAAACTCCTCTGATCCTGAGAGGAAACCAGGTCACACTGCAGCGGGGGAACAACACACAGGAACATATCAACAACATATCAAAACAATACACATTACGGCCTTTTAGACCTGTTTGATTGGTTTGTTAGAAAACTGGACAACCAACACATTGCTAAATATCTCTGAACAAGGAACATGTAAACAAGTTGTTCAACCAATTTCACGTAAAGAAATCTGAGTTAAACCAACTAAGACTGACATGAAGGCATAACAACGAACATACTAAGAGATAACTCATATTAGAGCAAGCATTAAGAAACATATCTATAGAAAACAATATACAATTTAAGTTTGATTCTTAGCATCTTATTCTGAAAGGCTGTCCTACTTCCTGTCTCCCATCAGTTCGATTATTGGTATCTTATTCTGAAAGGCTGTCCTACTTCCTGTCTCCCATCAGTTCGATTATTGTTATCTTATTCTGAAAAGCTGTCTCACTTCCTGTCTCTAGTCAGTTTGATTCTTAGCATCTTATTCTGAAAGGCTGTCCCACTTCCTGTCTCCCCTCATCTTATTCTGAAAGGCTATCCCACTTCCTGTCTCTAGTCAGTTTGATTCTTAGCATCTTATTCTGAAAGGCTGTCCCACTTCCTGTCTCCCCTCATCTTATTCTGAAAGGCTATCCCACTTCCTGTCTCTAGTCAGTTTGATTGTTTGCATTTTATTCTGAAAGGCTGTTCCACTTCCTGTCTCCCCTCATCTTATTCTGAAAGGCTATCCCACTTCCTGTCTCTAGTCAGTTTGATTGTTTGCATTTTATTCTGAAAGGCTGTTCCACTTCCTGTCTCCCCTCATCTTATTCTGAAAGGCTATCCCACTTCCTGTCTCCATTCAGTTTGATTCTTAGCATCTTATCCTGAAAGTCTGTCCCACTTCCTGTCTCATGTCACTTTGATTCTTGGTATTTTATTCTGAAAGGCTGTCCCACTTCCTGTCTCCCCTCAGTTTGATTACTACAATTCGATGCTAATAAACTCAGGGGACGAGGACGGAAACAGTCCAGATATGGGCGCTGAGTTTCCTCTGGAGGAAAGCGAGCACTTCAACAACCTGCGTGTCAACATGTTGCTGAGCGACATCCAGGTTCCAACCAACGTCTTCAACAAAGGTCAGAGGTCAACCTGTGTGTCTGAACATACATACAATGTTCAGGTGTATATCAGTATGTAGTGTTTCTACTTTAAAGAGTCCTCTCCTGCTGATGTTCAGGTGTATATCAGTATGTAGTGTCTCTACTTTAAAGAGTCCTCTCCTGCTGATGTTCAGGTGTATATCAGTATGTAGTGTCTCTACTTTAAAGAGTCCTCTCCTGCTGATGTTCAGGTGTATATCAGTATGTAGTGTCTCTACTTTAAAGAGTCCTCTCCTGCTGATGTTCAGGTGTATATCAGTATGTAGTGTCTCTACTTTAAAGAGTCCTCTCCTGCTGATGTTCAGGTGCATGTATATCAGTATGTAGTGTCTCTACTTTAAAGAGTCCTCTCCTGCTGATGTTCAGGTGTATATCAGTATGTAGTGTCTCTACTTTAAAGAGTCCTCTCCTGCTGATGTTCAGGTGTATATCAGTATGTAGTGTCTCTACTTTAAAGAGTCCTCTCCTGCTGATGTTCAGGTGTATATCAGTATGTAGTGTCTCTACTTTAAAGAGTCCTCTCCTGCTGATGTTCAGGTGTATATCAGTATGTAGTGTCTCTACTTTAAAGAGTCCTCTCCTGCTGATGTTCAGGTGTATATCAGTATGTAGTGTCTCTACTTTAAAGAGTCCTCTCCTGCTGATGTTCAGGTGTATATCAGTATGTAGTGTCTCCACTTTAAAGAGTCCTCTCCTGCTGATGTTCAGGTGTATATCAGTATGTAGTGTCTCTACTTTAAAGAGTCCTCTCCTGCTGATGTTCAGGTGTATATCAGTATGTAGTGTCTCTACTTTAAAGAGTCCTCTCCTGCTGATGTCCAGGTGTATATCAGTATGTAGTGTCTCTACTTTAAAGAGTCCTCTCCTGCTGATGTTCAGGTGTATATCAGTATGTAGTGTCTCTACTTTAAAGAGTCCTCTCCTGCTGATGTTCAGGTGTATATCAGTATGTAGTGTCTCTACTTTAAAGAGTCCTCTCCTGCTGATGTTCAGGTGTATATCAGTATGTAGTGTCTCTACTTTAAAGAGTCCTCTCCTGCTGATGTTCAGGTGTATATCAGTATGTAGTGTCTCTACTTTAAAGAGTCCTCTCCTGCTGATGTTCAGGTGTATATCAGTATGTAGTGTCTCTACTTTAAAGAGTCCTCTCCTGCTGATGTCCAGGTGTATATCAGTATGTAGTGTCTCTACTTTAAAGAGTCCTCTCCTGCTGATGTTCAGGTGTATATCAGTATGTAGTGTCTCTACTTTAAAGAGTCCTCTCCTGCTGATGTGCAGGTGTATGAAGTGGTGCAGTAGATCTCTATAAATGTTATGTTTTTCTGTTCTTGTTCCTGCAGATCCGAACATCCTGAATTCGATCTATAACTCGGAGGCGCTGAACGATGTTTTTATCGGAAACTTCCAGAAAGATCCCACGCTCACCTGGCAGTTCTTCGGCAGCTCCACCGGGTTCTTCCGGATCTTTCCCGGTCAGTTTACAGAAGCACATTTGTTTAAAATGTTTAATGAAATAACTGATAAAGCATGCACTAAATATATAATATCTGTGTGTCTCCTTTTGAAAGAAAAGTAAAAACCAAAAGGGAGAAATCTGTCTCTTTTTTTAAAGTTAAAGTGTTAAACGCTCTTATCTCACCTGTCAGGTATTAAATGGACTCCAGACTCTAACGGTGTTGCAGCTTTCGACTGCAGGAACAGAAACTGGTGAGTTCACTCCAACACATACTACTTTCATACTCCATAACACAGTGACGTCACTATGTAACACTCACACTTCTATTAGCTAGCGCTCCAACACATTGTATGAGATAGGCTAGGGGGCGGGACATCTCACAGTGGTTGACCAATGACAACAGAGCCGGCTTGCTAACCAACATCAGCAGGAGAGGACTCTTTAAAGTAGAGACACTACATACTGATATACACCTGAACATCAGCAGGAGAGGACTCTTTAAAGTAGAGACACTACATACTGATATACACCTGAACATCAGCAGGAGAGGACTCTTTAAAGTAGAGACACTACATACTGATATACACCTGGACATCAGCAGGAGAGGACTCTTTAAAATAGAGACACTACATGCTGATATACACCTGAACATCAGCAGGAGAGGACTCTTTAAAGTAGAGACACTACATACTGATATACACCTGAACATCAGCAGGAGAGGACTCTTTAAAGTAGAGACACTACATACTGATATACACCTGAACATCAGCAGGAGAGGACTCTTTAAAGTAGAGACACTACATACTGATATACACCTGAACATCAGCAGGAGAGGACTCTTTAAAGTAGAGACACTACATACTGATATACACCTGAACATCAGCAGGAGAGGACTCTTTAAAGTAGAGACACTACATGCTGATATACACCTGAACATCAGCAGGAGAGGACTCTTTAAAGTAGAGACACTACATACTGATATACACCTGAACTTATCATAGAAGCTGATGCCCAATTTCCAAAGTAGGACATTATTTAAATTATTTAAACCCTTGCCAAGTGAATGCCTATGCAAAAACATTGACAAAAAGAAATCAATAATGCCCTTAATGAGGCACAAAGGTTAAAAACCTTCACTAAACTGATGCTTAATTCTGCTCTAAAGTGTGTCTATTTTTAGAATACAAGAGAAACAATTAGAGTGTGTGTGTGTGTGTGTGTGTGTGTGTGTGTGTGTGTGTGTGTGTGTGTGTGTGTGTGTGTGTGTGTGTGTGTGTGTGTGTGTGTGTGTGTGTGTGTGTGTGTGTGTGTGTGTGTGTGTGTGTGTGTGTGTGTGTGTGTGTGTGTGTGTGTGTGTGTGTGTGTGTGTGTGTGTGTGTGTGTGTGTGTGTGTGTGTGTGTGTGTGTGTGTGTGTGTGTGTGTGTGTGTGTGTGTGTGTGTGTGTGTGTGTGTGTGTGTGTGTGTGTGTGTGTGTGTGTGTCCTGATCCTCTGAAAGACGATAATCTTCTCCTTAGCGGCTCACTGCTGCACACATGGCACCATATGCGACTGTTCATGCCTTTCAAATAATACCAGAGCGCTGCATATGTCCCTGAACGCCTCGCGGTGCTGCAGCTGCACGCATTTATTCATTCATATCAATCATCAGAATGATGTTTACATCAAAGCAGGATAGTCAATAACCAGGGGTGGGGAGTAGAGGAGTACAAATACTTTGTTACTGTACTTAAGTACATGTTTCTGGTATCAGTACTTTACTCCACTACTTATTTTTCTGATGACTTTTACCTTTGACTTCTTACATTTTGAACCCAAATACCTGTACTTTCTACTTCTTACATTTTGAACACAAATACCTGTACTTTCTACTTCTTACATTTTGAACACAAATACCTGTACTTTCTACTTCTTACATGTTGAACACAAATACCTGTACTTTCTACTTCTTACATGTTGAACACAAATACCTGTACTTTCTACTTCTTACATGTTGAACACAAATACCTGTACTTTCTACTTCTCACATTTTCCAAACAGGCTGGTTCCTTTAGTTTGAATGTGTGTTTGGTAGCGTGATCATTATTATTTAGAGTCATTGCGTGCCTATTGATTTGAACACGATCCGTGTATCCATCATTTCCTGGTCTTCTCTAAAGAAGAGGGACCAATGAAAACGTTGTCATGTTGCCGTTGTTCAGCATGGAAACATTCATTAGGTAACAATGACATTATTGTTCTATTAATATAAAGGGAGGTCAGGTACTCTTTAAAACAGCTGCTAGTTATGGGTACTTTTTACTGAAGTACATTTCAAAGCCCTCTTTACTTTTACTTGAGTAAAGAAGTTTAGTCAGTACTTCTACTTTTACCAGAGTATTTTTAAACACGAGTATCTGTACTTCTACTTGAGTAAAGCATGTGTGTACTTTTGCCCTCTCTGCCAATAACTAAGGATTTTAATGGCGTTCAGTGCATTCACTAAATATGAATATGAAGTCCAATAAAATATTAAAACCACATTTCAGAGATTTGAAGTCAATAAATAACTTATTCAAAATGTGTATCCTATTTTCATATTTTAGTTATACTAGTTTAGTATCCTCTGTTTATATTTTATATTTTATCCATTGTAATCTTGTGGTGCGTTCAGGTATATTCAGGCAATAATCAATGTTTTGTTCATGTTGCATTCAGGGACATTCAAGCAATAATAACTTTTCTGTGGTGGTGGTGCATTCAGGGAGATCCGTGCAATAATCAGTATTCGGTGGTGGTGTGTTCAGGTACACAGACGTAATACTCAATCTCCTCATGTGTCAGTAATAAGTATGGTGCATTCAGGTATTCAGGAAGTAATAGTTGTTCTGTGACGGTGCGTTCATGTACATCCGATCATTAACTCATAGAATGAGTCTTCTCTCGTGGTGCGTTCAGGTACATCCAGGTAATAATGGGTCTTCTCTCGTGGTGCGTTCATGTACATCCAGGTAATAATGAGTCCCCTCTCGTGGTGCGTTCAGGTACATCCAGGCCGCCACCTCCCCCAAAGACATCATCATCATGGTGGACATCAGCGGCAGCATGAAGGGTCTGAAGATGACCATCGCAAAACACACCATCAACACAATCCTGGACACACTGGGGGAGAACGACTTCGTCAACGTGATCGCTGTGAGACACACACACACACACACACACACACACACACACACACACACACACACACACACACACACACACACACTACATCAATAACTATACTCACTATTAGGTCAACTGTGAAGGAAGTATTCAGATCTCTATTTTAAATTAACATACTTATACCATGCTAGAAGAATACAGAAACAGTCCACACACACACACACACACACACACACACACACACACACACACACACACACACACACATTCTATTTTATCCTATGTTTTTATTGTGTATTGTGTTTTTAGCACTTCTTACCACGTGGCTTGTGTGGTCATTTATTCCTTTATGATTCCTATGATGTTTTAATGTTTGTCAAGCTCTTTGCGAAAAGCGCTTTATAAATACATTTGACTTACTTACTAATCTGAAGCGGTATGGAATAATCGCTTTATCAGTTTTTGTTGGCAAAAGAAATCTTAATTTGTAAAGTTACTCAAGCTGTCAGATGCAGTGGAATAGAAGTATACATCATCATGAATACTTAAGTCCAAGTACCTCCCTTGGACTTAAGTAAAGTACTTGAATAAATGTATTTAGTTCCTTTGCACTGACAGTATATTGTTTGGTGGGAATTGAACCGGTGACCTCCTCTCTTCAGTACACAGATTACATTCGTTACGTGGAGCCGTGCTTCAAAGGAACCCTGGTGCAGGCTGACCTGGACAACAGAGAGGTAACACACACACACACACACACACACACACACACACACACACACACACACACACACACACACACACACACACACACACACACACACATACACATACCATGTATACATCACTTCAGG